>NC_136893.1:1358547-1378547 GCF_949152265.1 Phoxinus phoxinus
TAATGATTATATAATATATTATTTTTACAGATAAACTGAGTAAACGTGAAAATATGAAAACTGAATCATTTTTGTTGTTGTAATTTTGGTAACGAAAAACTAGTTTTTATCAATCTTTGTTAACATTATTTATATTTTATTGAATTAAACATTGATTTGACGTCGAGTAACGGGAATGTTTTCAGTCCGAGTTGTTGTTCAGATACAGAACATTGATAAAGTTATGAATTGTTCATGTGATTATGAATAAGGGATCATGAAACATGAGTCAGCTTCTCAGGATCTCGGATGGAAGTGATTTACCGGTCAGATAAAAACTCCCATCATTCCCAGACGTGCTCCGACCCGCTGATCAACAACACATGAATATGAATATGAATATGAATGAGAGTGAACGAGCGAATCGCTTTCCCCTGAGGAGCGGATGGGATATAATAATTCCGTGTGTGATGATTATGATTATCCTATTGAGACATAATCAGGCTATTAGTGTGAATCTGTTCAAACAGGCCTGATCATTATCATAAACACATGCTATATGTTTGACAGGGTCATAAATTAATACTGACTTCCTGACGGTTCCAGGAAGAATGTCGAGCTTAATAAGTTTATTATGAATTAAAATTATATATATATACACACTAACCCGACCCCTAAATCTACCCATCACACACACACACACACACACACACACACACTAACCCGACCCCTAAACCTACCCAACACACACACACACACACTAACCCGACCCCTAAACCTACCCATCACACAGACACACACACACACTAACCCGACCCCTAAACCTACCCATCACACACACACACACACACACACACACACACTAACCCGACCCCTAAACCTACCCAACACACACACACACACACTAACCCGACCCCTAAACCTACCCATCACACAGACACACACACACACTAACCCGACCCCTAAACCTACCCATCACACACACACACACACACACACACACACACACACACACACTAACCCGACCCCTAAACCTACCCATCACACAGACACACACACACACACACACACACACACACACACACACACTAACCCGACCCCTAAACCTACCCATCACACACACACACACACACACACACACACTAACCCGACCCCTAAACCTACCCATCACACAGACACACACACACACACACACACACACACACACACTAACCCGACCCCTAAACCTACCCATCACACAGACACACACACACACACACTAACCCGACCCCTAAACCTACCCATCACACACACACACACACACACACACACTAACCCGACCCCTAAACCTACCCATCACACAGACACACACACACACACTAACCCGACCCCTAAACCTACCCATCACACAGACACACACACACACACACACACACACACACACACACACTAACCCGACCCCTAAACCTACCCATCACACAGACACACACACACACACTAACCCGACCCCTAAACCTACCCAACAGACACACACACACACACACTAACCCGACCCCTAAACCTACCCAACAGACACACACACACACACTAACCCGACCCCTAAACCTACCCATCACACAGACACACACACACACACTAACCCGACCCCTAAACCTACCCATCACACAGACACACACACACACACACACTAACCCGACCCCTAAACCTACCCATCACACAGACACACACACACACACTAACCCGACCCCTAAACCTACCCAACAGACACACACACACACACACACACACTAACCCGACCCCTAAACCTACCCAACAGACACACACACACACACACACACTAACCCGACCCCTAAACCTACCCATCACACAGACACACACACACACACTAACCCGACCCCTAAACCTACCCAACAGACACACACACACACACACTAACCCGACCCCTAAACCTACCCAACAGACACACACACACACACACTAACCCGACCCCTAAACCTACCCAACAGACACACACACACACACACACACACACTAACCCGACCCCTAAACCTACCCAACAGACACACACACACTAACCCGACCCCTAAACCTACCCATCACACAGACACACACACACACACACTAACCCGACCCCTATACCTACCCATCACACAGACACACACACACACACACACACACACACGACCCCTAAACCTACCCATCACACAGACACACACACACACTAACCCGACCCCTAAACCTACCCATCACACAGACACACACACACACACACACACACACACACACACACACACACACTAACCCGACCCCTAAACCTACCCATCACACAGACACACACAGACACACACACACACACACACACACTAACCCGACCCCTAAACCTACCCATCACACAGACACACACACACACACACACACACACACACTAACCCGACCCCTAAACCTACCCATCACACAGACACACACACACACACACACACTAACCCGACCCCTAAACCTACCCAACACACACACACACACACACGACCCCTAAACCTATATATTTAACATAATATATATTTATGCATATAAACTGATCAGAATTGGATGAATATTCAAATAGAAATATACAAAAACAATTCATGACAGTCAGACTGTTTTTAATCTAATGAATTATTATATTATATCTTATTTTTATACAGTATAGGATCAATTCAGGTAAACTGAGTCACTCTATATTCATTACATTTGTAAATATAATAAATAAAAATGTATTATATAGAGTACTTTTATTAGCCTATATATTTTTACTTAGTTCTTATATATATATATATATATATATATATATATATATATATATATATATATATATATATATATGAAATTTTCTTCTTAAATTATCATTTTATGTTTATGTTCAGTTATCTCACTTTAATGGCAATGGAAATTACGTATTAATTATTAAAAATAAAAGTAATTAAAGTGAAATTACTGAACTTAAAGCTGCAGTCCGGCACTTTTTTGGGTTTAAAAATATCAAAAAAGACATTTTTGAAAAAAAACGTAACCAGCCAGTGTTCAAAACGATCTGCTTGCCTTACCTCGATTCAAAACGGTAAGCTTGTAATAATGATTTTAATTCCAGTGGTACTGGTGGATTTCCGCGGGAATTTCGAGCATGTCTTTGCGTCATTACGTCACTTCTGTACACATAGAGAAGGAGTCCCGGCTAGCGTGTGTGGATGATGGTGGAGATTTAGCTTAGCACTTGGTATGGCGGATCCCGAAAGTTTAAAGCGACAATCACCAGGGACAACTGGAGATTCACCAGTTGTAAAACCCAAAAGACTTCGGACTTCAGATTGGCTACAGAAAATATATATTTTTCACGTTTTGACGTGATATAAGCAATCGTTAGATTTAATCAGCATGATATATAGCCTACTGCAATGCTTCCCCCCACCCCCCGAATTTGGTCAGAACAAAAGTGAATGTTACTTACTTGTTCAGATGACATTTTCAGATGAAAATTCTAATGTTGACACTTTCAAAAAGTATACTCTGAGATTGCTGATGACAGTAACGTTACAGTATCCACAGCGACGCGGCAGCCTCAATACATTGTGTTCATCCGCGCTGTTTCATGCCGATTTACTACCCACGCACAGTTAATAATTCCGCGAATAACTGCAATTGCAGATTTCTAACAGAGATGGCGACAAAGAGGAAAAACGACGGACTGCAGCTTTAAATATATACGAGCTTGATAAAAATGATAATTTTAGAAGATAATTTCAGATTATGGCACTTAGAGGCGTTTACATCTGAAGTCTTCATATATAGCCTATATATATAAAAAAACTTGTTTTACGTTTTACATAGTGTGTCTGTGTTCTCAAATAAAATTGTCTAAATTCTGATTTATTTAATATGATCAAGCATATGTAGTATGTATATTATAGTAGGTATATGTATGTAGATTATTCTAATATATGCAATATATTAAAAATATAATTATAGTTTTTAAGTAATATTTCACGTTATTTTATATATATATATATATATATATATATATATATATATATATATATATTTAAGTAAAGTAGCCTACTTTAAATGTAATTACTAGTAGCCTAAATACAAGTGTTATTATAGACATGTAACACTTTATTTTACAGTGTCCTTGTTACATATGTTACATGTACTAGTAATAACAGTAAATTATGCATAATTACATGCAACTAACCCTCAACCAAACCATAATCATACCCTAACCACATAGTAAATGTAGTTACTTAATATTACCAAATGTTAATAAGTCGCTTTCAGCAGGCTAGGACGTGGTGTCCGTGATGTAGGGGAAAATAAAGTGGCTCAACTCGAAAATATATATACATATATAGCCTATCATCATTTTAATTCATAATAAAGTTATTAAGGCAAAAGGGCACAAAAAAACGGAAATGGATCTTGATTTAAGAATTGTTAGATATTTGGACTGGGCAAAAATAAGAACAGCATTTTTATATAGGCTACTTAAATATATAATTACACTATAACAATGACACCTTAAAATAAAGTGTAACCCAGTATAGAATAGCCAAGCTAGCAAGCTAGTGTAGTGGAGAGATCTGGGTTGCATGTGGAGTTTGTTTGAGCTCCGCCTCTAAACCTTTAACCCCCACAGAAACTATCTGAACTATTTAGAGACAGAGAGAGAGAGAGAGAGAGAGAGAGAGAGAGAGAGAGAGAGAGAGAGAGAATGTGTGTGTGATTTGATGATTTCAGTGGATCATGGAGCTTCGCTCAGACCGCGGTGTGTCGGACTCTCCTGCCCGCTCAGACGCGCCTCTCGCTCGGTCACTTCTGCTCCGGAGCGCCGCTGATCGGAACTAACGCTGGAGGACCGGATCGGTACCGATGGCTGATCCTCTGCGGAGGACAATTCTAGCCAAACTCAGGGGCAAGAAACCCAAAGGGAAAGACGCGAACCGGGCGAGAGAAGGTAAAGAAAAAGTTTCTCAAACGCAGTCAGACAGAGATTATTATTTATCACGTGAGATGAGAACCGGACCGGGGTCGCGAGACCCGGACTCGCACCGGACCAGGGCCCCAGTTCCCGGGGTCTCGGATCACACCGAACCGAAGCGCTTCCACACGATCGGGGACTCGATAGGCTTCGGAAGTCCCGATTCAAAAGCACAAACAGAGGCAGATCCAACAGATGGTCAAGATCAAACGCGTAAACAAACACATGTTACATTACGCGAGCAAAAGTCCGCGGAGATCAGCACTACGTGCGACACAAAAACCAGCGATATGTTCGATTATATAGACGGGAATATCCAGGAAAGCGATTTAATTCAGGTTTTAGAGAGTGCACTGGAATATCACGGGGATTTTAGGATGCAAAACCCGAGTTTTTTCCCCACCGAGCTGGAAATCACCGTGGCCCCCGGGGCCCCTCGACACCACTCGGTCGACAGCGAGGACGACGATTATTATGATAACCAAATTCTGCCATTTTACGAACCATACGTTCAAAATCACGCGAACGAGCGAAACGTAGTTGAGAAAATATCCAGCAAAACCGCGCTAGAGACGAACCGACTGAAGTCGCAGTTAAAAGAAGCGTATTACTTGCTTTTAAACATCAGTTTTGATGGTCAGGTTGAAGATAATGGGTTCGTGGAGGACGATAGTGTGAGTAGCGTGAGCTCGGGGTTATCTAGCGGGCGTTTGTGTACGGTTCTCGGTTTAACGGAGAGCAGAAGTTTGGAGAATATCCCGAACACCGGGAGTGAGCCGGTTCTCCAGCGGTCGGTGAGCGATAGCAGGGTCACGTACTCGTTGTTAAGCGCGGACCCTCCGGTTGAATCGGTTCACGAACTGGTTTCCGCGAACACTACGGGAGTCGTCCCGACAACGCCGGGCGCGCGCCGGTCCCGCGACGGTCCCGCGCACATACACCCGGGAGTGACCGTGAACAAGATGCAGGAGTGGATGCAGAAAGGGCGCGTGCTCTCGACCGAGATGAAGCACCGGATCGCGGGATCCTCCGTGAGGCCGAAAGCAGGTACGCGGAGCTCGAGCCTCGATCATCTCTAACCGGGTGTTTCTATAACCGGGTGTTTCTTTATAACTGGTGTCGGGTTTAAACTCCTCTTGCTTCATCATGACTAACGTGGATTTTTCACGTAACACGAGCATGGAAGAAAGTTGCACTTTACTAACACACACACACACACACACACACACACACTGTCTTTTTCTGACTCTGAAAATCAGATTATCGTCTCTTTAATCCGAAGTGCATCGGCTGAGAGTAAAACATGACTTTGGTGTTGATGGTTCATTTCAGACTGGAGTGTGTGGCAGGGAAGAGTGTTTGTTTTTGAGGAGACAACTGTTGATACACACACACACCCATACACACACACTCTCTGTCACACAGACTCACTCACACACACACACACACACACACACACACACACACACACACACGTGCGCGCACTCACACATGCATTCACACTCTCACACACGCATACACATACACACACGCTCTCTCTCTCTCTCTCTCTCTCTCTCACACACACATGCGTGCACTCACACACGCACGTACTCACACTCACACACGCATATACACACACATGCACACTCTCACACAATCTCACTCACACACTCTCTCACACACACACACACAGACTCACTCACTCACACACTCTCACACACACACACACACACACACACACACACACACACACACACACACACACACACACACTCGCACACACACACACACACACACACACACACACACACACACACACACACACTCTCATAATATCTCTCTCTCACACACACACACACACACACTAATTGTCAACATTACTCTTAATATTCTCCAGAAAGTGTGTGTTCTGATGAGCCGGTGCTGTGTGTGTTTGCCCAGAGGGAGCTGCTCTCCAGAGATTCTTCTTCAGCGGGATACACACACACACACACACACACACACACACACTGAGCCCCAGGGAGGGAATATTTGGAATGCCAAGGCCGTGGTTTCACTTGTTTGCTCTGTTCCCGAGGGCTTGAATGCGGGATTAGAAAAGACACATTACACGTTTGTTAAACTGGGATTAGTGTGTTCTGTTATCCACGGGTTATTTCAGTCGTAGGTGTGTGAGATCTCAACAGTGCACTGAACTAATGTTAGGAGCGTTTGTGCTCGGATCTATTCACTTACACAGTTCTTTTTAGGAAAATAATATTTTAACCCTAATTCAAAAAGAAAAATGAAGAAATTATATTTTGCTGAAGGAAAACGAGACCAGTTTTGTATCTTTAATGTTATTGGCATTGTGGCATTATTTTGCATTATTTAAATTAAGTTGGCAGTGTGTGTGTGTGTGTGTGTGTGTGTGTGTGTGTGTGTGTGTGTGTGTGTGTGTGTGTGTGTGTGTGTGTGTGTGTGTGTGTGTGTGTGTGTGTGTGTGTGTGTGTGTGTGTGTGTGTGTGTGTGTGTGAGAGAGAAACATCACAGTGCAAAACAACAAGCTTAATTGTGTAAAATAATTTATTTTATTTTTTTAAGGTAAAAGATTTGTATATAAGATTCACATTTTAAAGTAACATTGTGTCCAGTGTGTCCTCTAATACAGCGAGCTGATTGGTCAGAGCTGGCGATGACATCATCGCGGGATTGAATGTCAGAATGTGGCGCAGTATTGGGATGTGGCAATGGGAATAATGGGAAAACTCGGATAACAGCGGAGTTTATTCATTTAAAACTCCCAGAATCCTCGAGCAGAAGCTTTAAAGCGGTGGTATAATGGCCTTTTCACAAGATGTAAAATAAGTCTCTGATGTCCCCAGAGTGTGTGTGTGAAGCTTTAGCTCAAAATACCCCACAGATGTTTTTATATATCATGTTAAAATCGTCACTTTTTGAGGGTGAGCAAAAACACACCGTTTTGTGTCTGTCCCTTTAAATGCAAATGAGCTGCTGCTCCCAGCACAGGGGGCGGAGCTTCAAGAGCTTGTGTCCTTGTACCTCACACACACACACACACACTGAAAATGTAAAAAACTTTTAGCCTTTTATGTTCAAACCGGAGTCAGAAAGATGGAGAGACTCGAGAAGAAGTGACAACATGTAGAAGAACAGGACATTTCTGAATGGTTAGTTGATGAATTTATGTAGATTATGTGTAGTTATCTTCTAGTCACTGATTAGCATATTCTGTCTTGATAATCTATAAATCGTGTTCTCGGAGGCGGGGTTTATGTAAATGTTAGGGTTGGTGATATTCCGGGAGGGATGTCGTGTAGTTCCTACCGACCTATTATTATTTTTTCTAAATAATTAATACGCAGAATAAAGGGGCGGGGCCTGGTTGAGTTAGTTAGTAGTGTGTTAAACTGGCGGTTATAGTAAAGGGTGGGATATTTCTCAAACACACTCAAATCGCTCGACCAATCACAACACACTGCTCCAGCCGGCCAATCAGAGCACAGTGTGCTTTTCAGGAGGAGGGGCTTCATAGAGACAGGAAGTAAACCGAGCGTTACTGACAGACTGGGAAGAGAGGAGCCGCAACAATGGAGAATATGAGGAGAATAATAAACATTCAAGCAGGAAACATGTTCTAGTCGCAGTGTTGAGAAGTTACTTTTGAAAGTAATGCTTTACAATATTACGTTACCCCCTTAAAAAGCGTTACTTAGTTACTTTTTTAGAAAGGTAATGCGTTACGTTTGGTATGTTTGCTTATGGTTCAACTGAAACATCGAAGGCCAGAAGCGAGTACATTGGTCAATAAAGTGAGATGCATAATGCATTTAAGCGCATTATTTATTATTTTTTTAAATGTATTGGACGTTTGCATAGTGTTCTGATTCTGCATTTCACTGATTTGATTCATTTTGAGGAATATTGAATCTTTTTTGTGTGCAAGTGAGACGAGTAAATGCTCACATTTAGTCTAGAACTACAGTAACCATCATGTTTACACACACACACACACACACACACCACCTCTGCACTTACGGTTTATCATGGGGACAGGACAGCTGTCAGTCAATACATGTGAAAAATTAACTTGGATATTTTGTTGTAAATTTGAAAAGTATTACGTTACTTTACTAGTTACTAAAAAGTAATCTGATTACATAACTCAAGTTACTTGTAATGCGTAACACAACACTGTGTAGTGGAGCCTAAGACTTTCTCAACGGGTCTTTAAAGAAGTGATGAAGCTGTAGAGAACCCTGTTTCGGGAGCGTCCGGATCCCCGAGCGTGTGTTTGATTGAGAAACTGGTTCAGATGTTGTTCAGGGTTCGGGTTTGACGGAGTGTGTGTGCGATCGAGGTTATCGAGTTAAAAGCTCAGCTGTGAATGCCGAGACTCAGTTAAAGGGTCTTTCATAACGGAGGACAAGCTCTCACACGCACAGAATTCCAGCCAACACACATTTACTGCCTTCCTCTGAATATTTACACACACACACACACACACACACACACACACACACACACACACACACACACACACGTGCACATCAGACGCACAAACAAGCGTGAACTTTAGACACTTCTAAATATGGAGCAGCGTATTCAGTTACAGAAGCCGTAGCTCAAGGGAGTCGGGAAACAATTACACACACACACACACACACACGCCGCGGGAGAAGCAGATCAGGAGCCAAACGAAACACTTCCGAAGAAGGATGATCCAATCAAAAGAACTAGAAACATATTTTGGACACTTTTAACATAATTTAAATATCCTGCAACAAACAACCCGAAAATCCAGAGAGTAACACTCTGAAAGTGTGTTTCTTTACAAAAATCGTTGGCCTGGTTGATTATGATTTGACTTTTTTAACTGTAGTTAGTGTGTAATGTTGTGTTGTCTAACTGTAGTTAGTGTGTAATGTTGTGTTGTCTAGCTGTAGTTAGTGTGTAATGTTGTGTTTTCTAACTGTAGTTAGTGTGTAATGTTGTGTTTTCTAACTGTAGTTAGTGTGTAATGTTGTGTTTTTTAACTGTAGTTAGTGTGTAATGTTGTGTTGTCTAACTGTAGTTAGTGTGTAATGTTGTGTTTTCTAACTGTAGTTAGTGTGTAATGTTGTGTTTTCTAGCTGTAGTTAGTGTGTAATGTTGTGTTTTCTAACTGTAGTTAGTGTGTAATGTTGTGTTTTCTAACTGTAGTGAGTGTGTAATGTTGTGTTCTCTAACTGTAGTTAGTGTGTAATGTTGTGTTTTCTAACTGTAGTTAGTGTGTAATGTTGTGTTTTCTAACTGTAGTTAGTGTGTAATGTTGTGTTCTCTAACTGTAGTTAGTGTGTAATGTTGTGTTTTCTAACTGTAGTGAGTGTGTAATGTTGTGTTTTCTAACTGTAGTTAGTGTGTAATGTTGTGTTTTCTAACTGTAGTTAGTGTGTAATGTTGTGTTTTCTAACTGTAGTTAGTGTGTAATGTTGTGTTTTCTAGCTGTAGTTAGTGTGTAATGTTGTGTTTTCTAACTGTAGTTAGTGTGTAATGTTGTGTTTTCTAACTGTAGTGAGTGTGTAATGTTGTGTTCTCTAACTGTAGTTAGTGTGTAATGTTGTGTTTTCTAGCTGTAGTTAGTGTGTAATGTTGTGTTTTCTAACTGTAGTTAGTGTGTAATGTTGTGTTTTCTAACTGTAGTTAGTGTGTAATGTTGTGTTTTCTAACTGTAGTGAGTGTGTAATGTTGTGTTCTCTAACTGTAGTTAGTGTGTAATGTTGTGTTTTCTAGCTGTAGTTAGTGTGTAATGTTGTGTTTTCTAACTGTAGTTAGTGTGTAATGTTGTGTTCTCTAACTGTAGTTAGTGTGTAATGTTGTGTTGTCTAACTGTAGTTAGTGTGTAATGTTGTGTTTTCTAACTGTAGTTAGTGTGTAATGTTGTGTTTTCTAACTGTAGTTAGTGTGTAATGTTGTGTTTTCTAACTGTAGTTAGTGTGTAATGTTGTGTTTTCTAACTGTAGTGAGTGTGTAATGTTGTGTTTTCTAACTGTAGTTAGTGTGTAATGTTGTGTTTTCTAGCTGTAGTTAGTGTGTAATGTTGTGTTTTCTAACTGTAGTTAGTGTGTAATGTTGTGTTTTCTAACTGTAGTTAGTGTGTAATGTTGTGTTTTCTAACTGTAGTTAGTGTGTAATGTGTTTTCTAACTGTAGTTAGTGTGTAATGTTGTGTTTTCTAACTGTAGTTAGTGTGTAATGTTGTGTTTTCTAACTGTAGTTAGTGTGTAATGTTGTGTTTTCTAACTGTAGTTAGTGTGTAATGTTGTGTTTGATCATAAACAACATCTGCAAAGTTACAACGCTCAAAGTTCAGAGCAAAGGGAGATATTTACTTTAAAGAAATCGCTTTTTAAGAACTACAACAAACGGCTGGAGGAACTACACGACATTCCTCCCGTTAGTGACATCATCACCAACCCTAACATTTACATAAACCCCGCCTCCGAGAACACGATTTATAGATTATCAAGACAGAATATGCTAATCAGTGACTAGAAGATAACTACATAATCTACATAAATTCATCAACTAACATTCAGAAATGTCCTGTTCTTCTACATGTTGTCACTTCTTCTTGAGTCTCTCCATCTTTCTGACTCCGGTTTGAACATAAAAGGCAAAAAGTTTTTTAAATTTTCAGTGTGTGTGTGTGTGTGTGTGTGTGTGTGTGTGAGGTAAGAGGACATGAGCTCTTGAAGCTCCGGCCCCTGTGCCTATTTTTTCACATCTTCACGGACACAACAATGATTTCCCTCGTGTGTTAATATTTTTCCTTGTAATAATGTATGATTTGCAAAAATGAAAACTGCTGCATCTGTTTAGATGAGAGAATCAAAGTGTGTGTGTTGTTCACACGCTACATAATGGCCAAGCACGCGCCCTTAAAATAGCATATGACTAACGCGCGGCGCCGCTGTCTTTAGACTGGGTTTCTCCTGGTCAGTGGCGGAGTTGTTTTCTGAAACTGCAGAATATCACCAGGGAACGTTTGCGCCGGAACACACTCCTCTTTACACTGAACCGTCCCCCCGAGCGCAAGTTCATTCCCTAATTTACCGACGTGCGTCTGTGGAGGGAAGAGTCGCTGTGCGCGGGTGCAGAATAGGAATGAGACATGCGTCCAGTACAAAGTCAATTGCGCTGGGTGTGAGATAGGGCACATGACTGTTTGAACACACCTCAGTGATTCAGTCGACCTGTGTGTCCAACACCTTGTGTTCCTCTTTTTGTGTCCTTCATCTCCGGGTGTCCGTGCGTCTGCACAGGAGAATCAGCCGAGGAGGAAAGATCCGCTAAAGAGCTTATCGAGAGCGTTCAATCCTCCTTACATAAGACCAGCATCACATGCTTTAGATGTTGGGGGAACGCTTCGGCTGTAATAACACAGGAACACTCGAGCGTCTGTAATGATATACTGACACTGTGTTTACGAGTGAAACCGTCTGGGAATGAGACATGAGAAACGTGATAATGCATATCACAGCCATCTTTACTGCAGCGTGTCACAGCAAGACTTAATCTCGTCCGTAAATCACGTCCCACACACACACACACACACACACACACACACACGTACAGTAGAGCTGCAGGATTCTGGATCAACTGAGAATCAACGTTTTTTGTTAATCATGAATAGACGTGATTTACTGGAGCTTCTGACTAAATGTTAATGGCTGCAGTCTGTTTAAATTATATGTGACCCTACACCAGTCACATGGGTCAATTTTATGAAATTGAGATATATATATATATAATCTGAAAGCTGAATAAATAATCTCTCCACTGATGTGTGGTGTGTTAGGATAGGACAATATTTGGTCGAGACACAACTATTGAAAATCTGGAATCTGAGGAGCAAAAAAATGTAAACATTGAGAAAATCTCCTTTAAAGTTGTGCATTTATGTTCACGATTGTGCTGCATTCACTCACAAAAATACATGTTTTATATATTTACGGTAGGACATTTACTAAATATCTTCATGAACATGATCTTAATATCCTCATGATTTTTGGCATAAAAGAAAAATGGATAATTTTGACCCATACAGTGTATAGTTGCTATTGCCACAGATATACCCGTGCGGCTCCAGACTGGGTTTGTGATCCAGGGTCACACACACACACACACACAGATATACCCGTGCGGCTCCAGACTGGGTTTAATACTGGATGAAAACTACATTGCGATATTTAGTTTTTTTTCTGCGATATATACTCTATATTGCGATATAAAAACTATTCCAACAGATAATCTGAATAGCTCTATTTGAAAAGAATGAATCCTTCTAAAATAATTGGGTTGATTTTATAGGGGAGTGAAGTGTGTGTGTGTGTGTGTGTGTGTGTGTGTGTGTGTGTGTGTGTGTGTGTGTGTGTGTGTGTGTGTGTGTGTGTGTGTGTGTGTGTGTGTGTGTGTGTGTGTGTGTGTGTGTGTGTGTGTGTGTGTGTGTGTGTGTGTGTGTGTGTGTGTGTGTGTGTGTGTGTGTGTGTGTGTGTGTGTGTGTGTGTGTGTGTGTGTGTGAGAGAGAGAATTAGGGCTGCATAACGATTAATCTGAGTAAAATAATTCTGTATTTATAAATACACACACATGCATGTATATATTTTAAAAATATTTACATGTTTATATATATTTAAATATAATTTTTATGATATGTAATTATAAATACTTAATATATAAATATATTTTTTTCTTAAATATATACATGCATGTTTATGTATTTATAAATACAGAATTATTTTACACAGTACACACACACATATATGATGTAAACAAAAACTTTTATTCTGCTAACGATTAGTTGCGATTAATCGTTATGCAGCCCTAATTCTCACACACACACACACACTTCATTAAAACTTTACCTAGTGTGAATCGAGATTGCGATCTTCGTGCAGCTCTAATACAGATATATATATATATATATAGTATATCTGCAGATTTATGGAATACCGATGAGCATTAGGAACTAAATGTAAATCTTTTGAGTGGTAGTGTACATATTGCTAACGTGTGTTGGACTAATCAAATGTCATGTGACTTTGAATGTCATTGATCTGCAAGAACGGGAGCATCCTCAACCTGAACTCTTGTTGTTCATTCCCGAATCCCAGAATTCCCGCGGCGGGGAAACCGCTTCGACAGAACACACACACACACACACACACACACACACACACACACACACACTGTAATGAAGCGCTTTATTTTCAGGTCTCCTTTCGACCTCTCAAAACACACGCACACACACACACACACTGACCGAAGCACTGGAAGTCGGTTGCGTTGTGTCAAGCTTTATTCAGTGCTTCTACAGTGTGTGTGTGTGTGTGTGTGTGTGTGCGGTGTCTTGTGTGAGTCGGACTTTACATGCGATTTTCTAAGCAACATTTATCATTCCATGTCCTGATCCAGGAGTGTTTACTGAGATGTGCTGAAGAAGATCGTGTGTGTGTGTCACAAACACACTCAGATAATCAGTAGTTTTGTGGCAGTCGGTCCATAACTTTTGCTCTGAGTTCATGATGTTCTGCTGAATGTTGACTGTTCAGCCTGGAAAGAGATAAGACTTTAAAATTGTGTCGTTCTCACAGCAAATGTTTTCCAGATGTTTCATCCACTGGACGTTTTTCAGGAAAACATCACATATACTGTACATCTGACCCTTTCTTCACATACAATTTCTATTTTTTAAAGATAGAGAAACAGTAACTGTAATTTTAGTGTTATATACTAAAATAGATGTGAAGTTGCTTTTATTTTTATATTTTCAACTGTACAAATTTAAAAGAAAATGTGATAGAAAAATAAATTCTAC
Source organism: Phoxinus phoxinus (assembly GCF_949152265.1). Lineage (NCBI taxonomy): Eukaryota > Metazoa > Chordata > Actinopteri > Cypriniformes > Leuciscidae > Phoxinus > Phoxinus phoxinus. The sequence goes on from NC_136893.1 coordinate 1,373,354, forward strand.
TTCAAAATATAAATAAATCCATAATTGTATATAAACTGATACTAAAATAACAAGTTATTTTTTCTATTTATTTTTTTCTCAATTTTTTTTTATAAAATAAAAGTTAGTTGTATAGTTTAAAATATAAAAAATATAATATTAAATAATTTGTGTCAAATTAAATATGAAATTTTTTTTTTAAATGGTAAAAACTTATTTTAGCATCATTTATATACTTATTAGTTTTATTAAAATTTTGAAGTAGCTTTTACTTTAATATTTTCAGCTGTACAAATCTTTTAATAAATGTGATAGATGTACAGTTGAAAATATAAAACTAAAATAAATAAAAGCTACTTCAAAATATCAATAAATTCATAATTGTATATAAACTAATACTAAAATAACAAGTTATTTAAAAAAAATTCTCATATTTTTTTATAAAATACAATTTAGTTGTATAGTTTAAAATATAAAAAATATAATATTAAATCATTTGTGTCAAATTAAATATGAAAATATTTTTTTTTAAATGGTAAAAACTTATTTTAGCATCATTTATATACTTATTAGTTTTATTTATATTTTGAAGTAGCTTTTACTTTAATATTTTCAGCTGTACAAATCTTTTAAATGTGATAGATGTACAGTTGAAAATATAAAACTGAAAATAAATAAAAGCAACCTCAAAATATCAATAAATTCATAATGATATATAAAAATACTAAATGTTTACAAGTAATTTTTTCTATATACTTTTTTTTAAATATTAGAAACTTGTAATTTTAGCACAATTTATATACGATTATAATTTGTATTTATAATTCTTTTGAAGTAGCTTTTATTTTGAAATTTTCAACTCTATGAATTTGTCAAATTAGATATGAAATAAAAAATGTAAATAGAAAAATTATTTGTAAACTTAGCATTATTCATATACTATTATAGATTTATAGATATTTTGAAGTATATATATATAGTATTATGTAGTTTTTATTGATATTTTGAAATAGCTTTTTTATATTTTATTTTTAATTTTATTTATTTAGTGCTTTTGTCAGTTTATTAGTTTTAGTTTTTCTTTAAATATTTCCTAAATGCAATGCACGATATATCGGCCACCATATCGGTATCGGACGATATATGTTCAGTTTTAATGTTATCGTTAGCGGCCCGATAATAAAATTTGGCTGATATATTAATGCCGATATATCGGTTATCGGCTTTCAAATATAAAGGATTATCGGTTATCATTATCGGCAAAAATGTCATATCGGTGCATCCCTATTATATTTTATTCCAGCTTTATTCAATTAACAAAAATGTTTTTCAGTAGTTTTAGTTTATTGAAAACAACACTGGTTGCAAATATTATAATTAGTTTGCTGCAGGTTTTGTGTTTAATTTCCTCCTGAGGACTTTAAGCAGGTCATGTCCTAAACCTCCCGATACTGTGTTTATACTCACTGAGGTGTTTACGTAACCTGTGCATGAGCTCTCGTACGTTAGACATCTGCGAAAGTGTTTGGAAAGCATTTAAATCTGTAGAACCGATCATCTCTTCCTCTTTACTACGACTTACAGCAGCAAATAAACATGAATGAACATCAGAAGGAATGTTGAAAGATTCAGAACGACTTCCTGAAATCAATCCTGTCTCATGTAATCCATCAACCGCGACATCAGCGGATATCCACCTGTCACTCAAGTGGCCACGCCCTTAATTATGCAGAACTTTAAGGCTTGATATAATTTAAACGGATGAGTTATAAAAAAATTCACCCCCCTCACAGTCGTCATGAAGGGGAAAATGAGCTATATAGACCAAAACCACTTTTTGTACCAGACTGTAAACATGTTTATTTCTGCTGTAAAGTTGTGCAGTTTAACATGCGGGTCTATGGGGTTGACTCTCTTCTGGAGCTGGTCTCTAGTGGCCAGTGGAGGAACTGCAGTTTAATCTCTCAGTGTTGGATTCAAGAGAGACTAGGAGGTTTCCGCTTGGGATGAACTTGCATGTTTTGTGCTAATCACAGATTAAATGTATTTAAACTCATATTCCACCCTGAGAATATTTCATGGCCGTGTGATTCTGCACTGATCTAACCGGATGCTCTTGCATGATGTGCTAATCACAGAAACATATCCCGTAAATTAGCTAAAAATCTCGAAGCGAAGTTTCTTTTGTGACGTTCTGCGTTTCTCTCCGTAGCACCGATGGAGTGTGTCGCCGGGTCGTCAGGTGTGTATCCGCGAGATTTCTTCGCGCCGTTCAACCACATCACCGTCTCCAAAAAACGCAACTGGCTCCAGCAGAGCGTCCTCAGACCCCGGCTAGCCGACGACAACGACGCCGACGACGAGGGCGAGATTTGGTACAACCCCATTCCTGAGGACGAAGAGCCCGACAGCGTTCCCGCCATCACGGTGTCTCACACGGGTCCTGTGATCGACGGCGACGGGGCCGGCGAAAGACCGACGCTCACGTGCAAAACGCAGGAGGAGAACCTCACCGTCAGAGCGACAGGTATTTAAAAAAAAATAATGTTTATGCTAATTATTTTAATTTGAAATGTGCGTTTCCGTGTTGGAATGTCTGGTTTTGTTTTTTGGTCTGTGCGATACCTCATGCTTCAAATTTGCCAATTTTCATGGTCAATTGCGTTCGTTCAAACCCGCGTTAGCGTCGAGTCTGAGGAGGCGGGAGAAACGACGATCTCCGATATTTTGAATTGGACTGCAGTACCTATGTCCACCACTAGCCTGTAGTCATTCTTACAGACTGCACCTTTAAAGGGGTCATGACATGTTTTTTTTTATTGTATTATTATGTTCCCTTAGGTGCAATTATAGTATTACTAGGGCTGTTTTCGACTAAGGATTTTCATAGTCGAATCTGATTCGTTAGATTTTGCCATAGTCGACTGATAGTCGAACCTTTTTTTTTTTTTTTTTTTTTTTTTTTAAGATAGCAGCTAGATTTTTTCCATTTCAAACAAAAGAGCTAAAAAACACATATCACACATATATCATAACATTTCATAAACATGAGGAGCAATATGAGAGAGAAATTTGGTGATCGTTGTTTAGGTAGGCTACATTAAACCACGTAAAGCTTTTTAACGCACATGAGAACCGCGTGGAGTCAACTCACAGCCGCTCCGCAGCCCTGCTGAAAATGTGAAGCAGAAACGCTTAATATCAGATAACGTCCATAATAATTGGACTCCGGGTTAGATTTTTTTACCATTTTCAGTGGTTATGAGGAGCAATATGAGAGGGAAATTTGGTAATCGTTGTTTAGGTACATTAAACCACGTAAAGCTTTTTAACGCACATGAGAACCGTGTGGAGTCAACCCACAGCCGCTCCGCAGCCCTGCTGAAAATGTGAAGCAGATTTTTGAATACATTTTTATTTATTTTATTTATACATTAGTAAGCTACAGGACATCGTCTTTCAAAACATGACCTGCGCGAAAGCGAAAAAATAAATAAAATTGTACCCAGCCCTTCTGAAAATGCGAATGCGTCTCTGTCCCCAGCACATTTCAAACCAAACTGACGCCCATGTATTCGACTATGAGGTTCATAGTCGAATCAGACCTCTCCGAATCGAATCGTCGAATCCTCGACTATTAGAAGTCAGCCCTAAGTATTACTATAGTTTTTTTTACAAAAAACGTTTAAAATGTAGTGATTTATGACCTTTCCCTGTTTCTCATCCTCTGATTCACACAGTCTGTTTTGGGGGTGTTTCCCCTTTAAGAGTTCAGTGTTAACGCCCACTGCTATGATTGGCTAACGTCAGTGCCTATGCATCAATTATTAACGCCCCCAGCAAGAACGTTTGCGGATTCGGCGTAACTGTTTAACCGGGTGATGCATGTGAAGCGATGGCTCCTGCAATGATAAAACCTTATTATGTTTGAGCCGGAATCAGAGGAAAATGAAGCATCACCACGACAACGAAGACTGGATCAGCCCGTGTCCACATGGAACGTCAAACTATTTTGAATTAATAAAAAAATTGTAACCCGAGACACTTGAAAACGGATTATTGTTGCATAATTATCAGTTTAACATTATTTAACTAATTTCAATGAAATGATAGGGTGTACCACGGACAGAAATGCATGCACAGACAGGCCATCTTTGAAGATGCAGCATTGATAAAGGCAACATTTTTAATGTTCTATCACATGTAGGCCTACGAGAAAAGCGACATATTTTCAAGATTCTCTTATACAAATGTGTTTATATTAGCCAGTGATAAAAAGTAAGTTTGCGTCGTCGTTGTTGAGCCCAGAATAGTCGGCACGGACTTATCTTTGAGCAACAGTTTTCTGGCAAAGCCAAGCATCATATTGGGATTTGTTCTCAAAACAGTCATCCTTAAATGTATCACAAACACTTACATTAACACTGCCGTGACTGGGACGTCTGCAAAAAATAAAGTGCATCCATTTTTCCCCGACGACTGGATCTTTCGCAGCGTATTCACAGATGTTGTTTGTCCACAGCAGGAACAGCACATCTGCGGCGTCGTAATCTCCCTGTACACAGACCCACTCGCTCTCCGTCGACTGAACACTTGAGGCGCGCGGCGATACGAAGTGAGCGTAGTTGTCTTGTGCTGGAGGCGGTCGTATGCAAACGCTGGTACGTCACTTCGTACCGTGACGTCACTTCTTACCATGGATCCAGAACGAGCTGTATTTAGAGCTTGATTAAATAAATGATTCGTTTATAACGGGGAGGACGTCTTAAGCTATGAAACTTGCAGGACGTTTTAATGACACAAAGACCTCTTATATACCAAAAGATCAAGGCAAATTTGGTTTCTCATGTCATGACCCCTTTAAAGGTGCAAAGAAGCGAACTAAAGTCAGCGAATAAAACACTGACACAATGATGAACAGGTAAATCAAATTTGCCAAAAAAGTATATAACTTCCTACTTAATCTTTGAAAAGAAACCTCGTTGTTTAACTGGCTACTCTCTGCTGTCTCAGACGACGACATCACTTCCTGTTGGCCACCGTAACTTCTGTTGGGTGCAATTTGCAACCTCACCACTAGATGCTGCTAAAATTCACACACTGCACCTTTAACAGCTGAATTCGTTGCGAAAAACTACATTACCCATGATGCTGTGTGGAAATTCCACCAATCAGAGAGTTGCAGCAAGCAAACCGAAAGAGCTCTTTAGCTCCG
>NC_136893.1:1386047-1456047 GCF_949152265.1 Phoxinus phoxinus
CAGTGTTTCTACTCAGCACAACTTTGATAAAAGAAGGAGCAACTGCGGCGGCATTCCCAAATCGGCAAGTAAGGGAGGTTATCTAAGTGACGGAGACTCGCCTGAACTTGTGGCCAAGTCGGGGAAACACGGCAACTCGGAAAGAAAGAACTATAAAGTCCGAGATCCCAATGGGAATGGCGGAAGTCCGAAGCTTCCCGGCACAGAGCTGGATATCGATGCCTTCCGGTCGTACAGTTTCTCCGAGCAGCCGAAGTGCCTAACGTTCATCTCGGGATTAATGAGTTTGCACTTCTATGGTGCTGAGGACTTGAAGCCACCGCGGGTTGATTCCCGCAATGTCTACTGTGCCATTCAGGTGGACTCTGTCAATAAAGCTCGTACGGCTTTGCTAACCTGTCGCACGGCCTTTCTGGACATGGACCACACCTTTAACATTGACCTGGAGAACGCTCAGCACCTCAAACTTGTGGTCTTCAGCTGGGAATCAACGCCACGACGGAACCGGGTGTGCTGCCATGGATCCGTGATTCTCCCGGCGTTGTTTCGTGTGAGTAAGACACACCAGCTTGCGGTCCGACTGGAACCGCGCGGGATGATCTACGTAAAGCTAAGTCTCATGGAGCAGAGGCAGAACTCTCTCGATGGCCCGGAAGGGGATCACGAAACGCAGGTCTTCGGCGTAGAGGCTCGGTGCGTGGTGGAACGGGAAGCATCTGGATTAATGGTTCCACTACTTATCGAGAAATGCATCTCTGAGATCGAGAGGAGGGGTTGTCAGGTGAGCTGATCTTTTAGGCTCTTTAACCGGCATGCAGTTCCTTGTCAAATCTCCAATTTAAAGGTGAACTGTGTACATTTTTTATGTCAAATTACTTGGTACAAAGTTCTCCTATTCCAATTTAATCTGTAACTATAAATAAGCCATTGATACGTCGACTTAATGAGCCGCTTCACAAGGTGGCACCTTTAAAAGAGTCCTAGAAGAGTTTGAAACGGGACTACCAGTGATGGGTCAGAAAGAGCAGTGGAAATGTGTGTGTAACTTGCTTGGAGTTTTGCAGTTTAGTTTAATCGCACTAGTAGACAGGAAGGTTGCCGTTTGGTTTGAACAGACCACAGGCTGAGCGCCCCCTACTGGCCTAAATGTGAACTGTATAAATATTTTGATATCAAATTACTTGGTACAAAGTTCTCCTATTCCAATTTAATCTGTAACTATAAATAATCCATTGATACGTCGACTTTATGAGCCGCATCACAAGGTGGCACCTTCAAAAGAGTCCTAGAAGAGTTTGGGACAGTATGAAAATTTCATATCACGATTATAGTGACCAAAATTATTGTGATTATCAATATTATCACGATTTTGTTAGATTTTGAATAGATTCTATTCTGTGGCATTTCCTTTCTTATAATGACCGTCGCCATAGCAACGTATTATAAGCGCACTTCCATGTATTACAACGGACTCGCTCTCGTTTTATTCAAATACAACTTGCCGTCTTGCGTCTCCGTTTTTGATTGTATTGAAAATGAAATCAGAGTTGATTTATTGTTTACAGAGATTGATAATATTGTTGTGATCATCTTGTCTGGACGATTGTTTTGTAACGTTACGCTGTACAAAATAGATTTATAAACGGGTAAGATTTAAAACATTAATCTCAATTCAATATGTCCCCGTAATTATGTGGTAAAAAAAAAAGAATCGGTGTAATAAGTGTACAATGTATCTATACATTACTATCCCATAAATGGCACTCTTAATAATAGTCTTGTTTTAACTTGTTCGTTCGTCCTTGGCTCAAAGCCACTTGCTGCAAACTTTTTGTCGCGGAAGCTTCACGTTTATTTCAAGCGAGTGAGATCAAATATTTCAACTCAAAATAACATTTCGTGTCCAATTATTTCCCAGGCGTAGTTTTGGTATTGTAGTCATTAACTTGCCTTGCGTTCGCTATTCAACAGTGTGTGATGGTCACACAAGACGACTCGGCAGATTTGAAGAGTTTCTATTGCAGCGACTTTTTGTCCTGCAGACAGGGTGACCATCCTCGATTAAGTTTCCCTCAGGACTTTTGTAAAAGGCAAAATATAACCACACCTCAGATTTGGTCCTCTTAAAAGGCTGAAAAATCTCCCGAACACGGTCACTGCCATCCGCCATTCCTTCTCGAATAAAAAAACAACAACATTGCGCGCTGCGCCCGCGTCAGACTGTTGCTGGCTGGACAGGATTTAGGCTACAGTAAGTTATTAAAATCACGATAATCAAACACGGTTTTAATGATAATTAAATTTTAAACGATAATGCTAACCGTCAGTACATTTTATCGTGGTTTATCGTGATACCAGTAATCGTCCCATCCCTAACTACCAGTGATGGGTCAGAAAGAGCAGTAGAAATGTGTGTGAAACTTGGTTTGAACAGACCACAGGCTGAGCGCCCCCTACTGGCCTCACTAACACCTCTTTCCCTGCTCAGCTTCAGTGGGGGACCAGTCTTAGGCTATATGGTGATATGGCTCTGGCTAAATCTTTGTTTATCTTTTGCACATGCGGGACCGTTCAAGATCGTTACCAGTTCACACTCAAATCCGCATTTAGAAATTCTATGAACAGCTAAACAAAAAAATGGAGCACTAAGACTTGCAGTATGAATGTAGCCTAGTTGCCCAGAAATTACGGACTTTGCCTTGAAGTGTATGAGTGTCTTCTTCTCATTTGTTGGGCTTTGGTTAAAATGAGCTCGCCAACCGTTCTAAAGTCCCTGTCCATGGACATTACACACTCACACAAACAAGCTCAGCAAGGCCTCTCCATGGTTTGTGTGCACAGGCATATTGCCAAAGTTCTAGCCATTCATCTCCGTTACACACACACACACACACACACACACACACACACACACACACACACACAATCTGTCTCTGTTACAGTGTCACCCAGAGTTTAATGCTGTTCTCGTCCATTCATCCCACCAAGTGTGTCTGCTGTCAACCCTCACAACAACTCTTGTCTGCTGTTCTCAGATCAGATGTACCCCAACACACACACATGGAAAATCTGATTCTGGACCAGCTGAGAAAGTTTCAGCCCCTTTATGTGTAAAGTAGATCCTTTGGGAAGGCTTTAAAGTTGCTGTTTTTACCTCAGATGACCCTTTTGTGAAGTGTTATTAGCCTCTGAATGCTAAATCTACAGCTAAAGCCCATATATCTGATATTTATAAATACATACACACACAGTATATCTGTATATCAAGTTTTTCTTTCGCTTCTTTGAAATTGCACTGTTGTGCTGTAATTTTTTTTAGATGATGTAACCTAGCAAGGTCATGTGACAACTGTGTAGCTAGGAATGATATATCGGTGACCATATCGGTATAGGCCGATATATAGTCATTTTTAATGTTATCGTGTTGGGCCTGATAAGAAAATGTGCCGATATATTAAAGCCAAATGCCGATATACTAACCCTAACCCATGGCTTTTAATGGTGAGACTTCGGTTTTTGTATCAGGCTCTTATATTTTTGTAAATAATCGGAAATTATATACAATTTTGGATTGAGTGTACAACCAATATATCGGTTATCGGCTTTCACATAAAGAATTATCGGTTATCGGCATCGGCCAAAATTTCATAAAAAAAGTCACATACTATTTTAAGTTAGTATGCAGTATTTAAGATTTGTTAGCATCTGAAGGAACAACTACATTTGTAGCCAAAACCAACAAGAATTGTTCCTGGATTCATGCAACATAGTGAGGTCATGTGACAAGTGCAGCATACTAGTTTAAAACATTGGTTATTGCATACTTCATACTATTGCATACCATTTTTTCAGCTTTTTTCTTGTTTGTTTTGCACTATATACTGCAGTATTGAAGTATCCTACACTACAGCTAAAACTGCCATTTCTCACTGCGGTATTTCTGTGGTATCACTGCACCAGAAATGCACAAATGTGCAATTATTGCATTTATTTCTGAGACGATAATTAGATGTTTCTACTAATGTGAATATGCTCGGTCACATGACAACAAACGAGCACACTACAGTTTAAGACGATTAATTGTGTTCACTGCTTTTTAAAAGCTAATGTGACCCTGGAGCACAAACCCAGTCTGGAGCCGCACGGGTATATCTGTGGCAATAGCAACTATACACTGTATGGGTCAAAATTATCCATTTTTCTTTTATGCCAAAAATCATGAGGATATTAAGATCATGTTCCATGAAGATATTCAGTAAATGTCCTACCGTAAATATATAAAACATGTATTTGTGTGAGTGAATGCAGCACAATCGTGAACATAAATGCACAACTTTAAAGGAGATTTTCTCAATGTTTACATTTTTTTGCTCCTCAGATTCCAGATTTTCAATAGTTGTGTCTCGACCAAATATTGTCCTATCCTAACAAACCACACATCAATGGAGAGATTATTTATGCAGCTTTCAGATGTAATATAAATCTCAATTTCATAAAATGTACCCATGTGACTGGTTTTGTGGTCCAGGGTCACAATATGAAGTATATTCTATGTTCTGTATTTAGTTCACTGAATTAGCATGACTATAATATGCTTGGGAACTGAAATAAGTGAACTTGTTTTAATGTCAAAGCTTTTGCTGATCGCTGTGTGTGGGAACGTTACCAAAGCTTTTATAGTGTGTCTTAAGACGCACGACATACGAAGGTCACGTATGCTGAAGGAATGCTTCTTATGAACTATGGCCGCGGGAAAACATCCAGCCGGTGTGTGTGTTTGTGTGGGTTAATGATTGGCCGTGTGCCGTGAGGGTTTTTCCCCAGCCCTTCTTCCCTGTTTACCCCTCTGGGGCTCTTGGGTCATTTTTTAACGAAAAATGTTACGTTTTTTGTTTTTTACTTTATCAGAATGGTACGAAACGTGGTAAAGGTTTTATCACTTGCTAATGTGAACACACAAAAAAATCATGGACTTGATTTTAAAAGATTAAATGGTCCTGAAATAAATCGGCACTTTGTGTTTCTCGCGGTCAGAAATGATTGTAAATGAATGAGAGTTTCCTCTAGTGGAAGCGTTTGGTACTGCAGCCGAACACACTCTCACTGAACGCTCATTTACTGAGATATCAGCCTCACATCTGGAGCACGACTGGTTTACATTTATCGCTTTGATTTTCTTGCAATTTTACAGTTAAACGAGTTTTTGAAAATATATATTTCATATAACAATTGAAAATTGTATTTTTGTGCATTTTTCATAACAATAAACGTAACTTTTTTAAGTTCACTTTTTAAACCTTTTTTCCCCTCAGCAATAATCTGCAAGTGTCGTCTTTAACAAGAGATCAAACTTCAGTCTGTCGCTCTAAAGCGTTCAAGATTTACCACAGATTAAGTTGGAAATTACATTTTCAGGTCTATGTTTAAAAAGTGAATAAATGGATTATAAATACAGCATAAATATAATGTAGTACCATAAAATCCTCTAAAAATACACAATATTAAATAAAAAATATTATCAAACTAAAATATAGTACATTCCTTTCATTGAAAACAACAATTGAGTCATTTTTGACCTCATGTTGATTTACGTTCCTATAGGCTGGATGACAAGATGCTCTTTTACCATACAACAAAATTGCATGGTTATTTATATTATATTTTTATATTGGGTGAACTGTACCTTTGAATTCATAAATTCTCTTTAAAAATTTCGGAATTATTATTGCTCATGTGACCCTTGATCCCAAACCCAGTCTGGAGCCGCACGGGTATATCTGTGGCAATAGCAACTATACACTGTATGGGTCAAAATTATCCATTTTTCTTTTATGCCAAAAATCATGAGGATATTAAGATCATGTTCCATGAAGATATTTAGTAAATGTCCTACCGTAAATATATAAAACATGTATTTTTGTGAGTGAATGCAGCACAATCGTGAACATAAATGCACAACTTTAAAGCAGATTTTCTCAATGTTTACATTTTTTTGCTCCTCAGATTCCAGATTTTCAATAGTTGTGTCTCGACCAAATATTGTCCTATCCTAACAAACCACACATCAGTGGACAGATTATTTATTCAGCTTTCATAAGATGTATGAATCTCAGTTTCAAATAATTTACCCTTGTGACTGGTTTTGTGATCCAGGGTCACTGTTGTTTTGACGCATTATTAGCCGGTGACCTCTAAGGTTTGAGCTGCTAAAGAGCCGTCTTTGTGACGTTTGGCTGCTGCCCAAATGAGAAATTCCTCGTTGGGTTTAACGCACGTCACGTTAGCGGCCGCGTGGAGTGTGTGTCACATGAAGGAACTGAGTCAGGACGTGTCCTTCAGTAGAGGAAGAGAAGAGGAAGCTTTTGGTGGATTCAGGAACTCCTCCGCTGTTTTTAACAAGCTATTATTTCCTCTGGCTGACATTTTTAGAGTTTAGCACACACACACACACACACACACACACACACACACACTCAGACACGCACACTCACACACACACTCAGACACGCACACTCACACACACAGACAGACACACACACACTCAGACACGCACACAGACAGACACACACATACACACACACACAGACAGACACACACACTCAGACACGCACACAGACAGACAGACACACACATACACACACACACAGACAGACACACACACACTCAGACACGCACACAGACACACACGCGCGCACACACACGCACACAGACAGACACACACACACACACACACTCAGACACGCACACTCACACACACACTCAGACACGCACACTCACACACACAGACAGACACACACACACACACACACACACTCAGACACGCACACAGACAGACACACACATACAGACAGACACACACACACTCAGACACGCACACAGACACACACGCGCGCACACAGACAGACACACACAGACAGACACACACACACACACACACTCAGACACGCACACAGACATAAACACACACACACACACACTCAGACACGCTTACAGACAGACACACACACACTCAGACACGCACACAGACACGCACGCGCGCACACACACGCACACTCAGACACGCACACAGACAGACACACACACAGACACACACAAACAAACACACACACACACACACCGCTGGTCTGAGTCGAGCTGCTGTGTCTCAGTGTGGGGATGTTCTTCTGTGTTGTGGATGTGAACACTAGTGTAATGCGCACTGAACCCTGTGAACTATATTCTCTGTGTGTGTGTGTGTGTGTGTGTGTTTGTGTGTGTGTGTTTGTGTGTGTGTGTGTGTGTGTGTGTGTGTGTGTGTGTGTGTGTGTGTGTGTGTGTGTGTGTGTGTGTGTGTGTGTGTGTGTGTGTGTGTGTGTGTGTGTGTGTGTGTGTGTATGTGTGTGTGTGTGTGTGTGTGTATGTGTGTGTCATAGGAAGGTTGTTTTGTCATGCAGGTTAAGACTCCGGATCTTTCCAGTCCTCCAGCCGACAGGAAATGTTATTCAGAAGTGGATAATAAACTGTCATATTTATACATATTCAACAATGAAGAGGCTTATACTTATCCTCTCTTGTACTGTACAAAAATGTATATACACTCTCACACACACTCACACACAGAGACATTCAAACACTTACACACACACACACACACACACACACACACGCTCAAACACTCATACACACATACACACACACACACACACACAGAGACATTCAAACACACACACGCTCAAACACTCATACACACATACACACACACACACACACACACACACACATACTCACTCACACACACATACACACACACACATTTCCTCTTAATTAACACTATGGTGATTGTAGTTTAACGTTGTGTGATGGTTTTGCTGGGGCGTATAAAGGTTGTGTGTATTTGATCAACAGGTGGTGTGTTTGATCGACAGGTGGTGTGTTTGATTGACAGCTGGTGTGTTTGATTGACAGCTGGTGTGTTTGATCGACAGCTGGTGTGTTTGATTGACAGGAGGTGTGTTTGATCGACAGCTGGTGTGTTTGATTGACACCTGGTGTGTTTGATCGACAGCTGGTGTGTTTGATTGACAGCTGGTGTGTTTGATTGACAGGTGGTGTGTTTGATCGACAGCTGGTGTGTTTGATTGACAGGAGGTGTGTTTGATCGACAGCTGGTGTGTTTGATTGACACCTGGTGTGTTTGATCGACAGCTGGTGTGTTTGATTGACAGCTGGTGTGTTTGATTGACAGGTGGTGTGTTTGATCGACAGCTGGTGTGTGTTTGATCGACAGCTGGTGTGTTTGATCGACAGGTGGTGTGTTTAATCGACAGCTGGTGTGTTTGATCGACAGCTGGTGTGTTTGATTGACAGCTGGTGTGTTTGATTGACAGCTGGTGTGTTTGATTGACAGGAGGTGTGTTTGATTGACAGCTGGTGTGTTTGATTGACAGGAGGTGTGTTTGATCGACAGGAGGTGTGTTTGATTGACAGGAGGTGTGTTTGATCGACAGGAGGTGTGTTTGATTGACAGCTGGTGTGTTTGATTGACAGCTGGTGTGTTTGATTGACAGCTGGTGTGTTTGATTGACAGGAGGTGTGTTTGATTGACAGCTGGTGTGTTTGATTGACAGCTGGTGTGTTTGATTGACAGGAGGTGTGTTTGATTGACAGCTGGTGTGTTTGATTGACAGGAGGTGTGTTTGATCGACAGGAGGTGTGTTTGATTGACAGGAGGTGTGTTTGATCGACAGGAGGTGTGTTTGATTGACAGCTGGTGTGTTTGATTGACAGCTGGTGTGTTTGATTGACAGCTGGTGTGTTTGATTGACAGGAGGTGTGTTTGATTGACAGCTGGTGTGTTTGATTGACAGCTGGTGTGTTTGATTGACAGGAGGTGTGTTTGATTGACAGGAGGTGTGTTTGATTGACAGCTGGTGTGTTTGATTGACAGCTGGTGTGTTTGATTGACAGCTGGTGTGTTTGATTGACAGCTGGTGTGTTTGATTGACAGGTGGTGGGTCTGTATCGTCTCTGTGGTTCGGCTGCGGTGAAGAAGGAGCTTCGGGAAGCGTTCGAGAGGGACAGTCACAGCGTCGAGCTCTCGGAAAACAACTACCCGGATATCAACGTCATCACAGGTATGAACGCGCATAACACGTGTGTTACATTTACACACTATTCACGCCTATTTTTGGAGCAATAAAGAGCTTCTATTCTTCTTTTTCCATCATTCTTGAGTGTGTAATGTAGAGTCATTCTCTATATCAGAGTCAGTGTTTCTGAACTCCTGAAACGCCTCCATTGTAGTCTCGAGTTTCTCCCGGGAGCGAACACGTCACAATATTCCTCATTATAATAATTAAGATGCAGAATAAAGGGGCGGGGCCTGGTTGAGTTAGTTAGTAGTGTGTTAAACTGGCGGTTATGGTAAGGGGCGGGACATTTCCCAAACACACTCGAAGCCGACCAATCAGAGCACAGTGTGCTTTTCAGGAGGAGGGGCTTCATAGATACAGGAATGGCCGTATGACACGGACACACACACACACACACACACACAAACACATAATAATCAGACACACACACACACACACACACAAATGCAGTATTGATTTGCAGAAGAGACTTTAAAAACAACATTGCAGAGTTTCATGTGCTTTCATTTCAGTTGTGTGTTAAAGCATTGGTGTGTGTGTGTGTGTGTGTGTGTGTGTGTGTGTGTGTGTGTGTGTGTGTGTGTGTGTGTGTGTGTGTGTGTGTGTGTGTGTGTGTGTGTGTGTGTGTGTGTGTGTGTGTGTGTGTGTGTGTGAGCTTGATGCCCACTGTGTAGTTTTGTACGAGCAGGTGGTGTTTACTTGGCTTTAATGTGTGGCTCAAAGTCCCATCATGCATCTGGCCACCAGCCAATCAGTCTGCTATATATAGCCCACATTTACATATCAACATTATTCAGCATATATATTTGTGAGTGTGTGTCTTTAGTTGCTGCTCATGACATGCTGCTGTCACACACACACTTCCTAGGTCAGAGGTCACGTCTGACTGAATTAGCGCTTCTATTTACAGTCTGTTAATTGGCCGGGGGAAAATCTCTCTGTCAGTAAATCTGAAATCCTTGTGGGGCTTTTTTTGGTCCCCATGAGGAAACAAGCTTATGAATCACACAGGATGAGTTTTTAGAAGATGTAGAAACACAGACAGTTGTTATAAAGTTATTATAAGTTGTAAGTTATTGTAAAGGTTATTGTATTGTAAACATACTAAATTATATATTTTTGAAAATGTAAAAATGCAGAATGTCTCCTGTGATTGGCAGGTTTAGGGATAGGGTCAGTGTAAGGGGATAGAATATACAGTTTGTACAGTATAAAAACCATTACGCCTATGAATGTCCTCACAAGGATAGAAATGAAAGCTTGTGTGTGTGTGTGTGTGTGTGTGTGTGTGTGTGTGTGTGTGTGTGTTCGTTCGTTCAGCTCTGATTCAGCCCCATAAACCAAATATTGAATTGTGTATTTATTTACTTAAATATTTACTTCATTTTTTACAATCTACAATTTACAATAGTTATGTATTTTTTACATTTTAATTTATTTAAGTAAATTGTTTTTTTTACATTTTTTGTTTTGTTTTTTGTTTAGTTTTTTCATTTATTTATTTATAATCATATTTTTTTGTACATTTTTTTGACACTTTTATTTGTTTATTTACGTTTATTTTTTCTTTAATAGTTTTTCTTCATTTATTTTAATCTAGTTATTAGTTATTATTTTTTGTAATTTTTATTTACTTAAAGGGGTCATGACATGGTTTTTCTAATTTTATTATTATGTTCCCTTAGGTGCAATTATAGTATTACTATAGTTTTTTTTTACAAAAAACTTTTAAAATGTAGTGATTTATGACCTTTTCCCTGTTTCTCATCCTCTGATTCAAACAGTCTGTTTTGGGGGTGTTTCCCCTTTAAGAGTTCAGTGTTAACGCCCACTGTTATGATTGGCTAACGTCAGTGCCTATGCATCAATTATTAACGCCCCCAGCCAGAACACTTGCGGATTCAGCGTATTTAAAAAGTAGTTTAAAGTTTTAAACACATTACTTACAGTTTGCGTCGTCGTTGTTGAGCCCAGAATAGTCGGCACGGACTTATCTTTGAGCAACAGTTTTCTGGCAAAGCCAGCATCATTTTGGGATTTGTTCTCAAAACAGTCATCCTTCAAATGTATAGAACAAACGCTTAAACTAACACAGCCGTGACTGAGACGTCCGCAAAAAATAAAGTGCATCCATTTTCCCCTGACGACTGGATCTTTCGCAGCGTATTCACAGATGTTGTTTGTCCACAGCAGGAACAGCACATCTGCGGCATCGTAATTTCCCTGTACACAGACCCACTCGCTGTCCGGCGACTGAACACTTGTGAGGCGCGCGGCGATACGAAATGAGCGTAGTTGTCTTGCGCTTTAAGCGTAGTTGTCTTGTGCTGGAGGCAGTCTATATGCAAACGCTGGTACGTCACTTCGTACCGTGACGTCACTTCTTACCATGGATCCAGAACGAGCTGTATTTAGAGCTTGATTAAATAAATGATTCGTTTATAATGGGGAGGACGTCTTAAGCTATGAAACTTGCAGGACGTTTTAATGGCACAAAGACCTCGTATATACCAAAAGATCAAGGCAAATTTGGTTTCTCATGTCATGACCCCTTTAAATAAATTTTATTTGTTTATTATTTTTATTTATTTATTTATTTATATCTTATTTTTATTATTTATATATTTTTATTTCTTCAATTTCTGTTTGTTCTGATGTGTGTGTGTGTGTGTGTGTGCAGGCGTGCTGAAGGACTTCCTCCGAGAGCTTCCTCGTCCTCTGATCACTCCGCCGCTGTACGAGTCGGTTCTGGAGGCGATGTCGAAGCGGCCGCTGCTCATGGGAACCGGCGTGTGCGAGAACGACCCGATCGACACGGATCACGCCGTCAGCCTGATGGAGATCCTGCCCGACGTCGAGAAGGTACTGGAGTATTCGGGATTATCCATGTTTCTGCCAGTGGTGTAAAGTATTTGAGTAAATGTAAGGTTGCACTTTATTTTAAGGTGTCATTGTTACAGTGTAATTATATATTTAAGTACTGAGTAATATTAATTAACTATATGTATTTACTATAGGGTTAGGGTTTGGTTGAGGGATAGTTGCATCTAATTATGCATAATTTACTGTCATTACTATGGTAAATATATGTAACAAGGACACTGTAAAATAAAGTGTTAGCAAATGTAATTAGTTACTGTACTTAAAGCTGCAGTCCGTAAGAATGACAGCTAGTGGTGGACATAGGTACTGCAGTCCGATTCAAAATATCGGAGATCGTCGTTTCTCCCGCCTCCTCAGACTCAGCGCTCACGCGGGTTTGAGACACGCGACAGGAACGAGCGCAATGGACAATGCAAACTGGCAGCGTACAGCATCACAGACCAAAACACTAGCAAACATCCCAGCCTGGAAACTCATATTTCACAGTAAAATAACTGAGAATCCAGAATGTGAACTTAGCATGTTTCCTCAATATATGCAGACATATTATGTTTTTTTTATGCTTTAGTAGAGAGAAAAAGTTACACACAGCACCTTTAAGTATCTTCTTGGTTACTTTGTAGTTTTACTGAGTATCAAATCTTTTACTCTCTACTTAATTACATTTTTGAATAAGTAAATGTACTTTTTACTCCAATACATTTGTGATGAATAATGCAACTACACATTACATCTTGCAGGGCATCTTTTTCTTTTTCTGCAAATATGTGTGTGTTGCACCTTTCCTCACACACACTGGTCCGCAGTGCTACGTCACATGAATGCGAGTGCACTAGCAGGTATTTGCTGAATCGAGGGTTTGATTTAGGAGATGAGGTCATGATGAGGCCGACAGCGGCTCATCCAGTGCAAGTAGACTTTCACTATTTAACTTTACGTAACAGTATTTTATTTATCCGCTGTATTGATGAGACCGTTTCGAAGGATATTGGTTCACTTATGGCCTTTTGTGCACTTGAGCTACTGGAGAGTGTGTAGACGTTTAAGACGCTGTTGTGTTGACCTTGATTTATTGCAATATTCAGTTTTATTTTGATTTTAGAAAATAAACACAATCTTACAAATCAATTGTTTATTTTTTAAAGTGTCGAGGTGCATCTATGAGCCTACGATCAGTATGAGTCAAATACTCAAGTACTGTTAGAATCAGAAACTCTAACGCCGTGTCCTAACTACACGCGACGCCACGACACGCGATAAAAGGGATCTTTTCCATGTTAATCAGAGTTTTTGTCCTAACCAGACGCGACGGCGACACGCAAAGTTTCTAATTTAGAAACGGTTCCTATTTCTGCGACGTCGCGGCTGACAGATCCGCCAGAATCTGATTTCCCTATGAACAAGATCGAATAAACTGATTGTCATATGAAGAAATTACACTGGTTATGAGTACACATTATTTATTTTTAGTTAAAAATAGGTCACTGTGCCACAAGCGATAATGGATAATTTACCTCAGATTTTGAAAGCATATAATATAGCGTTCAAACTGAATTCTATGCAAACATTCAACTGTACTTCATAACAAAATTAGTCAATGAGTATATTTTGTTAATGTTTTGATTTTTAATAATGTTATTTCTTGATTTGATTATGTCCTTACCCATTTCCAATGCGAGTGCGGGCCAGCAGTGCGCTTTCACAGAGAGACTCCGCCCACACGCTGTTCTGAATGGCTGTGATTTTTGATTGATGTGTGGCGTCTGACAGTCGCGTCGCGTCTAGTGTGGACAGACAACTTGCTGTCGCTGGAATTTTATCGCGTCGCGTGTAGTTAGGACACGGTGTAAGACTTTTACTTAAGCCGGATTGGAATTGACCCTTCGCAGGGAGTTTGATTGACAGGTGATCTGCCCAATCATAATCCGCCGAATCCGCCATTTTGTCGGACAGAGCAGTCAGGAGAGTTAGTAGATTACCGTTGGAGGATTTGAGCTTGAGAAGCGGAGTGTACTGACGTCTTTCTGCGGTTAAAACAACATTCCTTCTGATGTTCATTCATGTTTATTTGATGCTATAAATGAACTAGAAGGACGAGATGATCGGTTCACGAGCGGCTTTAACTCTACAGCGATCTGTCACACACATTAAAGAGACACAAAACACTATTTATTGTTTACATTTCTTTAAAAAAATTACAAAATTTGAAAGTTGAGACTTTGTTTCATATCAAAAGTACTCTGGTCTGTCCTGTCAGTGTGTTGTCAGTGTCCTCTCTGCTCCGCGATGTGTTGTTCACTGCGTGAGAACGTGTGTGTGTGAGAGCGGCGTGGCTTGCCGGACATAGCAACAGTAACTAAAGGGGGCGGGTCTTTGCGAACGCTTGTAATGTTGAGATATTTTTGCTGTGCGGTATCTGTACTTTTACTCGATGATGGTTGCCAGGTCCTCTCTACACCTGTGGTTTCTGCTCACCAGGCGAGCCTGCGTAAGCTCCTGGATCACCTGAAGCGTGTGGCGTCTCATCACGAGGTGAACAAGATGACCTGCCAGAACCTGGCGGTGTGTTTCGGGCCGGTTCTGCTCAGCCAGAGGCAGGAGGCGTCGTGTCACGGGAACCGGGTCTTCATCGACTCCGAGGAGCTGGCCAGCGCTCTGCACTTCAAGAAGCACATCGAGGTGCTCCACTATCTACTGCAGCTCTGGCCCGGTGAGAGCAACACACTCCTTATTATTCATTATGATCATTATAATCATCGAGGTGCTTCACTATCTGCTCCAGCTCTGGCCATCATATATGCTTAACAGGTTGTGTGTACATAGAAATTCTAGCCTTAAAGGAGAACTCCGGGCAATGTTTAAGTTAATCTTGATCGTTATACCGTTGTGAGAACTGTCTATAGAAAAACCCGAACCGGATTGGTGTTTGCAACACGAGCTGCTACCGCTAATGCCCAGAGCTCACTCCGCTAACGGCAGTTATGGGGCATATTCATAAAGAGTGTTTCTGTGCCTCTTAACAGACACAACATGCAATTAAAATGTCTGTCCAACATGAACAGGGTCCTTACATGACAACAAGATGCGTTTAGCAACTTAGCCATTGTTTAAATTCACCTAAATAGTGTTTTAGACGGCTAAAAAAGTCAAAAAAAATTTTTTGCGATTTTTGTCTTGTGGTATCTATCTCATTTGTTCTGCATGCTTTGAGTTTTTTATGAAAAAAACCCTATATGTTATTGTCAGTGTTGGGGAGTAACTAACTAAAAGTCTAAATGCCTAAATTCTCCTCTCTCTATCATGTAGTGCTAATAAAGTACCATTAATTTTAGTAAATCTCTTTAATGTGTACAAAGATATTGCCTCTTTTAATAGCTTCGATCTAGTAAAATAAATACTTCAAAGTACATTCCCCAACACTGGTTATTCCATGTATTCTCTCATCATCTGAAATGTGTAATTAATTTGTATTCAAGTGAATAACCCCATTGTTTTCTTTCTCTTTTAGTTGTGGACGCTCAGGGTAAATCTTCATCTCCGGTTCCTGCCCTGATGGAGTCGCTCCCAGTGGTGACGGCTGCCGTGAGGAGGAGAAAAGAGCGTCCACAGGTGTTGAATTTAACTGAGGCGGACATGGCTGGAGTTTTGCGACCCAGACCTGGACGTCTGGACAGTCCCAGTAACCGCTACGCCGGGGACTGGAGCCGATGCCGGGAAACGTACCTCCAACCGAGCTGCCTGGAGGAGGCCGACTATGACGACGTTCCCAGCGAAGAGCCTCTGAACGTGGGACAGGAGGATTTACCAAAGGGTACTGAAGTTGTGGTCCCTGAACAAGAGTTTCCCGAGGTGGATGAGGCAATGGAGAGGGTTGAGGAAATGCAGATAGAGGAGGAATTGAGTGAGGAAGAGGATACAGGAGAGTTGGATAGGCTACAAGTAGAGGAACCTCTACCTATCAGCCCCTGCGATCAGATCCTCCCCGATTACGAGGAGCACAGACCCAAAGAGCACACCTACCAGGCCTACATGAAGATCCAGGAGATCAGCCCAGTACTAAGCAACAGGGTCAACCTACGGGACTTGCAGGAGAGCATAGACACACTCATTGGCAACCTGGAGAGAGAGCTCAACAAGAACAAGCTCAACGTAGGTTATTGACTCTTTAACAGGACAGTGGAAATATGGTGGTGATTCCCTACAGACTTAAGCGCTATGGAACGTTCTCGCTCCCATGCACACTTGGGATGCATGTACAAGAAGACATTCCTCACTTCTGATTTGTGTTTTTGTTTGTCTCCTGGTCTCCATGTTGTTGATCGCGTTATTGTTTTTCTTCTTATGAGAAGAACTCATTGAACCCTGAGGGGTGCGCCAGGTGCCTTCATTGTGTCAAGGTGGTGCTTACGACAGCGAGAGCTTTTTACTTTCTACAGAGGTACAAAACATTACGATGAAAACCAATGCACTTATGGGGCCTGCTGTTAGAGGCACGGCTAGTTCAGGTACAGGTGTAAAGCCTTACAATGGGAGAACTAGGTACTACAGATACATCCCAGATCCTAAACCAGGGGAACTCAATCCTGCTCGTGGTGATCCGGCTTCCTGTAGACTTCAGTTCCAAAACCTCCAAACACACTTGAACCAGCTAATCAAGGTCTTCGGGTTTCACTTAAAGAGGTAGGTCACCAGGAGCGGGATTGAACACCCTACCCTAACCCTATACCAGATGTCTCAAATGCAGATTACCCAGTTAGGTGGTTTTAACGAGTAGTTTGAGATCCCTGCACTCTACTTCCTAAACTATGAGTGTTTTATCCTAACCTTATCCTAAACCAGGAGAGTCCAGTCTTGCTCCCGGAAGGCTACCTTCAGCTCCAGTTCTAATGAAAGGGATAGTTCAACCAAAAATTTAAATTCTGTCATAATTTACTCACCGCATGTCATTTCAAATCCATAAGACTTTTATCAGCGAACATAAACCGAAGCTTAACTGTACTTGCTTGACGCGTGAGAACAAACCTCATTGGTTCTTGCGTGTCTCCTCAGAAGGCTTGGATTAAACCACGCAGTTAATGTGGATTTATTTTACAATCTCTTTATAGAGATTTTAGGTGAAAAGACTTTAAGTGGTGGGATAGAAATCTCTCAGATTTCATTACAAATATTTTCAGCTGTGTTCCTAAAATGAACGAAAGTCTTATGGGATTGGAACAATATGAGGGTAAGTAATTAATAACAGAATTCTTGAATGCAAATTACCTAGTGAGGTGGTGTTAGCCAGTTGTTTGAGATCCCTGCGCCTTAGACCCTCAAATCTGAATGTCATATCCTAACCCTAATCTTGTACTAACACTTACACCCTAAACCAGGGGTGTCCAGTCCTGATCCTGGAGATCTTGCTTCCCGTAGACTTAAGTTCCAACCCTTCTACCAGCTCATTGGGGATCACATAAAGAGGTAGATCACCAGGAGCGGGATTGAGCGCCCAAACCTCAACGATCTTGAACTCTACATCAGGGGTCTCGAATGCAAATTACCTAGTGAGGTGGTGTTAGCTAGTTGTTTGAGATCCCTGCGCCCTTGACCCTCAACTTTGAATGTCTTATCCGAAGTCTAATCCTTTTCTTACACTTTCACTCTAAATCAGGGGTGTTCAGTCCTGCTCCTGGAGATTTAAGTTCCAACCCTCCAAACACACTTTAACCAGCTCATTGGGGATCACTTAAAGAGATAGATCTTCTTAAGCGGGATTGAGCGCCCAAACCTCAACCCAATCATCAGGGGTCTTTAGTGCAAATTACCTAGTAAGGTGGTGTTAGCCAGTTGTTTGAGATCCCTGCACTTTAGACCCTCAACTCTCAATGTCATATCCAAAGCCTAATCCTTTTCTAGAGGTATTCAGTCCTGCTCCTGGAGATCTTGCTTCATATAGACTTAAGTTCCAACCCTCCAATCACACTTGAACCACCTCATTGGGGATCACTTAAAGAGGTAGATCACCAGGAGCGGGATTGAGCACCCAAACCTCAACGATCCTAAACTCTACATCGGGGGTCTCGAATGCAAATTACCTAGTGAGGTGGATTAGCCAGTTGTTTGAGATCCCTGCGCCCCTGACCCTCAACTTTTAATGTCTTATCTGAAGCCTAATCCTTTTCTAGAGGTATTCAGTCCTGCTCCTGGAGATCTTGCTTCATATAGACTTAAGTTCCAACCCTCCAATCACACTTGAACCACCTCATTGGGGATCACTTAAAGAGGTAGATCACCAGGAGCGGGATTGAGCACCCAAACCTCAACGATCCTAAACTCTACATCGGGGGTCTCGAATGCAAATTACCTAGTGAGGTGGATTAGCCAGTTGTTTGAGATCCCTGCACCCCTGACCCTCAACTTTTAATGTCTTATCTGAAGCCTAATCTTTTCTAGAGGTGTTCAGTCCTGCTCCTGGAAATCTTGCTTCCTATAGACTTAAGTTCCAACCCTCCAGTCACACTTTAACCAGCTAATTGGGGATCACCTAAAGAGGTAGATCACCAGGAGCGGGATTGAACACCTTAACCTAACCCCAACCCCCATGACCCTGAACTCTTCACCAGGGGTCTCGAATGCAAATTACCTAGTGAGGTGGTGTTAGCTAGTTGTTTGAGATCCCTGCACCTTAGACCCTCAACTCTGAATGTCATATCCTAACCCTAATCCTGTACTAACACTTACACCCTAAACCAGGGGTGTCCAGTCCTGCTCCTGGAAGGCCACCTTCAGCTCCACCTCTAGTTAAATGCACCTAATTCTAATCAAGATCTTTAACTACAATCTTTTAACCTTCAGGTAGATGTTTTGGAGATAAATTTAGCTGGAAGGTGGCTCTGTAAGAGCAGTATCAGACACTGAACACCCTTTCATTCAGGGAGCGACTAACGCTGCTGGTCTAGTTGAGGTTGCAGTCGTCTGAGATAAAAAAAACAGCAGTTGTTTGAGTCTTTTCCTTGTGAAATTACTTCAAACCTCCTGCATAACAAGCTATGGACAGCGGAAAATGAATATGCTTGTAGTAAATAGTCAATTTAATATTTAATAATAGTTAGGCAGAACTTTAATGATGAATTTTTTTTTAAATAACTTAAAATTTGCTGATGTTTTTGTTGCTTTTGATGGGCGCCCCCTAAACACAAAATTTAACTTAAAAATTAAAAGAGCAATCTAAATGGCCTCTGTGATAATCATGGTAACATGATGACACCATGCCGACAGCAGTCCCACTTTTGATCATTATATTTGTAAATGCATCATTCTCAGCAGTCCAGGGATACAAACTCATCAGTATTTGACAGACACATGTATGTATATAGGAGTATAGTTGGAATATGTATTTTCGATGACGTACACTTCAGTTTGTGCATATTTAAATGTTCGTCAGCTACCTTGTAGTATTTGGCCTGTAGATCAGCCTTAAATACATATATATATATATATATATATTGTTGGGTCTATGTAATGATATAACCCACAGTCACAGAATGAGTATGGATTTTGAGTATTTTGTGGTCACGAAAGTGCAGGAAATTTGAGCATTGCATGGTCAAAAGCTTTACGGTCAAAAATAAAGTGTTTCTCAGTGTATCCTACAGCGGGATGTATTTATGCGTGTAGATAGAGATCATTTTAATTACAGTGAAATTCTAATTTTGTTTTGTTTTTTTCCATTTGGCAGCTGCTCACATTTATGGCTCGGTTGTAAATTTGCAGTTCTTGTGAATCCAAGACTGAATCTGTACACGGGCTGTTCGTTTTCTGATTGTGCTTCTCGCCTGACAATGGTCTCCACAGATTGAAATGCTACAGTCTGCTTGATATACAAGATATAAATAAAGGATTTGTTACACAGAAAATAAATTTTAGTAAAAAAAAAAGGTTTCTTCAGTGGCCGTGGTCTCAGTTTTCTCTCAGTGAGGCGGTCACACTAGATTTGAAGTATGCAAAAGTATGAAAAAAAATGTACATACTTGTTTTGCTATATAAATTGGATATGATGTTTTGCATATGGACTTCTCATTTGAACACATTCAGAATAATAAATATAATGTGTGTTAACTATCTATTCCAGATGGCAGATTTCAGTATGCATGCCTTTAAATGTGTATTGATGTAAATCTAGTGTGGCCGCACCTGTAGAGTGTTTAATCTGGTTTCCTGAAGCCTGATTGGGGATCAGATTCCCTGTCGTACAGAGATCGATCCATGCTCAGCAAGAAGGAAACTTGTTAGCTGCTTTGATAAAAACATTCCTGTTTTTCTCCTGTCTCTGCTGCGTTTTTTGTAAAAGTTTGGTTGTGCTGAGATGAACGTGCGACTAAAGCAGATATTATTTGTACTGATATTGAGTATATGATCACATTAAAGTTTGTTTTTCATGCAGCCCCTGATGACTCCGACTTCTTTTTCTTTAAAAAAATGATATATTTAGCAGCTTATATTCACAGATGGTCGTGTGATCGAATGAGTCACGTTTTTCCTCTGCGGATTCGCATTTGGGCTCCTGTAATCTGTCACTGGAGCATTAGCTGGCGATCTGTGTCATCAGTCATCATCAGTCTGGAATATCAGGTGAGTCTTTGCCCAAAAAAAACAAACACTGGCATGCAATGAATCTTGGGATAGGCTGTGAAGGATCCACTCGTTCTATCCTTCACGGCCCGGGGAAAGTAGGATGCATTTGTAGCCCTCGATCCTTTGTCGCGATCAGCCTTCGAATTTTAAAGCAATATATTGTTTTCTCTGAATGAGTGGGCTGGATGATTTTCACATAGTTTTGAAGCATTTTTGTCTTGTTTCCAGTCCAAATATCTAAAAAAGTATTAAATCAAGATGCATTTACTAGATGAGTAAAATAAGATATTATGTCCAGTTTTCCGGGGGAATTAATCAAAATGAAGTGAGTTGATGCTTAAAACAACACAAGCAAAGTTATCTGCCAATGGGGTCAGAAAAATAAATCTTAATTCAAACAGAAACAACATTATTTTTCTGACCCCATTGGCAGATTATTTTGCTTGTTTTAAAGAAAAACTCAATTTTTATTTATTTCCCCAGAAAACAAGACTTAATATGCCTATCTTATGTAATTTACTACCTTAGTAAAAGCATCTTGATTTAATAAATGTTTGATATTTGGACTGGAAACAACACTAAAATACTAAGTAAGAAAAGCATTTTTTGCAGTGTGTGTGATTCAGTTTTTCAAAAGTCTTGTGAACAAAAAAACAGTATAGGTTTTATGGCCCTATTTCATTGACTTGTTTTTTCACAAGCCACGCATAAATGTCGTTTTCTGAAAACTACAAACTTTTACATACATGCTGCTCACAGATTATTGGTGCAGTTTGTGCTGAATACAGTGTAGTGTGACTTTAGCCATGAAAATGTTTCAAGTAACAGAAGTTGAGCAGCCTCTGAGTTGGGAGCTGTAAGATAAACATGGTAAATGTCTGTCAGTCGGTCTGAAGTCTCAGTGTAGATGTTCTCTCTTCAGAAACACCTGCTTCTCTCTACGATAAACATCCAGACCTTTCTGAAACATCTTTCAGCATTTGGCTCCACTTCAGACGTGCGATTGGCCCAGTCAAATCCCTTTGATGTGAAACCGAGCATTGTGATTGGCTGCCTGGAAGAGATGACCTTTGATTGGCCGTGTGATTCGTTGAGATGAAGTCGTCACTGTGCATTTAACATTTATACTGTATAATGTGCAGATTGCGCTGGTGGAAGTCTGTAAATGACACGTCTATCAGAGTATCAGACGGAGCTTAAGGGAGAAGAAAGCTTTATCAGTGTTGACACGCGGCCAGATTCAGTCAGAACTGCCTTTGTTTGGCCAACAGGAACAGATTAAGGAGAGAACCGATGTCTAATGCGGCTGGATAATGAACACAAGACGCGATTGTTCGGTTCATGGACCGACGTGCGGCTTCATGCAACAGACACACAAAATATATGAGTTTGTGAATCAGTGTTATTGCACACTAATACATTAAGGCGATCCAAGAGATGCTGAATATTAACAGAGCACACACACTGCATGAAAAACAGCATCCCAGAATGCATTGCACGATTTGACCTTCATTTCCAGTGGATGAGAGATTATCTCATTATCTGTGACATTTGCTTACAAAACTGGAATGCAAAGTGAGCGTGTTACACTTCTGTTCAAAAGTTTGGGATCGGTTTTTAAAAGAAGTCTCTTCTGCTCAGCAAGGCTGCATTTATTTGACAAAAGAATACCACACACAAAAACAGTAATATTGTTAAATATTATGACACTTTAAAATAACTGTTTTCCATTTTATTGTATTTTAAAGTGTAATTTATTCCTGTGATCAAAGCTGAATTTATCATCATTACTCCAGTCTTCAGTGTCACATGATCCTCCAGAAATCAATATAATATAATGATCTATTTATGATTATTATCAGTGTTGAAAACAGTTTTTTCAGGATTCTCTGATAAATAGAAAGTTCAAAAGAACAGCATTAATCTGAAATATAATCTTTAGTAACATTATCAATGTCTTTACTGTCACTTTTGATCAATTTTAATTAATCCTTGATGAATAAAAGTATTGATTTCTTTGATTTATTTCTCCCAAAAATAAAATAAGAATTCTTACTGACCCCAAACTGTTGAACGGTATGTTTAATGTTACTACAGCTTCTATTTCAGATTAATGCCGTTCTTTTGAACTTTATATCAATCAAAGAATCCTGAAATAAAACATGTAAATAACTGTTTTCAACACTGATAATAATCATAAATGTGTCTTGATCATCAGATCATCATATTACACTGATTTCTGGAGGATCATGTGACACTGAAGACTGGAGTAATGATGATAAATTCAGCTTTGATCACAGGAATAAATTACACTTTACTATATATTCACATAGAGAACTGATGATTTACATTATAATAATATTTCACAATATTACTTTTTTTTTTGCCTTTTAATCAAATAAATGCAGCCTTGGTGAGCAAAAAGACTTATTTTAAAAGGATTAAAAATCTTCGATCCAAAACTTTTGAAAGGCATGGTATTTCTGAGAGAGAAACGCCTCTTTCAAAAGTAATGTTTTGTCCTACTCTCTGAAACATTACGCATACTATTCTGCATACTGTGCCTGAATTTGTACATTATGTACAATCATCTTACGTAAATTATTGCATTAGGTTCAGTTTATGCAAATATGTAGTTACGTATTAACAATTCACACAGAAATGTGTTCTTCAGTGGGATGTGTTTAAATGGTAAACAAAGAAGTATACAGTATGAAATTGTACATTAATAAATTACTTTATGGCCGGCAAAACCTTACGAGTTACCTGTAGAAATGCATTTGATAAAGTTAACTTGAAGTTCATAAGATGCACTTTTCTGAAAGTCACTGTACATCGAGCAGACCTGCATTAGTCTCGTCACGAGCGTTCTTGAGGAGGAAGTTTAGTGTCTGTACTGAATCGATACGAGTCGGCTGAAGTTGATCAATACTGTACATTAAGTGCCTGAATGTAACCAGATAACCGGTTATAGATTATCTGTCGAGGTGAAGCGTGTTTGATTACAGCACTGATGGGGAATAAAGATGAACTCGGACAGTAACCGGAGGAAGAATCGATCTTCAAGGTCATCGGAACACACATCTGCCCTTCTGAAGAAACTGCCTCTGTTTTACAGTCCGAAAACCACAGTAGTCAAAAACTAAAGGATTATAATGCTTTGCTAATGGTGTATATATATATATATATAAATTTATTTTTTCAATATTTGGGAACCAATCAATCAGAATTTCTGACCTCATCTGATTCTTATTTGATCCTTTTGAATGCATTTCAAATTATTATTAGATTTGTAATGTTGTTCCAAAATTCCCAAAAATCTATTAGCATTCAGTTAAGATTTTTTGAAAAGCAAGTTTACACTGAACAACACTGAATGATTTACATTGTTCAATCGGAATGACAAACTAGATGGGTTTTATTTTTCAAAGAACTTAACTAATTACAAACACCAGTGTTAAATCTTGTAATTAGAACATCTGACTCAGCTGTAATTCCAGAGCGTTATGGTGATCATATGATGATGATGGTGATGATGATGATGATGTCTCTAATGCGTTACAGGTCTGACTGGTCTATCGTGTCGGTCAGGAGGCCCATGTTCTTCAAAACGATCTTCTCCAGAGCCAGAAACTGTTCATATTCCTTCAGCGCTTCCGCCTCCAGTTCCTCGTCCGGTTTCAGTGGCACCGCTGGCTCCTGATGAACAACAACTCACACAAGTTAAGGCCATTTCACACTACAGCTTTAATACAGAACAGCGTTTCATGTGGTCTATTAAAGTCGTCAGTACGTTTAGACTAAACAATCAAATGCGGTGTGCACTGCAAAAAAACTGATTTTGTCTTGGTTTCCAGAGCAACATTCTTAACCCTTTGCTCAATGAAATGAATGTACTATATTTTAGTTCGATAATGTTTTTTATTGAATATTTTCTATTTTTAGGGGATTTTATGGTACTAAATTATATTTCTGCAGTAGTTTATAATCCATTTATTCACTTTTTGAGCATAGATCTGAAAATAAAATGTCATTAATCTCGAATGCTCAACAGACTTTTGAAAAATTAAGTGAAAAAAAAGTTATTTAAAAAGTGTGGTGTAATTTTATTTGTTATGAGAGAAAAATTGTGTGTGTATGTGTGTGTGTGTGTTCACATTGCAAGTGCAAAAACTTTACCAAGTTTCGTATCATTCCAATAAAATAAAATAAAAAATTAATGAATCAAAAATTACAGAAGAGCACCACATTTAAGATACATTTATGTAATAAAATGAGGTGTTTATGATTAAAATAAGAAAAATATCTACCAATGCAGTCAGGTAAATAAACGTAATTCAGTGGAAAAACAAGCTTATATTTATGACTCCTTAGGCAGATATTTTTCTTGTAATCATTGAAAAGTGATTACAAAAATTGAAAGTAGAAAACGGTCTGGAAACCAAACATCTACTGCGGTAGGAATACAGGAAAACACATACAACTGAGCATTTAAGGGAAGAGTGGTGAATATGATCATAATTCTAACTAATAGATATCCCCATATTTCCCCAGTTGATTAATCACAGTACAGTTGCTTTGTATTACAAGTTTTCTGTAATGTTAAGTATGCAATCAAGTTAAATCCGCACTAATTTACATACATAAATCTGAACATTAGATAAAGCTTTATTGATTTTGTTGACATATTAGAGTTAACGGTTATTACAGAGGGGATTTTGAATATATCTTTTATCACTCCATAAATCAGAAAATACTCAAAACAGCCACAAAAAAAAAGGTTTTAAGGAATAAAATGTTATATAAACCAGTGTGAATGATATATGAACAAACCCTTCAGTAAAACCCTTCAGAATATAGACAGGAATAAAACTGTAAGTTTTGGTGTGTGTAACTGCTGCTGAAGTGGAGGACAAACTCTTTAAAGATATGTATCGTAATTAAAATCTACCGGCGCTTATAGAAAGTGTAATAAAATAAACACGTAAATCTGTATTTTGGATGTTTTCTTTTTACTAATCTAAAAGAAGACAAAAGCAAAGCAAAATATCTCATAATCTCTAAATTGATCAGTGCATGAAAAACAATGGCTTAGTCATCTTGCCTTAAATCAGAAAAAAGTTTTTATGAATAAAATATTATAAAAATAAGTGTAAGTGATATATGAACAAACCCTTCAGTAAAAACCTTCAGAATATAGACAGGAATAAAACTGTAAGTTTTGGTGTGTGTAACTGCTGCTGAAGTGGAGGACAAACTCTTTAAAGATATATAGTGTAATTTAAATGTACAGGCGTAAATGGATAAAGTGCAATAAAATAAACACGTAAATGTGTATTTTGGATGTTTTCTGTCCACTGTGAAGGAAGCAAAAATCACACAATTGACCAGTACATGAAGAAAACTATAGTTCCGCCTGTAGTGTCTTGCCTTAAATAAGAAACATTAAGTGTTTGTCTTGAAATCTCTCCAGAGAGCCTCCAGCATCATGTGTCCGCGGGGTGTGTAACACAAATGTGTGTGTTTTAGACCCTCGGAGACACAGACGGCAGCATACTTTCATATTTAGTAAATATATTCAGCAAGTCTGAGCAGATCTGGAATAACTCAATCACACATTCCAGCGGAACGGCAGCGGACTTCATCTGTGTTTGCTGTGAGCTTAAACACACGTTTGCACAGCTATTTAAATGGGGACATTGCATAGACTTCTATTGTTTTTTTATAAACAACTAGTTATAAATACTATAATCTAACCCTAACTGAAATCTTTCTGCATTTTTACAGTAAAAAAATTATTTACTTAAAGGGATAGTTCACTTTAAAATGAAAATTCTGTCATCATATACTCACCCTCAACTTGTTTCAAACCTGTATGAATTTCTTTCTTCTGCTGAACATAAAGGAAGATATTTTGAAGAATGTCAGTAACCAAACAGTTACCAGGTCCCATTGACTTCCATAGTAAATACTATGGAAGTCAATGGGACCTGGTAACTGTTTTGTTAAAGTGAACTATCCCTTTAATTTTTAAATGCTGTTTTTACAAATCAGGATGTCCCCAAAAGCAGGTTTTGTGAGGTTTAGCTCGACTCTGGGTACAAATTTGTCACAAAATATGGTTAAGTAGATACATACTCATGGAAATACACTCAAAAAATCTTTAGGACTAGTTTTAAGATTTATCTATTTGAATTGCATTAAATTAAAAAATCCGTCCATTTGTATAACAGTTTTTACTTAATGTGATGCATATGTGTCAGTTATACATAAATGAAACGGGTCAGATTTCTGTAATGCACTAATAAACTGAAGCAGTGTATTTATCATCAACAAAACCAATTTGTTTCAATCTCATATATTTGAACATACATTTAAATGTTGCTTGTTTTTATTACAGACATATTTTTAAACATGTTCATAATTTTTAACTGAATAAATGTTATTGTTAACAGATTTATGATAATTATTTGCAATTTGAATACAAAAAAAAGAGGAAGAGTTCAGTGAAAAGAGGAGTGTGTTCTGGCGCAAACGTTCCCTGGTGATATTTTGCAGTTTCAAAAAACAATTCCGCCACAGAGCGGGAAAAACCGAGTCTAAAGACAGCGGCGCCGCGCGTTAGTCAGATGCTATTTTAAGGGCGCGTGCTTGGCCATAATGTAGTGTGTGAACAACACACACACTTTGATTCTCTAATCTACACAGACGCAGCAGTTTTCATTTTTGCAAATCATACATTATTACAAGGAAAAATATTACCATACGAGGGAAATCATTGTTGTGTCCGTGAAGATGTGGAAAAATGAAAACATTTAGCTTACACATTTACCCAAATTATTATACAGCTGTTTAACCGAAGCTAATGTGTGTGTGTTTCATCCTCATACAATGTCACTTCTCTGTGTTTTACGGCCCTGACGAGAACGTCGGTCTCCTCGGCTGTGAACCGCTCCTGGCGTGCGCCGGCAAACCCGCCGTTATAATAGCAAACCCGCCGTTATAATAGCGATCCGCCGTTATAATAGCGATCCGCCGTTATAATAGCGATCCGCCGTTATAATAGCAATCCGCCGTTATAATAGCAATCCGCCGTTATAATAGCGATCCGCCGTTATAATAGCAATCCGCCGTTATAATAGCAATCCGCCGTTATAATAGCAATCCGCCGTTATAATAGCAATCCGCCGTTATAATAGCAATCCGCCGTTATAATAGCAATCCACCGTTATAATAGCAATCCGCCGTTATAATAGCCATCCGCCGTTATAATAGCAATCCGCCGTTATAATAGCGATCCGCCGTTATAATAGCAATCCGCCGTTATAATAGCGATCCGCCGTTATAATAGCGATCCGCCGTTATAATAGCAATCCGCCGTTATAATAGCGATCCGCCGTTATAATAGCAATCCGCCGTTATAATAGCGATCCGCCGTTATAATAGCAATCCGCCGTTATAATAGCGATCCGCCGTTATAATAGCGATCCGCCGTTATAATAGCGATCCGCCGTTATAATAGCGATCCGCCGTTATAATAGCAATCCACCGTTATAATAGCGATCCACCGTTATAATAGCGATCCGCCGTTATAATAGCGATCCGCCGTTATAATAGCGATCCGCCGTTATAATAGCGATCCGCCGTTATAATAGCGATCCACCGTTATAATAGCAATCCACCGTTATAATAGCAATCCGCCGTTATAATAGCAATCCACCGTTATAATAGCGATCCGCCGTTATAATAGCGATCCGCCGTTATAATAGCGATCCGCCGTTATAATAGCGATCCGTCGTTATAATAGCGATCCGCCGTTATAATAGCGATCCACCGTTATAATAGCGATCCGCCGTTATAATAGCGATCCGCCGTTATAATAGCGATCCGCCGTTATAATAGCGATCCACCGTTATAATAGCGATCCGCCGTTATAATAGCGATCCACCGTTATAATAGCAATCCGCCGTTATAATAGCGATCCGCCGTTATAATAGCGATCCGCCGTTATAATAGCGATCCGCCGTTATAATAGCAATCCGCCGTTATAATAGCAATCCGCCGTTATAATAGCAATCCACCGTTATAATAGCAATCCGCCGTTATAATAGCCATCCGCCGTTATAATAGCGATCCACCGTTATAATAGCGATCCACCGTTATAATAGCGATCCGCCGTTATAATAGCGATCCGCCGTTATAATAGCAATCCGCCGTTATAATAGCCATCCGCCGTTATAATAGCGATCCACCGTTATAATAGCGATCCACCGTTATAATAGCGATCCACCGTTATAATAGCAATCCGCCGTTATAATAGCAATCCGCCGTTATAATAGCAATCCACCGTTATAATAGCAATCCGCCGTTATAATAGCCATCCGCCGTTATAATAGCGATCCACCGTTATAATAGCGATCCACCGTTATAATAGCAATCCGCCGTTATAATAGCAATCCACCGTTATAATAGCAATCCGCCGTTATAATAGCGATCCACCGTTATAATAGCGATCCACCGTTATAATAGCGATCCACCGTTATAATAGCAATCCGCCGTTATAATAGCAATCCGCCGTTATAATAGCAATCCACCGTTATAATAGCAATCCGCCGTTATAATAGCCATCCGCCGTTATAATAGCGATCCACCGTTATAATAGCGATCCACCGTTATAATAGCGATCCGCCGTTATAATAGCGATCCGCCGTTATAATAGCGATCCACCGTTATAATAGCGATCCGCCGTTATAATAGCGATCCGCCGTTATAATAGCGATCCGCCGTTATAATAGCAATCCGCCGTTATAATAGCAATCCGCCGTTATAATAGCAATCCGCCGTTATAATAGCAATCCGCCGTTATAATAGCAATCCACCGTTATAATAGCGATCCGCCGTTATAATAGCGATCCACCGTTATAATAGCAATCCGCCGTTATAATAGCGATCCGCCGTTATAATAGCGATCCGCCGTTATAATAGCGATCCACCGTTATAATAGCAATCCGCCGTTATAATAGCAATCCGCCGTTATAATAGCAATCCACCGTTATAATAGCGATCCGCCGTTATAATAGCGATCCGCCGTTATAATAGCGATCCGCCGTTATAATAGCGATCCGTCGTTATAATAGCGATCCGCCGTTATAATAGCGATCCACCGTTATAATAGCGATCCGCCGTTATAATAGCGATCCGCCGTTATAATAGCGATCCGCCGTTATAATAGCGATCCACCGTTATAATAGCGATCCGCCGTTATAATAGCGATCCACCGTTATAATAGCAATCCGCCGTTATAATAGCGATCCGCCGTTATAATAGCGATCCGCCGTTATAATAGCGATCCGCCGTTATAATAGCAATCCGCCGTTATAATAGCAATCCGCCGTTATAATAGCAATCCACCGTTATAATAGCAATCCGCCGTTATAATAGCCATCCGCCGTTATAATAGCGATCCACCGTTATAATAGCGATCCACCGTTATAATAGCGATCCGCCGTTATAATAGCGATCCGCCGTTATAATAGCAATCCGCCGTTATAATAGCCATCCGCCGTTATAATAGCGATCCACCGTTATAATAGCGATCCACCGTTATAATAGCGATCCACCGTTATAATAGCAATCCGCCGTTATAATAGCAATCCGCCGTTATAATAGCAATCCACCGTTATAATAGCAATCCGCCGTTATAATAGCCATCCGCCGTTATAATAGCGATCCACCGTTATAATAGCGATCCACCGTTATAATAGCAATCCGCCGTTATAATAGCAATCCACCGTTATAATAGCAATCCGCCGTTATAATAGCGATCCACCGTTATAATAGCGATCCACCGTTATAATAGCGATCCACCGTTATAATAGCAATCCGCCGTTATAATAGCAATCCGCCGTTATAATAGCAATCCACCGTTATAATAGCAATCCGCCGTTATAATAGCCATCCGCCGTTATAATAGCGATCCACCGTTATAATAGCGATCCACCGTTATAATAGCGATCCGCCGTTATAATAGCGATCCGCCGTTATAATAGCGATCCACCGTTATAATAGCGATCCGCCGTTATAATAGCGATCCGCCGTTATAATAGCGATCCGCCGTTATAATAGCAATCCGCCGTTATAATAGCAATCCGCCGTTATAATAGCAATCCGCCGTTATAATAGCAATCCGCCGTTATAATAGCAATCCACCGTTATAATAGCGATCCGCCGTTATAATAGCGATCCACCGTTATAATAGCAATCCGCCGTTATAATAGCGATCCGCCGTTATAATAGCGATCCGCCGTTATAATAGCGATCCACCGTTATAATAGCAATCCGCCGTTATAATAGCGATCCACCGTTATAATAGCAATCCGGCGTTATAATAGCGATCCACCGTTATAATAGCGATCCGCCGTTATAATAGCGATCCGCCGTTATAATAGCAATCCGCCGTTATAATAGCGATCCGCCGTTATAATAGCGATCCGCCGTTATAATAGCGATCCGCCGTTATAATAGCGATCCACCGTTATAATAGCAATCCGGCGTTATAATAGCAATCCACCGTTATAATAGCGATCCGCCGTTATAATAGCAATCCGCCGTTATAATAGCGATCCGCCGTTATAATAGCAATCCGCCGTTATAATAGCGATCCGCCGTTATAATAGCGATCCGCCGTTATAATAGCGATCCGCCGTTATAATAGCGATCCGCCGTTATAATAGCGATCCGCCGTTATAATAGCGATCCGCCGTTATAATAGCAATCCGCCGTTATAATAGCAATCCGCCGTTATAATAGCAATCCGCCGTTATAATAGCGATCCGCCGTTATAATAGCAATCCGCCGTTATAATAGCAATCCGCCGTTATAATAGCGATCCGCCGTTATAATAGCGATCCGCCGTTATAATAGCGATCCGCCGTTATAATAGCGATCCGCCGTTATAATAGCAATCCACCGTTATAATAGCGATCCGCCGTTATAATAGCAATCCGCCGTTATAATAGCGATCCGCCGTTATAATAGCAATCCGCCGTGGAACAAGCGCGCCGGCTCTTAAAGGGAATGTGAGAGGACGCTCTGATTGGTTTATTTCACGTTACGCCCAAACCACACCTATGAGTAATGAAGCGACTTCAGACACACACATTTTAGATTTGCGTCGGGCGCAAGAGTCGTTTATCCGCCGGTATAATAGCAACAGCGCCGGGATCCGCCCACAAAGTTACTTGCGTTTCGCGTTTGATACGTGCGCTTCAGAGCGTTACAATAGAGCTCATGATGTTAAAACTGTGTAATACAAATGGATGGGAATTATGTATTTCATTTAAATCTTAAATTTATTCTTAAATATTTTTTGAGTGTACATAATCTCAAAGCACATAGAAATAGACGATAAATCATGAAGAATAATTACAGGAATAATTCACCGGAACATTAATTATCATTTCATCACCCTCAAGTTCCAAACCTCTGTTTTTTTTCCCCTTAGAGTTAAACTAAATGAAAATGAGAAATATTGCTTTGGCAACTTTTTTTTATATCTTATTTAATTTAATTTCATGTTTTTTTTTCTTCTTCCAAGTAACGAAAATGTTTTTCATGGTTTTAGTTTTAGTTAACTATAAAAAGCCTGGGTAAATGTTCCTTTAAACACGTCTAAAATGTTCCTCTCTCACCGTCTTCTTCTTCAGTTGTTCAGCCTCCATCTCTTTCTTGTGCTTCTCGTGTTTGATCTGCCGTTTCTCAAAGTACTCCAGCCGCTCCTCTTCCTTTTCGAAGTACTTCCTCACATTCTTTTTCTGTAGAGAAATGCATCTTACTTATAAATCCTAGTCCTACATTCATTGCATTTTTAGTCATGCTCACAATGTGAACTCTGTTCTGGCAATATTATGCAGACATCTAATTTCGAGCAAGTCAACATTAAATATCTCTTTTAATCCCAATCCCAGAATCTATTGAAATGGACTCGTTTCACATTTCCGAGCTTCTTAGAAGAAATTTTCTGGTGAATTTTTTTTACTCAAGACCTAAATTTTGTGAATATTTGCTAGATGTCTGTTCTTTGTGTGTGTGCTGAAATATTGTGTTTGTACAACTGCGTAAATAGGAGAGAAAAAACTAAAGTGGATCAGACCGATCACTACACTGGTGGTGTTGAGGAGAGACCTCGACATGACTGTAAAGCGCTTTGGGTGTACAGTAGTACATATGAAAAAGCGCTATATAAATGCCTCATTCATTCATTCATTCATACAATCTCTTAGCCAATCAGCAGTAGGGGGCTTTTCTACTCATGATGGAGAGGAGAGAGAGTTAGCCAATCAGCAGTAGGGGGCGTGTCCACATTAATGAAGGGGGAGGAGAGAGAGTTAGCCAATCAGCAGTAGGGGGCGTTTCTACTCATGATGGAGAGGAGAGAGAGTTAGCCAATCAGCAGTAGGGGGCGTGTCCACTCATAATGAGGGAAGAGAGAGATTTAGCCAATCAGCAGTAGGGGACGTGTCCACATTAATGAAGGGGGAGGAGAGAGAGTAAGCCAATCAGCAGTAGGGGGCGTTTCTACTCATGATGGAGAGGAGAGAGAGTTAGCCAATCAGCAGTAGGGGGCGTGTCCACATTAATGAAGGGGGAGGAGAGAGAGTTAGCCAATCAGCAGTAGGGGGCGTTTCTACTCATGATGGAGAGGAGAGAGAGTTAGCCAATCAGCAGTAGGGGGCGTTTCTACTCATGATGGAGAGGAGAGAGAGTTAGCCAATCAGCAGTAGGGGGCGTGTCCACTCATAATGAGGGAAGAGAGAGATTTAGCCAATCAGCAGTAGGGGACGTGTCCACTCATAATTGGGGAAGAGAGAGAGTTAGCCAATCAGCAGTAGGGGACGTGTCCACTCATAATGGGGGAAGAGAGAGAGTTACCCAATCAGCAGTATGGGGCGTGTCCACTCATGATGGGGGAAGAGAGAGAGTTACCCAATCAGCAGTATGGGGCGTGTC
This sequence comes from Phoxinus phoxinus, assembly GCF_949152265.1. Taxonomy (NCBI): domain Eukaryota; kingdom Metazoa; phylum Chordata; class Actinopteri; order Cypriniformes; family Leuciscidae; genus Phoxinus; species Phoxinus phoxinus. Next base: position 1,419,683 of record NC_136893.1, read on the forward strand.
CACTCATGATGGGGGAAGAGAGAGAGTTAGCCAATCAGCAGTAGGGGGCGTGTCCACTCATGATGGGGAGGAGCGAGAGTGAGCCAATCAGCAGTAGGGGGCGTGTCCACTCATGATGGAGAGGAGAGAGAGTTAGCCAATCAGCAGTAGGGGGCGTGTCCAATCATGATGGGGAGGAGAGAGAGTGAGCCAATCAGCAGTAGGGGGCGTGTCCACTCATGATGGGGAGGAGAGAGGGTAAGCCAATCAGCAGTAGGGGGTGTGTCTACTTGTGATTGGGAGGAGAGAGGGTTAGCCAATCAGCACTAGGGGGGCGTGTCCAATTATGATGGGGAGGAGCGAGAGTGAGCAAGAGGGAGATTTGAAGAAAGACTGTAGAAAGAGAGATGGCTGAGAGACATTAGAAAACAGGAAAAGGACAGGAATATAACTGGAAGAAGAAGGGTTATGATCAGGCAAGAGCTTTAGGAGCCTCACTACAGAGTGGGAAGGCTTGAACACGGACACCAAGGTTGCGTTGTTTCGGCTCCATACGCGAGTAACAGTTTGCTATGTTTCACAGACGTAAGATGCGCTGTTGTATGCTGTTCACAGCTGATCATCCATGCTTGTGCGAGCTGTCAGTGGTTTCCTGTTGTGCATACTAGCGTATTTGTTATTTTGGGAGCGGAGCAATAAAGGCAGTGTTTGTTTGGGCATCAATTCAAATATCAACAGTGTTCCTCAGAAATCACTTACTGCACCTTTAATGACAACACAGTTTAATATTATACATTTACAATGTTAACAACAGTGGAAACGCGTCATCAGTCTGAACTGAGTAGATTAATTGAATGTATTTTATTCAGTATTGATAGTTGTTTAGCGGAACATGAGATGACATTCTCAAAGCTGCTTTGAAACCGTATTGTTGAAAGCGCTATATATGAATGAAGGTGACTTGACTTCTCACCTCGTTGTTGGAGGACTTGCGCAGGGTCCATGGGATCTGTAGGATGTGTAGTGTCCCGATGCGATCTGAGACCGCCAGAAGATGATGCTTCCCTGCGGGACAGAAGCCGGACACGTCAGTATCTGTCATGGGGTCAGCTCACAAAACATTCTTAAGAATACAAGTCTTCTGCTTTTTTCCTACAGAAGAGAAAAAAAAATTGTATTCCCAATAATGAAATTTGTTAAAGTTTCTACAAATTACTTTCATGTTTAAATGCAATTTTAATGATCAAATATGAGTTTGAAGGGATACAATTATTGACTTAAACATTAGTTAATGCATGAGCGATATATTTTTTTTAAGCATTTATTAATGGTTTATACAGTAAAAAATGTAATTGTTTATTGTTCAAAAGAGCTCAAATTAACGATCCATTCTGAGACTGGCTCTTACTGTATAAAACTATATTTCAAAGCTTTAAATTAAACAAAGATTATTGGAGTCTGTTTTACACAAAAATACTATTTCAGTCTTTCTACTTCAGAATTTCCCATTTAATTAAATGTGTTTCTTCCTGTTTCTTTGAAATTATTTGTGAAGTTGACTAGCAATTTCGGAGCGAAAAAATGTTTTTTAAAGTAAATTCTACACTTTGTTTTTCTAGGGATAATCAAACTTTATAAAGTTGAATATGTACTAACATCAAGCGTAGTGTTAGTTCTGGCAGGTCACGTTCTCTCAGTGACTCTCAGCTGATCCTCTATAGGAATACGACACTATCACCGTATACAGTATTATCAGCAGCGATGGCGTTTCTCAGGAGCGCATTACCCTCCTCCCTCCCCAGCTCCACTCGTCAGTCAGGATTTGGCATTTTGATTCCCTTTGAATCAGAATAAATTCTCGAATAATGCTGCACTTTAAAATCTTGAATTAATGATATCTGTAATACACTCCTGTTGGTTCTGTTGTGTTCACCCTAAGGGGGGTTATTGCTGCTCTTATTAATGCTAGTCTGCATGGATGCGCGGGGAGTGCTCGCCCAGAACAGAACCATACCGCCAATCCAAACTGTGTGCTAATCGTCAATCGTATTTGATGATAGTGGTCCTGACAGAAATGTGGTTGCAGCAACTCTTGCAGATATTTGTGTAATAGACGTAACAGGAGGGAATACAGTTCACCGTGATGTGTCCTGCAGGGGGCGCTAGTGTCAGTCTCATAGCTTTACCGCAGGAGCTGCTGGATCTGATGCAGGTGATGGAGGCGGTGCTGATGTTCTGGGTTTGTGAGGGTTCGTGGGTGTTTTGCAGCAGATCCCAAACCTCGATGGTCCCGTCCTTCTTCCCGATGAAGAAGAGCGCCGGCCGGGTCAGGGACCAGTGACCGATCGTACACATGACCTTAGAGCAGGCCGACATGAGGATCGGGCCGCTCTGAAACGAGACGCGAGACAGAATCATTCAGCACATGCTAAACTAACTCAGTCTAAAACTGATTCTAACTATTCTATTATAAGCAAAAGTGGTAGCACTTTACAATGAGGTTCATTAGTTAACATTAGTTCATGTATAAAGGTGCGAATTTTAGCGGCATCTAGTGGTGAGGTTGTGAATTGCGTTAAGCAAGTTAAGTAGCCAGTTAAGCAATGAGGTTTCTTTACAAAGATTAAATAAGAGATTATGTTTACGTATTCAGTAAAATGACGTTATGGCGAATATTATTGTTACTTGTTCATCATTGTGTCAGTGTTTTATTCTCTGACTTTAGCTCGCTTCTTATCACGAGGTGGACAGTAACAAAGTACATTTACTTGAGTACTGTACTTAAGTACACTTTTGGAGTATCTGTACTTTACTTGAGTATTATTTTTTCTGGAAACTTTTACTTTAACTTCACTACATTTGAAAGACAAATATCGTACTTTTTACTCCACTACATTTCTGTCGAGGGCCTTGAGTAGAGAGTAGTGACGTCAGGGATGAGTTTGGTTGTAAATGAAAGTCTGGTTGACGCCAGAACTCGACTGATGTTGGTTTCTGACATCAACCGATTTTCAACCACAATACAACGTCTGTCCAACGTTGGAGATTAACGTCAATCTGACATTGGATTCTGACATCAACATGATTTTAATTTGCACCGTTGGGTTTGGTCTTCTAAATGTGAATTTTGTCATTGTTTTGGAGCACACTATAGCTTATAGATAACAGTACGGCGAACATATTCATACTAAAAGCCAAACAACTGGGAACAGCCGTTTGTGTGTCCGAAACCATTGTGGACGTTATTGAGTGACTTATTTAATCCCACAGGAACTGTGTTCTAGAAATAAATGTTATATTGATATGAGGCAGGCAGAGATTCAGAGGCATAAGGGACTGTAAGTATTACATGCAACAATGATAAAACAATGAATTGACATTTACTTTTATACTGAAGTACTTTTAAAAATGAGTACTTCTGTACTTTTACTTAAAGGGTAACTAAACACTAAACCAACTTTTTTTAGTTAATGATCTGTACGAATGGAGCTTCATAAATGCTGTTCATTGATTCGAGTACTTTTTTTAACATTTGAGTATAAAGTGTTTTAATTTTCAAATATATGGTGTAAAAACGTCTGAGTGCTGCCCTCTTCAGGTTAAACGGAATCTCCTGAAGTAGGGGTACTCTCTGACGTAGGGTACTCTTTGACGCTACTCTGCCACGCCCCTGGCAGCCCCTGGTATAAAAGCATCTGGTTCCGTCAACACCAGAGCGAGTCAGGAGTTGGAAATTGGAATTACGAGTTGTGAAAACGATCAGGATAGCGTATTTTAGCATCTAGTTAGCATAGCATTTATAGTTATTTAGATTATTTCGTGTAGCCTAGGTAGTTATTTAGCATAGTTTGTTAGTGTTGTTAGAAGCATAGTTAGTTAGTAGGCCTAGCATAGTATTGCATCAGTTAGGATAGTGTAGATTTTTAGCATTAGCTTTATCTGTATTTAGTACAGTGGTTAGGCTGGTATAGGTGTAGTGTTGCCGGTTGCAACAGCACTGCTGGACTGTAACTGTTATAACTTCCCACCAGACTTGGAAATTAGCGCCAGTGTTTACATGCACTTGTGTGCCAAACGCTGCTCTTCCTGCATGGACTCCACAACCGCCGGCGCGTTTTGCTGGATATTTTTTTTCACATAGCGGCAAAATATGCTTAACGGAGGTCAATAGTAAAAATAATCCACTCAGATACTGGCCCCATTCTCTCTTGCACGGCTGCTTCGCTAGCATCGTCGGATGCCGATCGCGATGCGGGAGTTAATGCGATGCGACACCGCAGTTTGAGCTAGCGGCTCGAATTGATATGATTTTAGCTCTGTGACCACAGACAATTCCTCCACTTCAGGGGAGAAAAGTCCTCAACTTTAAATGACCGCTCTGTTGCAAAGCTACTTGCGTCACTCTCCATCTTAGCGAGTCTGACAGCAGCTGTCAGTCACTGCGGGTCTGTCAATCACCCGCTCAGCCCCGCCCTCGGTTCGTCCGTTGGGCTCTGCCCACTTTTCCAGCATTTTTCAAATATTGCCAGTGGGTGGAGTCAGGCTCTGACCAGGGGTTTAGTTACCCTTTAAGTTGAAAATCTGTCTTTACAACTTTTACTTGTAACGGAGTAATATTTGACCAGTAGTATCTGTACTTTTACTCAAGTAAGGAAGTTGTGTACTTTGTCCACCTCTGAGAACAACATAGTGACGAAACACGTTTAAGAGAATAGAGAAACCCTTTTAGAGCATGCATGCGCCGGGACCGCCGACCATTTGTCCCGTCGTTAAACTAGCAAGAGTGGATTCGGACACTTGTGCCGTGCATTTTAGACCATGAGCTCAGATCGGTAAAATAGGGCCCTGAAAGAATAAGCACAGATGCTTTTGTCCGTTTGATGTGCTTGTGCCGTGACCTCACCATGACCCCTTCCTTCCAGATGGCGAAACCGAAGCTGCCCACCGTCAGGATGATGTCCTTGAAGAACGGAGAGCGGCTCACGGTGTTCACCAGCGTGTGGTGAGCGAGGAACTGATGCGTGGGTTTGGCACCTGCCAGAAAACACACATGAAAATATTACTTTTGCATAAAACATATAATAATCAAATCAACAAAAATAAACCATCAGATCCAAAAATTAACATTTTGTCATGGTTTACTCAACCTCGTGTGGTTTCAAACCTGTACGTCTTCCTTTCTTTTGTGGAACATTAAATATATTTTACAGAACACTGAGGTTCAAACAACATTGACAAAAATCACTTCTTAAAATATCTTCTTTTAGAAAAAAATCTACAGAGAATGCAATCCCAGAATGCACTGCGACACGTCAAAACGTTATTTATAAATGTATTTCAGTTCTAAGATGTACTGATAAAAATACTGCAATATAATTACTCATTTTACCCAATATTTGTGTGTAACGTGTCACGTCTCGTGCTTTGTGATTTGAAGAAAAACTAATAATTACAGACTTAATATCCTGTAATATTTATGGAAATCGCTCTGTAATTGCCTCGATTTACATGTGGCGGTTTGGCCAAATTAGCTTCGATCTCTGCCAGAATCCTTCAGGATGAGCTCAGTGTTTCTCTGAACGTGATGCTGGGAAAACCGTACATATGTGACCCTGGACCACAAAACCAGTCACATTATGATTTACACATCATATGACAGTTGAATAAATAATCTCTCCATTGATGTGTGGTTTGTTAGGATAGGACAATATTTGGTCGAGACACAACTATTGAAAATCTGGAATCTGAGGAGCAAAAAAATGTAAACATTGAGAAAATCTCCTTTAAAGTTGTGCATTTATGTTCACGATTGTGCTGCATTCACTCACAAAAATACATGTTTTATATATTTACGGTAGGACATTTACTAAATATCTTCATGAACATGATCTTAATATCCTCATGATTTTTGGCATAAAAGAAAAATGGATAATTTTGACCCATACAGTGTATAGTTGCTATTGCCACAGATATACCCGTGCGGCTCCAGACTAGTGTTAGTGATCCAGGGTCAGATATTACAATAGACAACAAGCAAACAGAAGGAGAAGAGATGAACGGAACAACAGGCTTCATTAAGATCGTTACGCTCACAGTAAATGAGTTCAGACACGCTGCACTAATGAAACTTAATATCCTGTAATATTTATTATAATCGCTCTGTAATTGCCTCGGTTTACATGTGGCGGTTTGGTCAAATTAGGGTCGATCTCTGCCAGAATCCTTCAGGATGAGCTCAGTGTTTCTCTGAAAGTGATGCTGGGAAAACCAGAACAAGGAATGATTCAGAGTTTCACACGTCCTGATTTATCGTCTGAGAAGTGGCTCATTAATCGCATAATTTGGGGTTGTTCTGTTTGCTGGAGATCTTCAGCTTCTACGGTGAAATGTTAGGTGTTGAATCTGGCAGACACACGTGGTCAGATGAAGGTTTGTGTGGAAAAGAGTTGATTGAAGATTCTCCAAATAACATTCAAAAGTATTTAGAGCTAAAATATTAGCATAAACTCCGGTTGTAGTGCTGGTCCAGATGGTCTGGAGATCAAATTTTTTAAACTTGCCTCTCATGTTTTATCATTCCCATTGGCTGATATATTTAATTTATCATTGGCAACATGCGAAACACCCCGATCATGGAATTGCACAAGAGTAATTCCTCTTCATAAAGGAGGTGATATCACAGATATTAATAATTACAGACCTATTTCAATTATCAATAGTATAACAAAAATATTTGAAAAACTAATCTTTAATCAACTTTCTAAATATTTTAATGATCAAAACGTATTATCTCCACATCAATCTGGTTTTCGATCAAATTTCTCGACCACCACTGCTCTTCTAAAATTCACAAATGATATACTGTCAGCATCTGACAGTAACATGCCGACAGGTGCTATATTTATTGATCTTACCAAAGCATTTGATATGGTTGATCATTATCTTCTCTTGGACAAATTATATGCTATTGGTCTTTCTTCTAACTCTTTATTATTTTTTAATCATTTTCTTCATCATAGACGTCAATGCGTTACTTTTCAAGGCACCCAGTCAGGCTTTAAGATTATTAACAAAGGTGTTCCACAAGGTTCATCCTTAGGTCCTCTCTTATTTTCCATTTTTATTAATGATTTACCGCAAACCTGTCCTAACTGTTTAATTCACTTATATGCAGATGACACCGTAATATATTCATCCAGTTCTGACATTTCACAAATCCAATACTCTCTTCAAATGGATTTTAACTTAGTTCAAAAATGGTTTTCATCTAATAAACTCCTTTTGAACAGGAAAAAATCTTACACTATGTTGTTTTGCACTCGACCTAATTCTTTGCCAATATCTAAAAACTGGTCTATTAGTTTTCTGGATGGAACAGCTTTAACAAAAGTTGAAGAATTTAAATATCTTGGCCTCTGGCTTGATACCCAGCTCTCCTTCAAACCTCATATTAACTCAATCTGCAATAAAGTATATGGTCAATTGAAATCACTTTATCGCTCTGCAGATTGCTTCTCACAACATGTTCGGAAAAGAATTATTAATCATTTGATACTTCCAATAATTGATTATGCTGATACAATATACGGGAACACCACAGATTCAAATCTTCGCCCTATTTCTGTACTATATAATAGTCTTTGTAGATTTGTGCTTAGATGTCCTTACAGAACTCACCATTGTCAAATGTATGAGTCTTTGAACTGGTTGGCTCCCAAATCAAGAAGGCAATTCCATTGGTTACTACTTATTTTTAAGTGTATTCATTTCAACTTTCCTCCATATTTGAAATATTACCTAACTCCTTTTCATACACAGTACAATTTAAGGCATATGGATCAGCTCTATTTGTATGTACCTAGAATCTGTAAAGAAGTAGGTCGTCGTGCATTTAAATTTAAAGCTCCATCAGACTGGAACAATCTTCCTAGCTCGCTCAGATCTATAACCTCCTTTTATTTTTTCAAATCATCTCTTCTTACTTATTCTCAAACATTGTGTTCTTGTTTCTGATCCCTTCTTTTTATTTGATCAATTTATTGTTACTACTATTATAACATTTTTATGTGTATATGAAAGTGGGTAAGCATATTTATACCTTGATTTTGGATTTGCATTTTCGCAGATGGTTCACCGATTGTCTTTGATTATGGTTTGGGCCAAAAGGGAGGGGACTGGGCTTGTGGGAGAATTGTTAGTGTGTGTGTGTGTGTGTGTGTGTGTATGAATATCCATTTATCTAAATGTTTGTTACAGTCTTGTGTTGTATTTACTTTAATGATGATTTCTATTATGATGTTGGTTTCTTTGTATTGTAAGGACCCCCTCGAAAATGAGATGGTTCATCTCAAGGGGTTATCCATAAATAAATTACAAATTTATTTGAAGTCCCCCTGAAAATTGACGTTAATATTAATATATACACACATTCACATATTCCGTAAAATGTCACATGAAATGCAGATTAACAAAATAAATGTTTTAATATATTTTTATTTTATTTCAAATAAAATATTTGTATTATTCTGATTGTTTTTATTTATATGAATTAGATTTTTTTTTTTCAAATAAAATATTTCTTATTTTTAGTACGTGTTTTTATAAAAAGTTTTTTTATTGTTTTTATTATCAAATTATATATTTATTTTTTATTTAATTTCAGATCAAATATTTCTTATTTTTTGGAGGTGTTTTATTTTGATTGTTTTTTATTTTCTAAATAGTTATTTATTTTAGTTTTAATTTATTTCAAATAGAATATATTATATTTTAATACGTTTTATTAGAATTATTTATATTTTAAAAGTATTTATTCAATTACATTTTTTAAATTATTTTAAATAAAATATTTTTATTTTATTTTCAAATTATTATTTTTATTTATTTTAAATTGTTTCGAATTTGTTTTTATTCTCAATTTATTTATTTCAAATAAAATACTTGATCTTTTTTAGTGTGTTTTATTCTCATGATGATGAGGTTTTTTCTTTCCTGATGATCTTACATCATTGATTTCATCTGAGTGTGTGTAACAGTGTGATGTTTGGATGTTTCCTTACTGAACAGCCGTCCTGAGTCATTGTCCTTCTCCATTTTCCAGTCGGTGTAAACGAGTTCCCCGTCCTAGAAGAGACTCGAGAGCACACGCCTGTCTTTAGGCAGAACACATCTACTCTACAGGGTATGTTATTTCAGCTTCATCACGAGAGAGAGGAAAATAAGGTTGTGCATTACAGTAAAGGGTGTTGCTGCACTGCCTTTTGTGGCTTGTTGCTTTTATAAAACAAATAATACATTTATCAATAGCCTAATAATCAATCATAATACATTATTCTTTTGCCATAACATAGTTGAGTGGATGGAAAGGGGTTGATGTGTGTTTTATAAGCATAAAAACGGGACATTTTTTTGAAAATTAAGAGTGTAAAGTCGCATCATTTCGAGATTAAAGTCAAAATATTCTTCTGTAGAAGTTATTTATTTGTTTTTATAAATAAAGGTAGATTAGCACCTGTACAATTTCCTTTTGTTGGAAGGCAAGCCCAGATAAAGTAAAAAGCTACTCCATTAGATCCATGTCCGAGGCAGTTCGACTTCACAAGTGCATTTCTTTACTAAAAAAATATTCTCCTAATTTTGATTTTATTTTCAAAATATTACAACTTTAATCTTGAAATATTTTGACTTTATTCTCGTAATTTTCGATTTGTTTGTTTAGGTTGTGGAGATCAGCGCTCACCTCCGTCCCCACATAGAGCTTCGTGCTGATGTTCTCCAGGGGTTTCTGCTGTTTGGCCGACGGCACCCGGAGCTGCGCGAACCCACACACCTCTTCCCGCTCCGCGTCCTGTGGGGGTTTATCACCTAGAGAGAGAACGTATGCATTAAAGGCGAGTAGAGATTAACTGAACGCTTTTTGGAGTCGCACAATAATGCATTATTTCTCCCTGAAATTAAAAAATCTGTCATCATGAATCCATCACGGTTCTCTTATATCAGGTCATGGTCACATGACATGCACACAAACAAATAAAATATAATTTTTTCTATCTTGATTGTTTTGGTTTTAAAAGCAGTTACTTATTTCTTTTTATTCTAAAGTAAATATTAAATATTTTTTTGCATTTTATTTTTATTTGTTTTTATCTTATAATTTATTTTAATTGTGACTGACCATTTAGTTTTATATAAATAGTCTATTTATTAGGTTAATAAACTTCTGGAAGTACAAAATCTTGAGATTGAAATGATACATTTGTAATCACTTGAAACAAGGATAGGGCCCGTCATCGTTGCATGCAGCTATATTTTTGATTGATTTTATTTAAAAATGATTTAAATTATAATTTATTTCAAATAAAATATTTCCTCTTATAGGTAATTATTTTATTTTAATTTTTGTTATTCGATTAAAATAAGATTTTTTTTTTTTTTTACATTTTTATGATTATGATGCTTTTTCTTTCCAGAACTCCAGAACTTTGTTTTTGCTTCATGTATATAAAGAATAAAACACATAAACAATTTGTTTGTATGAAAAAAAACAATTATAAATTTTTCTAAATGAAATTTGTGCAAAATCAAGATTTGAATTGAAGGTTAATTGCGGAGGCTGTAGATCAGGAGAAAGAGTCCGTGCTTCAGTTCAACGTGACTCGAGGTATACAAAACTCCTGTTATAATCAATGAAGCTTTTTACACTGTGCAATGAATCTCTTATTGACATTGTGTTTAAACTTCGTTAGTTATAATAAAAGTATTCGCAAGCATGCAGAACTCTTTTGGGTTCATGTGCTCAACAGATACGCCTGTGATTGGCTACATAGCTCAACGCTGCAAGAACAGGTTGTAAATAGAAAGCGAACACATCTACACAAGTGCTGGTGTCTCACCGGTGATGTAGTCCACTGTGTTGTCCCGAAAGCTGAACTTCAGAGGACTGTATTCACCAGTAGAGCCGATCTTTGGTAAGGACACCTACAGTAGACCGAGTGAACCTGATTTAAAGGCACTTTATATAAAACACAGCAGCTTCACAGTAAAAAGCAGGAAAATAACAGAATCAATAACTTTCATTTAATTTCTGCTGGAAAGCAGCTCTAAAAAGACAATAGTATCATTATTCCCTTCACAGTTTTACGTATTTTCATTTTAAATAAAATATTTCAACCGTTTTAGTTGCAAATTCGTAAATTATGATAAACAAATGATAAAAAATTAGTAAAAAGAACAATTATGTCATCATCCAGCTCAATTCAGTTCAGTTCAATTCAATACACTGCACTATGCATCTAGTTATTTGCGTAACTAATTCAATGTTTTTATTTAAAAATTTTAGATATTGTATGATATCACGAAAAATTTAGTGTCCTGGACATGGTGGAAGGGCACAAGGAAGCCCTTTGACTCCGCCTTGGTTAACGTTCTTATTTGCATATTTGCATTGCCAACAACAACAAAAAACATAATTGTGAGTTCTAAACAAAGAATTTCGAGAGAAAATGTCAAAATTGTGCTACGTATGGAAGCTTGTTTCCACCACAGAATTAAAATTAAAAAGATAATTGCTACTTTTAATCTCACAATTGCGAGATATAAAGTCATAATTGTGAGATATAAAGTCATAATTGTGAGATATAAAGTCATAATTGCGAGATATAAAGTCATAATTGCGAGATATAAAGTCACAATTGCAAGATATAAAGTCATAATTGCTAGATATAAACTCACAATTGCGAGATATAAAGTAATAATTGCGAGATATAAAGTCAGAATTGTGAGATATAAAGTCACAATTGCAAGATATAAAGTCATAATTGCTAGATATAAACTCACAATTGCGAGATATAAAGTAATAATTGCGAGATATAAAGTCAGAATTGTGAGATATAAAGTCATAATTGCGAGATATAAAGTCACAATTGCAAGATATAAAGTCATAATTGCTAGATATAAACTCACAATTGCGAGATATAAAGTAATAATTGTGAGATATAAAGTCAGAATTGTGAGATATAAAGTCATAATTGCGAGATATAAAGTCACAATTGCAAGATATAAAGTCATAATTGCTAGATATAAACTCACAATTGCGAGATATAAAGTAATAATTGTGAGATATAAAGTCAGAATTGTGAGATATAAAGTCATAATTGCGAGATATAAACTCACAATTGCGAGATATAAAGTAATAATTGCGAGATATAAACTCACAATTACGAGATATAAAGTAATAATTGCGAGATATAAAGTCACAATTGCGAGATATAAAGTCATAATTGCGAGATATAAACTCACAATTGCGAGATATAAAGTCATAATTGCGAGATATAAACTCACAATTGCGAGATATAAAGTCATAATTGCGAGATATAAACTCACAATTGCGAGATATAAAGTCATAATTGCTAGATATAAACTCACAATTGCGAGATATAAAGTAATAATTGTGAGATATAAAGTCAGAATTGTGAGATATAAAGTCATAATTGCGAGATATAAAGTCACAATTGCAAGATATAAAGTCATAATTGCTAGATATAAACTCACAATTGCGAGATATAAAGTAATAATTGTGAGATATAAAGTCAGAATTGTGAGATATAAAGTCATAATTGCGAGATATAAACTCACAATTGCGAGATATAAAGTAATAATTGCGAGATATAAACTCACAATTACGAGATATAAAGTAATAATTGCGAGATATAAAGTCACAATTGCGAGATATAAAGTCATAATTGCGAGATATAAACTCACAATTGCGAGATATAAAGTCATAATTGCGAGATATAAACTCACAATTGCGAGATATAAAGTCATAATTGCGAGATATAAACTCACAATTGCGAGATATAAAGTCATAATTGTGAGATATAAAGACAGAATTGTGAGATATAAAGACAGAATTGTGTGATATAAAGTCACAATTGCGAGATATAAAGTCAGAATTGCGAGATATAAACTCACAATTGCGAGATATAAAGTCATAATTGTGAGATATAAAAGTCATAATTGCGAGATATAAACTCAAAATTGCGAGATATAAAGTCATAATTGTGAGATATAAAGTCACACTTGCGAGATATAAAGTCATAATTGCGAGATATAAACACACTTGCGAGATATAAAGTCATAATTGCGAGATATAAACTCACACTTGCGAGATATAAAGTCATAATTGCGAGGTATAAACTCACAATTGCGAGATATAAAGTCATAATTGCGAGATATAAACTCACAATTGTGAGATATAAAGTCATAATTGCGAGGTATAAACTCACAATTGCGAGATATAAAGTCATAATTGCGAGATATAAACTCACACTTGCGAGATATAAAGTCATAATTGCGAGATATAAACTCACACTTGCGAGATATAAAGTCATAATTGCGAGATATAAACTCACACTTGCGAGATATAAAGTCATAATTGCGAGGTATAAACTCACAATTGCGAGATATAAAGTCATAATTGCGAGATATAAACTCACAATTGTGAGATATAAAGTCATAATTGCGAGATATAAAGTCATAATTGCGAGATATAAAGTCATAATTGCGAGATATAAACTCACACTTGCGAGATATAAAGTCATAATTGCGAGATTAAAAAGTAGCAATTATCTTTTAAAATGTTTAATTCTAATTCTAATGTTTAAATAAACGTGCAATTCTGAAAAAAAATTCTCAAAACAATTGCGAGTTTTAAGGAAAAAAAGACGGACTTTTTTCCTAAGAATTACAAGTTTATATCTCACAATTCTGACTTTATAACACGCAAGTGCGACTTTCTATCATGCAATTCTGACTTTATATCTCCCGCTAACGTGCAATATAAACGTGCAATTCTGAGAAAAAAGTCTGAATTGCAAGAAGTAAACTGGTGATGATCCAGGGTTAAAGTCACCATAAACTGACAATTCTTATATTTTATGGGATATTACAGAAATTAAAGGTTTTATCGGTGCACATCATTATTGTTTTAAATTCATGTTCCTGGTAATCCTGAATCAGAATAAGTTCCTCTTCTCTTCTCTGATGACGAGGGCGGGGCAACCTGTCACTCACATGAGATCCACCAATCTCATCCACCAACCAGCCAATCAATTCCCCACAGACTAAGTCAAGCCCCGCCCACATGTGTTCTTGTTCCAGAAGCGCTTCACTCGGATATACGACACAATAGAGAAGAAAAGACCAGCACAACTTCACTTTCATGCCAACATTTGTACATGTCCAACATGGTGTCAACATATACTCCCCAGAGAATCAGCTTCTGTGTGTCCGCACAGGACAAATCAGCCAAATCTATAATTACTCTAAAATTCAGGCTAAAATCACATCTGTTAGATCTATGTCTATTTTATGTGATTCTATGTATTTTTATCTTTATCTATTGACGTTTCTTCTTTATTGTGAAGCACTTTGGGGAACCCGTGTTGCACTAAACTGTGCTATATAAGAATGAATAAATGGAAAAAAAATGGAAAATGTAAGCGCAGTGAAAAGCCCCAGACATGCGTGTGTTTGTGTGCATCACATACTCGGATAAAGGGTTTCCAGGTCAGGTTGAGGTGTTTGAATGTATTTGGGACACCGTGAGGGTTTTCCGGGGGCTTTTCCTCCGATTTCTGTTTCACGTCCGTGAGGGACTGAGACACGGCACGAGGAAGTCGAAGATCCCAGAATAACACACAGCTGAAACACACACACACACACACACACACACACATTGAGGAGTGAGTTTGATGTTAAACAAGAGCATAAACATGTGTATGTGTATCTAGTGTAGATCTCAGCACCAGTCAAGAGCACACGTGACCATCTGAACGCAGATACGACTCGAGTTTTCCACTGGAATCCCAAATCTGGACAGCTGAGCGAGAAATTGATGAACATAAATGCTGCAGTGTGATTTAAATTTAACTCTTAAATGCAAAAAAATGCTTTTCTTACTTAGTATTTTTGTCTTGTTTCCAGTCCAAATATGAAACATTTCTTAAATCAAGATGCATTTACTAAAGTAGTATAATGACATAAGATATTATGTCCTAGCCTGGGAAAACCCAGACCCTCTCAGTTGTAACTGAGTAAGGGTCTGGCAAAGCTCCATAGACAATTCATTTCCACAGGGGCGTCACCAACGGACGTCGGAAAGATCTAAAACCAATCAGAGCGATGAATGACATGACGTATGCAGAGCGACGGAGAAACATCTCGAGACTCTCAGCAATTCTCTGTTTGTGTTAACGAAAATGACCATTTTAAATCGCTTGAAACAGACGCGATAGCTGATTCGAACGAGTGATGTTGTGATGTTCCACGGCGGCATCCATCTTTGTAATGTACAAAATCTGCGTCACCGTCTCTGCTCTGTCGTCATCGTGTAAAACGTTTCTGATTGGTGCCGCGATTTCGACGGATTGGAAATGGGTTTCAATGGGCTCTTTGCCAGACCCACTTGCAGAGCAAATCTAAATTTGCCGGAAGTGGTCTGGGTTTTCCCAGGCTAATTATGTCCTGTTTTCCGGGGGAACTCATCAAAATGAAGTGAGTTGATGCTTAAAAAAAAAGCTAAATGATCTGCCGATGGGGTCAGAAAAATAATCTTAATTAAAACAGAAACAACATTATTATTCTGACCCCATTGGCAGATCATTTTGCTTGTTTTTAACATTAATTTTGATTAATTCCCCCGAAAAACAGGACATAATATCTTATGTAATTTTACTACTTTAGTAAACGCATCTTGATTTAAGAAATGTTTGATATTTGGACTGTAAACAAGACAAAAATACTGAGTGAGAAAAGCATTTTTTGTGTTTTTAAAGACAGGACAGTTGAGCCCTCGTTCACCTCGAATGTTTCTGGCAGCCACTGAATATCTGTGACCGGAGCCTTGTGTCCGTTCTCTATCCCAGACACAGCGCAGTACCGGACCACGGGAATTACATCGTCTTTGTCCTGGAAAAACATGCACATATTTTATTTGCATACAGTGTAAAAAAAAAAAAATTGGGTAACACTTTACAGTAAGGTTTCATTTGTTAACATTAGTTTACTACATTAGTAAACATGAAAAATACTTATACAGAATTTATTAATCTTAATTAATGTTAACATTTACAATTTAAACATTCATTTAACAACATAAAACTCTAATCAACACAATGATAAGAAATCTAATGAAAATCCATCAAATGTGAGCTGTCACACATAGCATTCTGGGAATGTCAATTTGCGTTTTTTTTACTGTATATTATAAGATAAATTTTACAGTTACAGTATTTTACTGTAAAATGACATGAAACGTCCCATTATGTCTATTACAGTTTTTCACTGTACAGATTAAGGGAATTTACCAATACAGGTTTTTACCGTAGCATTTTTACAGTCTTTTACTGTTAAAATTGCAGTAATTTTTTACAATGTATCAGAATGAGCACATACCACAATCTAGTATTGTTTTATATAAAGCTAATAATAATAATAATAATAACTAGAAACACAGTCTTTATTTAGATGTCATTTTTACATTTGAGGATGTCATCAAAGGCAGGTTTTGTCACATTTAGCACATCTGGACACAATATGGTTCCCAAAGTATTGCTAGCAAACACACACATGCTCTAAATAACCGCATGGTGTGTGTGTGTAACTCACTAGGTTGTTTGAGATGTTATCACCGCCACTGCGGGTGTCCTGAAGTCTCTCCACGTGTGCTGAAATATCCCATAATACTACCTGTAAACAAAGCATAAGTTAGAGTCGAAAGTATAACAGTATGTTAACGTTGCAGAAGATGCAAATATACTTATATTAAACATTAATATAACACGAATGTAATAATGTGTTTGGTCTGTTTTAGGTCTTTATAATTGTTACCTTCACTTCTGCTGAGAGAACATTATAAGGCAAGTTTGTTTATATAGCACATTTCATACACGTTGGTTATTCAAAGTGCTTTACATTAAAAGGCATTTACATTTTTCATGCACTGCTCAATTTTAAGATTATGAGCTATTTTGCCTCCATAAAATGTCTTTCTTCAGA
This sequence comes from Phoxinus phoxinus, assembly GCF_949152265.1. Classification (NCBI taxonomy): domain Eukaryota; kingdom Metazoa; phylum Chordata; class Actinopteri; order Cypriniformes; family Leuciscidae; genus Phoxinus; species Phoxinus phoxinus. The sequence continues at coordinate 1,436,717 of NC_136893.1, forward strand.
TTAGTGTAAAGAAAACGTAATCTTTATTTTATTGCACTTCATCTGTAGAGTCCAGTTACACTACATATCTTTAAAGAGTTTGTCCTCCACTTCAGCAGCAGTTACACACACCAAAACTTACAGTTTTATTCCTGTCTATATTCTGAAGGTTTTTACTGAAGGGTTTGTTCATATATCATTCACACTGATTTATATAACATCTTATTCCAAAAAACATGGTGAAAATGTGTTTATTTCGGGCTGTTGACAGTATTTTCTGATTTATGCAGTGATAAAAAGAGAAATCCAAAATCCCCTTGGTAAAAACCTTTAACTCTAATATTAATATAATATATATATGAATATATAATAATATTTTGAACCTGGCTTCAGATTTATGCTCTGGGAGTGTATACAAATTAGTGTATATTTAATTAGACAATGGCTCATTTGCACATTTAAACATAACATTCTGAAAAACTTGGTATACAATACTTTCTTAATGTACTCTGATTGATCAACTGGGGAAAATATGGTGATATATACTAGTTAAAGTCATACATTCAATATATTTTAAGGGAAAAAAAATGTAAATATGTAATTTTGGTGATCAAAGATGAGTTTTAACTTAACTTAACTCTAACTTAACATTTTTTACCCTATTCATCTATAGTGTCTTACAATAACAGAGTGGACCAGTTAAGGTACCGTGAGTGGAAGATGAAACTGAGAGAGAAAAGAGAAGATTTCTAAACTGATTCTGCACCTGGCCGTTTATGCAGCCGCCAGCGATGATATTGGGGTCTGACGGACAGAACTGGAAACAAAGAACATCTTCAGGACATTCAAGCTGCAACTGCAAAGCAAACAGAGGACAGACAGATTGAGTTCACATCTGTTCTTCTGCCTCCATTACAGAGGCACACAATGACAGAAATGACAGAAAAAGTGCTTTTCTTACTCAGTATTTTTGTCTTGTTTCCAGTCCAAATATCCAACATTTCTTAAATCAAGATGCATTTACTAGATGTGATAGTAGATAGTGAAATGACATAAGACATTAAGTCTTGTTTTCTGGGGAAATAAATACAAATGAAGTGAGTTTTTGCTTAAAACTATAATGTTTTAACTATAATATAACTATAAATAATGTTGTTTCTGTTTGAATTAAGATTATTTTTCTGACCCCATTGGCAGATAATTTAGCTTTTTTAAGGGATACTCCACTTTTTTTGGAAATAAGCTCATTTTACAACTCCCCCAGAGTTAAACAGTTGAGTTTTACCGTTTTCGAATCCATTCAGCCGAACTCCGGTTCTGACGGTACCACTTTTAGCATAGCTTAGCATAGATCATTGATTCTGATGGGACCATTAGCATTTCTTTCCAAATGACCAACGAGTTTCAATATTTTTCCTATTTAAAACTTGACTCTTCTGTAGTTAAACCGTGTACTAAGATCGACGGAAAATGAAAAGTTGCGATTTTCCAAGCCTATATGGCTAGAGGAACTATTCTCTCATTCCGGCGTAAGAATCAAGGAACTGTGCGGCCGTACCATGGGTGCAGCAGCGTAATGATATGACGAAGCACTTGCCGTCAACAAACCAACGTGACAACCTGCTTGCACAGGGAGCGTGCCTTGTAGCATGGAGACATTAAGTGAGAGACGATTTAGATAACATCTAAACAGACCCGAACACCATACAAGGGTTATACGCTACCTCACCAGAACTCTACAACAAAACTACTAACGTTATACTGTACAAGACGAATGATCGAGGAAACCTATAGCACTCACTGATTGCATTTCACAGGAAGATAACAACGGCAGTGCTTTTACAAAAAGTAAAATTGTTATTCAGTACTTCCAGTGATGCGCGGGTTGATCCAAAATTAGCGGGTGCCTGTGGTTACCCGCGGTTACGAGTCATCCAAAAATATTTTTAATGATATTCGTGTCGCGGTCGGTCTGGTCGTTTGAAATAAAGATGCAAATTAAACCTTTGTAATTTATATAGTACTAGACTCAATGTTCTATGAAATACATAGGTGTACACTTTATTGGCTGAATAACTGCGCGAGGATGATGCACGAGCTCAGTCAGAGATGACAGCGGGAAATCCTTATTTACCTAAATGTTGAGCGCGTTATTAACTTTTGAATAAAAGCTGACGCGGGACAAAATGCCCGATTTCCCAACGCGTTGAACTGAGCAATGCCATTGTGCCATTTTAATAGGCTACTTTTAAACGCATAGCTCAGTAATGTCAGTTTTATGTATTTGCTGAGAGGGGGCGGGATTTTTGTTGGGAAAGTCGGGGGAGAGACGCACTTCGATTGCAGATGGGAGTTTTAGTTACTGAAACATGTTCTGAGGGCAGAAAGGAAAATGATTGGTTTACAGCTTCAACCAATGAAACTGAAGCAAAGGCGGGGTCAAGACGTTTGAACGTGCAGAGGGATATTATTAGTCGGACTCGCAACACACAAGAAAAACGCTTCGTGGGGAAAACGCATTTATTGCAAGGTAAGTGATTTTACCATATATTTTGTTAAAATTCAGCATCCTCTAACGTTTCTTAAGATAATCAGCGAACATTGAAATGCACAGAACTAATCATCGTCTAAATATGGTATTGTATGCAATGCATTTTGATTCGACTGTTTACTCAGTCAACCGCAACATAGCTGCTTAGGACGTAACTGGTGTAAAACCTATGTGTAAAACATGCTTTTCCAATGCTATCTCGCTGTGTGTGAAATTGATATGTGACAACAGAACTCGTTCAAATCTCCGAGAAATTTCAACGGTCAAACTGATACATCTCCCGTCCAAGCGCTGCTCTCAGGGCAGGAGTAACTCAATAGATTCATATCGCTGTTATTTTAGTGTATTACGCGCTGCTCTCAGGGCAGGAGTAACTCAATAGATTCATATCGCTGTTATTTTAGTGTATTACGCGCTGCTCTCAGGGCAGGAGTAACTCAATAGATTCATATCGCTGTTATTATTACGCGCTGCTCTCAGGGCAGGAATACTAAATAGATTCAGATCGCTGTTATTTTAGTGTATTACGCGCTGCTCTCAGGGCAGGAGTACTCAATAGATTCAGATCGCTGTTATTATTACGTGCTGCTCTCAGGGCAGGAATACTAAATAGATTCAGATCGCTGTTATTTTAGTGTATTACGCGCTGCTCTCAGGGCAGGAGTACTCAATAGATTCAGATCGCTGTTATTTTAGTGTATTACGCGCTGCTCTCAGGGCAGGAGTAACTCAATAGATTCAGATCGCTGTTATTTTAGTGCATTACGTGCTGCTCTCAGGGCAGGAATACTAAATAGATTCAGATCGCTGTTATTTTAGTGTATTATGCGCTGCTCTCAGGGCAGGAATACTAAATAGATTCAGATCGCTGTTATTTTAGTGTATTATGCGCTGCTCTCAGGGCAGGAATAATCAATAGATTCAGATCGTTGTTATTTTAGTGCATTATGCGCTGCTCTCAGGGCAGGAATAATCAATAGATTCAGATCGCTGTTATTTTAGTGCATTATGCGCTGCTCTCAGGGCAGGAATAATCAATAGATTCAGATCGCTGTTATTTTAGTGTGTTACGCGCTGCTCTCAGGGCAGGAGTACTCAATAGATTCAGATCGTTGTTATTTTAGTGCATTACGCGCTGCTCTCAGGGCAGGAATACTCAATAGATTCAGATCACTGTTATTTTAGTGTATTATGCGCTGCTCTCAGGGCAGGAGTAACTCAATAGATTCAGATCACTGTTATTTTAGTGTATTATGCGCTGCTCTCAGGGCAGGAGTACTCAATAGATTCAGATTGTTGTTATTTTAGTGTATTACGCGCTGCTCTCAGGGCAGGAGTACTCAATAGATTCAGATTGTTGTTATTTTAGTGCATTACGAGCTGCTCTCAGGGCAGGAGTACTCAATAGATTCAGATTGTTGTTATTTTAGTGCATTACGAGCTGCTCTCAGGGCAGGAGTACTCAATAGATTCAGATCACTGTTATTTTAGTGCATTACGCGCTGCTCTCAGGGCAGGAATACTAAATAGATTCAGATCGTTGTTATTTTAGTGTATTATGCGCTGCTCTCAGGGCAGGAGTACTAAATAGATTCAGATCGCTGTTATTTTAGTGTATTATGCGCTGCTCTCAGGGCAGGAGTACTAAATAGATTCAGATCGCTGTTATTTTAGTGTATTATGCGCTGCTCTCAGGGCAGGAGTACTCAATAGATTCAGATTGTTGTTATTTTAGTGCATTACGCGCTGCTCTCAGGGCAGGAATACTAAATAGATTCAGATCGCTGTTATTTTAGTGCATTACGCGCTGCTCTCAGGGCAGAAATACTCAATAGATTCAGATCGCTGTTATTTTAGTGTATTATGCGCTGCTCTCAGGGCAGGAGTACTCAATAGATTCAGATCGCTGTTATTTTAGTGTATTATGCGCTGCTCTCAGGGCAGGAATACTAAATAGATTCAGATCGCTGTTATTTTAGTGTATTACGCGCTGCTCTCAGGGCAGGAATACTAAATAGATTCAGATCGCTGTTATTTTAGTGCATTACGCGCTGCTCTCAGGGCAGGAATACTCAATAGATTCAGATCGCTGTTATTTTAGTGCATTACGCGCTGCTCTCAGGGCAGGAGTAGTCAATAGATTCAGATTGTTGTTATTTTAATGCATTACGCGCTGCTCTCAGGGCAGGAGTATAGATTCAGATCGCTGTTATTTTAGTGTATTACGCGCTGCTCTCAGGGCAGGAATACTAAATAGATTCAGATCGCTGTTATTTTAGTGTATTACGCGCTGCTCTCAGGGCAGGAATACTCAATAGATTCAGATCGCTGTTATTTTAGTGCATTACGCGCTGCTCTCAGGGCAGGAGTAGTCAATAGATTCAGATTGTTGTTATTTTAATGCATTACGCGCTGCTCTCAGGGCAGGAGTATAGATTCAGATCGCTGTTATTTTAGTGTATTATGCGCTGCTCTCAGGGCAGGAGTACTCAATAGATTCAGATTGTTGTTATTTTAATGCATTACGCGCTGCTCTCAGGGCAGGAGTACTCAATAGATTCAGATCGCTGTTATTTTAGTGTATTATGCGCTGCTCTCAGGGCAGGAGTACTCAATAGATTCAGATCGCTGTTATTTTAGTGCATTACGCGCTGCTCTCAGGGCAGGAGTAGTCAATAGATTCAGATTGTTGTTATTTTAATGCATTACGCGCTGCTCTCAGGGCAGGAGTACTCAATAGATTCAGATCGCTGTTATTTTAGTGTATTATGCGCTGCTCTCAGGGCAGGAGTACTCAATAGATTCAGATCGCTGTTATTTTAGTGCATTACGCGCTGCTCTCAGGGCAGGAGTAGTCAATAGATTCAGATTGTTGTTATTTTAATGCATTACGCGCTGCTCTCAGGGCAGGAGTAGTCAATAGATTCAGATTGTTGTTATTTTAATGCATTACGCGCTGCTCTCAGGGCAGGAGTAGTCAATAGATTCAGATTGTTGTTATTTTAATGCATTACGCGCTGCTCTCAGGGCAGGAGTAGTCAATAGATTCAGATCGCTGTTATTTTAGTGCATTATGCGCTGCTCTCAGGGCAGGACTACTCAATATATTCAGATTGTTGTTATTTTAATGCATTACGCGCTGCTCTCAGGGCAGGAGTAGTCAATAGATTCAGATCGCTGTTATTTTAGTGCATTACGCGCTGCTCTCAGGGCAGGAGTACTCAATAGATTCAGATCGCTGTTATTTTAGTGTATTATGTGCTGCTCTCAGGGCAGGAGTACTCAATAGATTCAGATTGTTGTTATTTTAGTGCATTACGCGCTGCTCTCAGGGCAGGAATACTAAATAGATTCAGATTGTTGTTATTTTAATGCATTACGCGCTGCTCTCAGGGCAGGAGTAGTCAATAGATTCAGATTGTTGTTATTTTAATGCATTACGCGCTGCTCTCAGGGCAGGAGTAGTCAATAGATTCAGATCGCTGTTATTTTAGTGCATTATGCGCTGCTCTCAGGGCAGGACTACTCAATATATTCAGATTGTTGTTATTTTAATGCATTACGCGCTGCTCTCAGGGCAGGAGTAGTCAATAGATTCAGATCGCTGTTATTTTAGTGTATTATGCGCTGCTCTCAGGGCAGGAGTAGTCAATAGATTCAGATCACTGTTATTTTAGTGCATTACGCGCTGCTCTCAGGGCAGGAGTAGTCAATAGATTCAGATCGCTGTTATTTTAGTGTATTATGTGCTGCTCTCAGGGCAGGAGTACTCAATAGATTCAGATTGTTGTTATTTTAGTGCATTACGCGCTGCTCTCAGGGCAGGAATACTAAATAGATTCAGATCGCTGTTATTTTAGTGCATTACGCGCTGCTCTCATGGCAGGAGTAACTCAATAGATTCAGATCGCTGTTATTTTAGTGTATTATGCGCTGCTCTCAGGGCAGGAGTACTCAATAGATTCAGATCGCTGTTATTTTAGTGTATTATGCGCTGCTCTCAGGGCAGGAGTACTAAATAGATTCAGATCGCTGTTATTTTAGTTTATTATGCGCTGCTCTCAGGGCAGGAGTACTCAATAGATTCAGATTGTTGTTATTTTAGTGCATTACGCGCTGCTCTCAGGGCAGGAATACTAAATAGATTCAGATCGCTGTTATTTTAGTGCATTACGCGCTGCTCTCAGGGCAGAAATACTCAATAGATTCAGATCGCTGTTATTTTAGTGTATTATGCGCTGCTCTCAGGGCAGGAGTAACTCAATAGATTCAGATCGCTGTTATTTTAGTGTATTATGCGCTGCTCTCAGGGCAGGAATACTAAATAGATTCAGATCGCTGTTATTTTAGTGTATTACGCGCTGCTCTCAGGGCAGGAATACTAAATAGATTCAGATCGCTGTTATTTTAGTGCATTACGCGCTGCTCTCAGGGCAGGAATACTCAATAGATTCAGATCGCTGTTATTTTAGTGCATTACGCGCTGCTCTCAGGGCAGGAGTAGTCAATAGATTCAGATTGTTGTTATTTTAATGCATTACGCGCTGCTCTCAGGGCAGGAGTAGTCAATAGATTCAGATCGCTGTTATTTTAGTGTATTATGCGCTGCTCTCAGGGCAGGAGTAGTCAATAGATTCAGATTGTTGTTATTTTAATGCATTACGCGCTGCTCTCAGGGCAGGAGTAGTCAATAGATTCAGATCGCTGTTATTTTAGTGCATTACGCGCTGCTCTCAGGGCAGGACTACTCAATATATTCAGATTGTTGTTATTTTAATGCATTACGCGCTGCTCTCAGGGCAGGAGTAGTCAATAGATTCAGATTGTTGTTATTTTAATGCATTACGCGCTGCTCTCAGGGCAGGAGTAACTCAATAGATTCAGATCGCTGTTATTTTAGTGCATTACGCGCTGCTCTCAGGGCAGGAGTAGTCAATAGATTCAGATTGTTGTTATTTTAATGCATTACGCGCTGCTCTCAGGGCAGGAGTAGTCAATAGATTCAGATCGCTGTTATTTTAGTGCATTATGCGCTGCTCTCAGGGCAGGACTACTCAATATATTCAGATTGTTGTTATTTTAATGCATTACGCGCTGCTCTCAGGGCAGGAGTAGTCAATAGATTCAGATCACTGTTATTTTAGTGCATTACGCGCTGCTCTCAGGGCAGGACTACTCAATAGATTCAGATCGCTGTTATTTTAGTGTATTATGTGCTGCTCTCAGGGCAGGAGTACTCAATAGATTCAGATTGTTGTTATTTTAGTGCATTACGCGCTGCTCTCAGGGCAGGAATACTAAATAGATTCAGATCGCTGTTATTTTAGTGCATTACGCGCTGCTCTCAGGGCAGGAGTAACTCAATAGATTCAGATCGCTGTTATTTTAGTGTATTATGCGCTGCTCTCAGGGCAGGAGTACTCAATAGATTCAGATCGCTGTTATTTTAGTGTATTATGTGCTGCTCTCAGGGCAGGAATAATCAATAGATTCAGATCGCTGTTATTTTAGTGTATTATGCGCTGCTCTCAGGGCAGGAGTACTCAATAGATTCAGATCGCTGTTATTTTAGTGCATTACGCGCTGCTCTCAGGGCAGGAGAACTCAATAGATTCAGATCGCTGTTATTTTAATGTATTATGCGCTGCTCTCAGGGCAGGAGTACTCAATAGATTCAGATCGCTGTTATTTTAGTGTATTACGCGCTGCTCTCAGGGCAGGAATACTAAATAGATTCAGATCGCTGTTATTTTAGTGCATTACACGCTGCTCTCAGGGCAGGAGTACTAAATAGATTCAGATTGCTGTTATTTTAGTGTATTATGCGCTGCTCTCAGGGCAGGAATACTCAATAGATTCAGATCGCTGTTATTTTAGTGCATTACGCACTGCTCTCAGGGCAGGAATACTCAATAGATTCAGATCGCTGTTATTTTAGTGTATTACGCGCTGCTCTCAGGGCAGGAGTACTCAATAGATTCAGATCGCTGTTATTTTAGTGCATTACGCGCTGCTCTCAGGGCAGGAATACTCAATAGATTCAGATCGCTGTTATTTTAGTGTATTACGCGCTGCTCTCAGGGCAGGAGTACTCAATAGATTCAGATCGCTGTTATTTTAGTGCATTACGCGCTGCTCTCAGGGCAGGAATACTCAATAGATTCAGATCGCTGTTATTTTAGTGTATTACGCGCTGCTCTCAGGGCAGGAATACTCAATAGATTCAGATCGCTGTTATTTTAGTGTATTACGCGCTGCTCTCAGGGCAGGAGTACTCAATAGATTCAGATCGCTGTTATTTTAGTGCATTACGCGCTGCTCTCAGGGCAGGAGTACTCAATAGATTCAGATTGTTGTTATTTTAGTGCATTACTCGCTGCTCTCAGGGCAGGAATACTAAATAGATTCAGATCGCTGTTATTTTAGTGCATTACGCGCTGCTCTCAGGGCAGGAGTAACTCAATAGATTCAGATCGCTGTTATTTTAGTGCATTACGCGCTGCTCTCAGGGCAGGAGTAACTCAATAGATTCAGATCGCTGTTATTTTAGTGTATTACGCGCTGCTCTCAGGGCAGGAGTACTCAATAGATTCAGATCGCTGTTATTTTAGTGCATTACGCGCTGCTCTCAGGGCAGGAGTACTCAATAGATTCAGATCGCTGTTATTTTAATGTATTATGCGCTGCTCTCAGGGCAGGAGTAACTCAATAGATTCAGATCGCTGTTATTTTAGTGTATTACGCGCTGCTCTCAGGGCAGGAGTAGTCAATAGATTCAGATCGCTGTTATTTTAGTGTATTATGCGCTGCTCTCAGGGCAGGAATACTCAATAGATTCAGATCGCTGTTATTTTAGTGCATTACGCGCTGCTCTCAGGGCAGGAATACTCAATAGATTCAGATCGCTGTTATTTTAGTGTATTATGCGCTGCTCTCAGGGCAGGAGTAACTCAATAGAATCAGATTGTTGTTATTTTAGTGTATTATGCGCTGCTCTCAGGGCAGGAGTACTCAATAGATTCAGATTGTTGTTATTTTAGTGCATTACTCGCTGCTCTCAGGGCAGGAGTACTAAATAGATTCAGATTGCTGTTATTTTAGTGTATTATGCGCTGCTCTCAGGGCAGGAGTAACTCAATAGATTCAGATCGCTGTTATTTTAGTGTATTATGCGCTGCTCTCAGGGCAGGAGTACTCAATAGATTCAGATTGTTGTTATTTTAGTGCATTACGCGCTGCTCTCAGGGCAGGAGTAACTCAATAGATTCAGATCGCTGTTATTTTAGTGCATTACGCGCTGCTCTCAGGGCAGGAGTAACTCAATAGATTCAGATCGCTGTTATTTTAGTGTATTACGCGCTGCTCTCAGGGCAGGAGTACTCAATAGATTCAGATCGCTGTTATTTTAGTGCATTACGCGCTGCTCTCAGGGCAGGAGTACTCAATAGATTCAGATCGCTGTTATTTTAGTGTATTACGCGCTGCTCTCAGGGCAGGAGTAGTCAATAGATTCAGATCGCTGTTATTTTAGTGTATTATGCGCTGCTCTCAGGGCAGGAATACTCAATAGATTCAGATCGCTGTTATTTTAGTGCATTACGCGCTGCTCTCAGGGCAGGAATACTCAATAGATTCAGATCGCTGTTATTTTAGTGTATTATGCGCTGCTCTCAGGGCAGGAATACTCAATAGAATCAGATTGTTGTTATTTTAGTGTATTATGCGCTGCTCTCAGGGCAGGAGTAACTCAATAGATTCAGATCGCTGTTATTTTAGTGTATTATGCGCTGCTCTCAGGGCAGGAGTAACTCAATAGAATCAGATTGTTGTTATTTTAGTGTATTATGCGCTGCTCTCAGGGCAGGAGTACTCAATAGATTCAGATCGCTGTTATTTTAGTGTATTATGCGCTGCTCTCAGGGCAGGAGTAACTCAATAGAATCAGATTGTTGTTATTTTAGTGTATTATGCGCTGATCTAACCGTTTAACTGATAGTATTAATCGGTCAAAATTTTTACTTTCGGTTAAACGGTCAATATGAGCATTCCTAGTTAGAGAGCACCCCTTCCAGACCGGCGAAATAAAGTGAAACTGGATTTGAAAATGCGCACATCAGTGATGCCAGGACTTACTTTGATCATGAAATACAGTTCAGTGCAAGATGTGCAGCGCCAATCTATATTACATAACATTATACTGAGAACACGATTGTAATATAATTTTGTATTCTTTGAGCTTTAGTTTTTCAGCGCTGTTAAAGGAAGCTCGCTCACGTTACACATCAGACTCGCACGGTCAAGTTCATGTGCACATTCGCGTCCTTGCAGATGTAAGTTGCAAGATTACTTTTATGTTGTCTATATCCGATTAATCACAAATACAATACGTGTTTAATTTAGTTTATTAACCAGCTAGCAAAAAACTGCAGTTTACCGACCGTACAGTCACTCAGCCTCAGTCTCAGCACCATTGCAGGATGGAAGATGGTTGTTTCTAGTTTTGGCTTTGAAAACGCACAGTGATGATGACTGTAATCACTTTCTATCATGCAAAATAAAATTAAGTGTAAGAAGAAATTAAGTGGACGTCAAAGATCTCAAAAATGAAGTTTATTACATCATAGCAGTGGCAAGGTACACAAAAGCACCTTGGGTTCACCGGCGTCAGAATGAACCCAGAACATCCAAATCTCAAACCTTTTATCCTGATACAGTTTACAACTCTTAATGTAAATTAAGTTGCTCTTATTGTGACAGCTATGGTCTGTATGTTAATGAAGTTGAGAGAGACATCCCCTTGTCTGAGAAGATTCTCTGTGTCCCACACCAATTGAATGTAATTGTCTCTATATGATAATTAAACTCTTAAGTGAAGGAACATTTTGATATAGCCTATATATATATTGGAGTGGAAGTTGTTGGGAACAGACCATAATTTCTCATAAAGATGTGCAGCGCCAATATACACAAGATATTCAGCATTATAATGAGAACAGGATTGTGATAGTGTTGTAAATTCTCTGTGCTTTAGTTGCTCGTGTATCAGCGCGCTGTTAAGGGAATAGCACATCCAAAATTTCCCTATCAAACCACTGACTGTAAAAAAACTAGTTCACATGGGTATTCGCGTTCTTTTGTTCATGTAAGTTGTAATGTTACGTTTATGTATCTAGAATATCTGATTATTAATCTCATAGGTTCTCGTAGAACGTGCTTCAGTTTACTAGAGATCATTTACTCTTTAGCTTTACCTCAAGCAGCTAGGCCTATTCCTTTTAGATTTTTCTTTTTCGAAAACATTGATGCATCATAGTGTTATGTTTAATGTCATATTTTTATTTGTCAACATTAATTTCCGTAACCGTCTTACATGTAACATTTCCTAACATTTTCATGACGGACACGCCACGCCCCCCTGATTACTCGAGTACTCGTTTTTGAGACCTGTTGATGATCGAAATGAGAAAATGACAAAAATGCCCATCCCTAATTGTTACATCAGTAGACCATTTCTTTTCTGTCTATTATTGACTTGTTGTTTTATCTCATTCTTCAGTTACCTGAAGGAGCTGGCAGAAACTGGATGAATTAGAGGAGCTAACACTGAAGACGCCTCTGATGCTGCCCAGTCTATGATAACAAAAAGCCTGGATTCAAAGACGAAGAACGTTTGGTTCCACCTGATACAAGCGCACAATCTCACAGAGTTGAGTTTGTGATGCATAAATGTGCTTGCAAAAGATCCTAATGTGGATCTATGTGCAAACAATTACATTTTCTCACTGAGCATTGCAGAGAAACAAGGAAATGTAATTTAAAGAGTGCTCAAGACCTGTTGACTGAAATGTGTGTACATCGGGGGTCTACGAATTTTCACACCTTTAGTACAGTGGGGGAAATTGTAATTATCTGATTGGTCAGTTTGAACATCTCACATTTGGGTTACAGTCACATGGTCAAAGAATGAATAAAAGAAGATTGTAACAGTTGCTCTGGGCCTTTTTATTCTGTCTCTTTCTTTGTATCTTACTCTCTACACTCTCTCCCTCTCTTTCAGGTAACTTTTTACATATATGCTGGGTACAATTAATGGTAGAAGTTATCATATCATCTATTTTGTAACTATTTTAAGTGTAACCTAACCATATATTGTCATTAAAACCTTTCAATTACAAATAATGTGCTAACTAGTTTTGATTTGGTATTGATTTTGAAGTGCTACCTATTGCAATACAATATCGTCACACTATAGCAACGCTCTCCCACATATTTAGCTATTGTAACTGCGCTTATTTCCATCTTTGGTATAAGTAGAAGTGGGTGGTAATAGACAAGAAATATACAGCTTTCTAATATCTTAATGATAATTAAGAGTAGCATCAGTGATCCTGACAGAAACGTTCATTCGGCAGTCCTACAGCCTGAACCCTAATCCACCCCTTAGAAAAGTATGGATTTTTTGAATGGAGAATGCGTAGGAACCCTGTTTTATCTTGCTGTTACTGTCTTTTCATTCAATGACTTGTGGAGATTCTTTGTATAAGAAAATGGAAGAACGAACGTTGATTGTAAATAATCAGTTCACAAATTATATTTTTTATTGAACGGTTTTAATAGTCCAATATTACAATTCAGGTATAATTAGACTTTCCTTTTTTATACTATTACAAAACATTTCCAGTGGATTAAAATGATAAAACAGCAACAAATCACAAAAAATGCAGAGCAAAGATGTATCATTAAACTGCTGTACTTTTAACTAGTTCATATCATCATTCTTAGAGGTTTTTAGATGCTTTAATTTTTTTCTTTTAGACAGTAGTCGTTGAACTTGAATGTGCTTCCCATCAAACCAGACCCAAGGCCATGGGTCGCCTGGCCAAATGTCTGCCAGTTCCTCCTTAAATACCTGAAGTGTACGTCTTCCTGCAAATTAAATACATAAAGATTTTGGTTTCAATGTACACTGACAGTCATAGAAAAACAACGTAAAATGTATTTCAACTGCAGGCTTCAGTTTTGGATATTGAACAATGAACATCCTCATTATCAAATATTTCCTGGACTACTTTCTTTTGTGGAGTAAACTTGGTGCCTGGAACATTTATGAAACCTTATTGTAAAGTGGTAGCAATGTAAACAAACAGAATTACTAGTAGAAACCTTAAGATCTTTAAGCTAAAATACGTTTATAACGCCCTCAAAACCGTCAATTTCTTTGATATGTCATACAACAAAATAGCACTTAGATCACAGTCTTATTGTTACATGTTTCACAAGTTAAGTGCACATTGAAGTAAGTTTGGTGCGCCTGGACAGCTAAAATAGACTAATTTACACTAATATAAAGCTAAAATACACCCTGAGTAACAGCGATCTGAATCTATTGAGTACTCCTGCCCTGAGAGCAGCGCATAATACATTAAAATAACAACGATCTGAATCTATTGAGTACTCCTGCCCTGAGAGCAGCGCATAATACATTAAAATAACAACGATCTGAATCTATTGAGTACTCCTGCCCTGAGAGCAGCGCGTAATGCACTAAAATAACAGCGATCTGAATCTATTGATTATTCCTGCCCTGAGAGCAGCGCATAATGCACTAAAATAACAACGATCTGAATCTATTGATTATTCCTGCCCTGAGAGCAGCGCGTAATACACTAAAATAACAGCGATCTGAATCTATTTAGTATTCCTGCCCTGAGAGCAGCGCGTAATAATAACAGCGATATGAATCTATTGAGTTACTCCTGCCCTGAGAGCAGCGCGTAATACACTAAAATAACAGCGATATGAATCTATTGAGTTACTCCTGCCCTGAGAGCAGCGCTTGGACGGGAGATGTATCAGTTTGACCGTTGAAATTTCTCGGACATTTGAACGAGTTCTGTTGTCACATATCAATTTCACACACAGCGAGATAGCATTGGAAAAGCATGTTTTACACATAGGTTTTACACCAGTTACGTCCTAAGCAGCTATGTTGCGGTTGACTGAGTAAACAGTCGAATCAAAATGCATACAATACCATATTTAGACGATGATTAGTTCTGTGCATTTCAATGTTCGCTGATTATCTTAAGAAACGTTAGAGGATGCTGAATTTTAACAAAATATATGGTAAAATCACTTACCTTGCAATAAATGCGTTTTCCCCACGAAGCGTTTTTCTTGTGTGTTGCGAGTCCGACTAATAATATCCCTCTGCACGTTCAAACGTCTTGACCCCGCCTTTGCTTCAGTTTCATTGGTTGAAGCTGTAAACCAATCATTTTCCTTTCTGCCCTCAGAACATGTTTCAGTAACTAAAACTCCCATCTGCACTTCGATTAGACTGGATAAACACATGCAGCATCTTAATTGTTAAGAAAATGAAACGAAATAAATGAATAAATCAAGCCTTTATTAAAAAACACTAGGCGATATCATACAGCATTCAGAAAAATGCGCACCCCTCCGTCTATGGCCCATGACGCGATGAGCATTACTATAGCTACTTTAAAAAAAACGCGGGTCAGGTACAATATTTTCTTTATTTATTTTGCGGTCCGAGTTGCGGGCGGGTTAGTTGAAAACGTCGGTCGGGTGCGGGTTGTTTATACATTGACCCGCGCATCGCTGGTACTTACACCCATGGGTGATGATGATGATGCACTTGGACCTGTCTGTACATTGAAGATTGTTGGGATGGCTGTATCCTTTAGACGCTTACTGTCCGTGTTTTCTTTATAGTCATCTGGTCCAAAATGCTTTCAGCAAACACGCCATTTTTTGATAGATTCTATCGGCGTTTTTAGATCAATGTTCAGAGCAGTCAACCATTGATTTTTTAGTTTCTTTTTGTTCGTTGGTATTCGGTGTAACATTACGGTAGAATATACCTTCGCCTTACTATCACAGCCCTTTACTACGCACAGAACCATGGCTAATCGCACAGGAAACCTAATTTGCCACCTAAAAACTACACAAACTTAGTCCCGGTCATGTTGGAAGTTACCGAGCTGGGGACTATTTTCAGGTGCTTCGTCATATCATTACGCTACTGCACTCATGGTACGGCCGCACAGTTCCTTGATTCTTACGCCGGGATGAGAGTAGTTCCTAGCCATATAGGCTTGGAAAATCGCAACTTTTCATTTTCCATCGATCTTAGTACACGGGTTAACTACAGAAGAGTCAAGTTTTAAATAGGAAAAATATTGAAACTCGTTGGTCATTTGGAAAGAAATGCTAATGGTCCCATCAGAATCAATGATCTATGCTAAGCTATGCTAAAAGTGGTACCGTCAGAACCGGAGTTCGGCTGAATGGATTCGAAAACGGTACAACTGAACTGTTTAACTCTGGGGGAGTTGTAAAATGAGCCTATTTCCCAAAAAAGTGGAGTATCCCTTTAAAGCATCAACTCACTTAATTTTGATTTATTCCCCCGGAAAACAGGACATAATATCTTATTTTACTCATCTAGTAAATGCATCTTGATTTAAGACTTTTTTAGATATTTGGACTGGAAACAAGACAGAAATACTGAGTAAGAAAAGCATTTTTTGCAGTGTAGCCTAGAATTTTTGCTTTAAAACTATGTAGTAAATGCATCTTGATGTAAGATTTTACATGCTGTTTACAAACTGCAGTAAACATTATACTGGGAAATGTTGTATACTGATGATGATGATGATTACTTGTGGGTTTATGGGGTCAGTGAAGCTCCAGAAGAGAATGTATGACGGGTTTAACAGGAGTTTAGTGGAGTTATCGATCCGCTCCTCAAGAGACAGTCTCTCCGTCATGGCCACAGCAATCACACCTGAAAACACTCGTTTATTATGCAGAATAATGGGGGATATGCAGTAAAAAACACATATTATTTTAATTTATTTTATTTTGCACTAAGACTATTTTTTTTTTTTTTTTTTGCATTTGGATATTTATTTAACCTTTTCACTATGGATATTTTATTTTACTATTATGTTATGTTATTATTTTATTTTGCACTATGGATATTTTATTATTATTTTCTTATTTTCTTTTATTTTGTACTATGGCTATTTAATTCTATTTTATTTGACTTTTATTTTATTTTGCACTATGGCTATTTTATTTTATTATTATTTTATTTTATTACTTTATTTTGCACTATGGATATATTATTTTGTACTATGGCTATTTTAAGTTTACCGGTATTATTATTATATTTTGTTTTATTTTATTATTAATGTTTAAACTATAGCTATTTTATTTATTTATTTTATTTATTTTGCACTATACCTATTTTATTTTATTTTATTATTCTTTTATTTTATGACTTTATTTTGCACTATGGATATATTATTTTGTACTATGGTTATTTTAAGTTTACCGGTATTATTACTATATTTTGTTTTATTTTATTATTAATGTTTGAACTATAGCTATTTTATTTTGCACTATGGATATTTTATTTTGTACTATAGCTATTTCATTCTATTTTCTTTGACTATTAATTTCTTTTATTTGACTATTATTTTATTTTATTTTACTATTATTTTATTTTACTATTATTTTCATTTATTTTACTATTATTTTATTTTATTTGACTGTTATTTTCTTTTATTTGACTATTATTTTCTTTTATTTTGCCCTATGACCATTTTATCCTGAATGATGTATTGAAGGTATTTATTATCTGTTCAGTAAAACGAGTGCTGGCGCTGACCGCTGATGGAGGGATGCCAGTGCACGTGACTGATGCTCTTCTCTCTGCTGAAGTGCAGGTCCATGAAGGACTGATACTCCTTCAGCTGAGTCTCAGTTTTCCCCGTCGGCACACCGTCGTCCTCACACAGGACCGTCCAGTCGTCACAGAACACGTCTGAGATCACATTCTGCTGCAGGGACCTTTCAAACCTGAGAGACGCCAGAGAAGTGATAACATTTGATAAATAAAATAAAAAAGTAATGCCAATAAAGCAATTTTGAATTTTAATTTGAGAGAACAACTAGAACCAAATGTTATGGCATTACCAGATTCAGAGAACAGAGGAGTGAGTTCAGAATAACACAGAGACAGAATAACGTTCACTTGCTGACTGACCTTATCGCTACAGATGTGATGAAGTTCTTCAGGTTTTCTGATCGCAGGTGATGTTCTTTCTCCTCAGGACTGAACTCTCGGGGTTCGTACTGCGTGCACATGTTCTTTGGGTATTTCCTGTAACACGTGACCGCATCATGCCAATCATAGAAAATATAGACACATGTGACCCTTGATCCCAAACCCAGTCTGGAGCCGCACGGGTATATCTGTGGCAATAGCAACTATACATCGTATGGGTCAAAATTATCCATTTTTCTTTTATGCCAAAAATCATGAGGATATTAAGATCATGTTCCATGAAGATATTTAGTAAATGTCCTGCCGTAAATATATAAAACATGTATTTTTGTGAGTGAATGCAGCACAATCGTGAACATAAATGCACAACTTTAAAGGAGATTTTCTCAATGTTTACATTTTTTTGCTCCTCAGATTCCAGATTTTCAATAGTTGTGTCTCGACCAAATATTGTCCTATCCTAACACACCACACATCAATGGAGAGATTATTTATTCAGCGGTCAGATGATGTATACATCTCAATTTCAAATAATGTACCCTTGTGACTGGTTTTGTGGTCCAGGGTCTCATATGTGTGTGTGTTGAGGTGTTTGTACCACAGTGTTTGCGTGGACGAGTGTGTGGTGTCTCATATGTGTGTGTGTGTTGAGGTGTTTGTACCACAGTGTTTGCGTGGACGAGTGTGTGTGTTGAGGTGTTTGTACCACAGTGTTTGCGTGGACGAGTGTGTGGTGTCTCATATGTGAGTGTGTAGAGGTGTTTGTACCACAGTGTTTGCGTGGACGAGTGTGTGATGTCTCATGTGTGAGTGTGTAGAGGTGTTTGTACCACAGTGTTTGCGTGGACGAGTGTGTGGTGTCTCATATGTGAGTGTGTAGAGGTGTTTGTACCACAGTGTTTGCGTGGACGAGTGTGTGGTGTCTCATATGTGTGTGTGTTGAGGTGTTTGTACCACAGTGTTTGCGTGGACGAGTGTGTGGTGTCTCATATGTGTGTGTGTTGAGGTGTTTGTACCACAGTGTTTGCGTGGACGAGTGTGTGGTGTCTCATATGTGAGTGTGTTGAGGTGTTTGTACCACAGTGTTTGCGTGGACGAGTGTGTGGTGTCTCATATGTGTGTGTGTTGAGGTGTTTGTACCACAGTGTTTGCGTGGACGAGTGTGTGGTGTCTCATATGTGTGTGTGTTGAGGTGTTTGTACCACAGTGTTTGCGTGGACGAGTGTGTGGTGTCTCATATGTGAGTGTGTAGAGGTGTTTGTACCACAGTGTTTGCGTGGACGAGTGTGTGGTGTCTCATATGTGTGTGTGTTGAGGTGTTTGTACCACAGTGTTTGCGTGGACGAGTGTGTGGTGTCTCATATGTGAGTGTGTAGAGGTGTTTGTACCACAGTGTTTGCGTGGACGAGTGTGTGGTGTCTCATATGTGTGTGTGTTGAGGTGTTTGTACCACAGTGTTTGCGTGGACGAGTGTGTGGTGTCTCATATGTGTGTGTGTTGAGGTGTTTGTACCACAGTGTTTGCGTGGACGAGTGTGTGGTGTCTCATATGTGAGTGTGTTGAGGTGTTTGTACCACAGTGTTTGCGTGGACGAGTGTGTGGTGTCTCATATGTGTGTGTGTTGAGGTGTTTGTACCACAGTGTTTGCGTGGACGAGTGTGTGGTGTCTCATATGTGTGTGTGTTGAGGTGTTTGTACCAC
>NC_136893.1:1461047-1493547 GCF_949152265.1 Phoxinus phoxinus
CCGGTCACATCCTCATCTGCCCGGCAACCAAACAGCTCCTGGGTGACAGAGGTCAGGACCAGCGGGAAGATGTGTTCGGGATGAGCTGTGGGGGAAGGAGTCACTGAGATCAGGTTTATAGAAATAATACTGAACAGGGTTATGAAATTGAAATTTCAGCAGTTTTATTGCTAAATTGGCTGTATAATATCTGACCCTGATCACAAACCCAGTCTGGAGCCGCACGGGTATATCTGTGGCAATAGCAACTATACACGTACGGGTCAAAATTATCCATTTTTCTTTTATGCCAAAAATCATGAGGATATTAAGATCATGTTCCATGAAGATATTTAGTAAATGTCCTACCGTAAATATATAAAACATGTATTTTTGTGAGTGAATGCAGCACAATCGTGAACATAAATGCACAACTTTAAAGGAGATTTTCTCAATGTTTACATTTTTTTGCTCCTCAGATTCCAGATTTTCAATAGTTGTGTCTCGACCAAATATTGTCCTATCCTAACACACCACACATCAATGGAGAGATTATTTATTCAGCTTTCATGTGATATACATCTCAATTTAAAACATTGGCCCTTGTGACTGGTTTTGTGGTCCAGGGTCAAGGTAAACTAAAAACCGCAGAATGCAGTGAAGTAGAAGCTGGTTCGTCTCATGTGGGTTTATCTCAGTGCAAATACAGTCCCAGCTATGAAAGCAGACGTGTGTCACACTCATCAGTAACTCCGGAGATATCCGCTCAGAGGAACGTCAGTAAACACGGCTCATCTTCATGACAGTGGATGAAGATCACTGCCTCTTCAAAGCGACACAAGCCCCTCAGAACATGAATATACAGACAACCTCCTCAAAGTGAGCGGCTTTCTGTCAAGTCAAGTCAAATCTCCTCCATTTACACACCACTTTTAACAACACAGATTGTTTTAAAGCAGCTTTACAGTGATAATAGTAAATTAAAGAAACAGAGAGTGTTCAGGCTTTACAGCAGCTCTAGAATAAAGTTATTGTCCAGATAAAGTTAGTTTTGATTGATTCCCTTCCGTCTCAAAAACGACACCGTTCTAACTGAAAACAGAAAACTTATAATGCGATCCGGCCGCTCATTTGCACTATAACAGTGTTTGGTGCTCGAGAACGCAAACCTTGAAATACGTTCCAAGCTGCAAGCGGTGAAAAATGTTGACAAACATTATAATCTCCATGTAAACTTCAAAACCGTGAATCTGTTCAAACGCTGACTATGCCATACCAGACCAAAGGGTTATCTCTCTAATGTTTGTCTTTCATAACTCAGGAGATGTCATTGATTTCAGGGGACTACGTATTGTTGTCTTTGTCTGAAATATTTCCTTTGAAATGCAATGAAACTTTGTATATGTTTTTAAGAAAATGTAAATGCAAAGCTTGCAGCCATGGTGATGTGAATGGTTGCCAGGGGGTTGTTAGGGTGTTACGAGTGGTTGCTATGCAGTCGCTGGAGTGTTGTGGGTGGTTGCAAGGGGGTTCCAATGCAGATATATGGTGTTGTGGGTGGTTACTAGAGGGTTGCTATGCAGTTTCTAGTGTTGTGAATGGTTGCCAGAGGGTTGTTAGGCTGTTGCTAGAGAGGTGTGGGTGGTTTTCAGGGGTTTGCTATGCAGTTAATTTGCTTGAGTGTTGTTGTTGTTGTTGTTCATTTGCTCCAGGCTGTTGTTGTCAGAGGGTTGCTATGCAGTCACTAGAGTGTTGTGGTTGGTTGTCAGGGGGTTGCTATGAAGTTGCTAGTGTGCCAAGGAATTGCTATGCAGTTGCTAGACTGTTGTGCATGCTTGCCAAAGGGTTGCTATGCAGTCACTATAATTGCGGTTTATAATGGGTCTGCTACGCCGTTAATTTGCAGAGTGTTGTGGGTGATTGCCATGGGGGTTGCTATGAAGTTGCTAGAGTGTCAGGGGGTTGCTATGCAGTTGCTAAAATGTGTTGTGAATGGTTGCCATGGGATTGGTATTCAGTCACAAGAGTGTTGTGGGTGGTTGCCAGGGGGTTGCTATGAAGTTGCTAGAGTGCCAAGGGGTTGCTATGCAGTAACTATAGCGCTGTGGATGGTTGCCAGGGGGTTGCTATGCAATTGCCAGGCTGTTGTGGGTGATTACTACATGGATACTCAGGAAAAAGTCTCCAAATGATCTCTAATCTCGACGCTGATATTAAAGTGATCTCATTTGAGACTATATAAGGCTAAGAGACAAATACATTATTGAAAGATGAAGTACTTCACAGAATTATTTGCCATATTTCCAGTATCTTGTATTTCGGATCTTCACACTTTTTATCTTACTGGTGTGACTCGACCAAAAGCTCACAGCAGTTTTTTTGTTGTTTTTTTGGTCCAGTGTTTTACTGACAGATGAATGAGGGAGGAGTGTGTTATTCAAGCAGATACAAAAGCATATACAGCATAACATGACAATGCATGGTGAGCAACTCAGAGCTGGTCAGATTCTGCTAAGCAATTTAGGGTGAACTATCCTATTTGTGTGTGACATCAATGGAAATCCAGACATCATCATTATCATAATCTCTCTCAACAGAAACCAGCTGAACATTAAAGTGTGTTGTTGGCGGTAACATCTGATACGAGCGGCAGCGTTCGGGTCGTTTAATCCAGAGGAGCTGCTGGCGCTTTACTGCAATGGAAACTCATATGGATTTATAGCCCATATAATTACATAATTGCACTTTGTCTACTAACGTACCCACACGTGCCCTTTAGAAAACATGGAAAGGAAGCTATCTGGGATATTGAACAAGCCGTGTTAGACTTCAAGTGAAAATTAGCCCATGATTTACTCACCCTCAAGCCATAGGTGTATATCACCATCTTCTTTTGCATTCTACATGCACTTTTATGATGGACAGATGCACTTTTATGATGGATAGATGCACTTTTATGATGGACAGATGCACTTTTATGATGGATAGATGCACTTTTATGATGGACAGATGCACTTTTATGATGGACAGATGCACTTTTATGATGGACAGATGCACTTTTATGATGGACAGATGCACTTTTATGATGGACAGATGCACTTTTATGATGGATAGATGCACTTTTATGATGGACAGATGCACTTTTATGATGGACAGATGCACTTTTATGATGGATAGATGCACTTTTATGATGGACAGATGCACTTTTATGATGGATAGATGCACTTTTATGATGGATAGATGCACTTTTATGATGGACAGATGCACTTTTATGATGGACAGATGCACTTTTATGATGGACAGATGCACTTTTATGATGGACAGATGCACTTTTATGATGGATAGATGCACTTTTATGATGGACAGATGCACTTTTATGATGGATAGATGCACTTTTATGATGGACAGATGCACTTTTATGATGGATAGATGCACTTTTATGATGGATAGTTGCACTTTTATGATGGACAGATGCAATTTTTATGATGGATAGATGCACTTTTATGATGGACAGATGCACTTTTATGGTGGATAGATGCACTTTTATGATGGATAGATGCACTTTTATGATGGACAGATGCACTTTTATGATGGATAGATGCACTTTTATGATGGACAGATGCACTTTTATGATGGATAGATGCACTTTTATGATGGACAGATGCACTTTTATGATGGACAGATGCACTTTTATGATAGACAGATGCACTTTTATGATGGACAGATGCACTTTTATGATGGACAGATGCACTTTTATGATGGACAGATGCACTTTTATGATGGACAGATGCACTTTTATGATGGATAGATGCACTTTTATGATGGACAGATGCACTTTTATGATGGACAGATGCACTTTTATGATGGATAGATGCACTTTTATGATGGACAGATGCACTTTTATGATGGACAGATGCACTTTTATGATGGATAGATGCACTTTTATGATGGACAGATGCACTTTTATGATGGACAGATGCACTTTTATGATGGATAGATGCACTTTTATGATGGACAGATGCACTTTTATGATGGACAGATGCACTTTTATGATGGACAGATGCACTTTTATGATGGACAGATGCACTTTTATGATGGATAGATGCACTTTTATGATGGACAGATGCACTTTTATGATGGATAGATGCACTTTTATGATGGACAGATGCACTTTTATGATGGATAGATGCACTTTTATGATGGATAGTTGCACTTTTATGATGGACAGATGCAATTTTTATGATGGATAGATGCACTTTTATGATGGACAGATGCACTTTTATGGTGGATAGATGCACTTTTATGATGGATAGATGCACTTTTATGATGGACAGATGCACTTTTATGATGGATAGATGCACTTTTATGATGGACAGATGCACTTTTATGATGGATAGATGCACTTTTATGATGGACAGATGCACTTTTATGATGGACAGATGCACTTTTATGATAGACAGATGCACTTTTATGATGGACAGATGCACTTTTATGATGGACAGATGCACTTTTATGATGGATAGATGCACTTTTATGATGGACAGATGCACTTTTATGATGGATAGATGCACTTTTATGATGGATAGATGCACTTTTATGATGGACAGATGCACTTTTATGATGGATAGATGCACTTTTATGATGGACAGATGCACTTTTATGATGGATAGATGCACTTTTATGATGGATAGTTGCACTTTTATGATAGATAGTTGCACTTTTATGATGGACAGATGCACTTTTATGATGGACAGATGCACTTTTATGATGGATAGATGCACTTTTATGATGGATAGTTGCACTTTTATGATGGACAGATGCACTTTTATGATGGACAGATGCACTTTTATGATGGATAGATGCACTTTTATGATGGACAGATGCACTTTTATGATGGACAGATGCACTTTTATGATGGACAGATGCACTTTTATGATGGACAGATGCACTTTTATGATGGATAGATGCACTTTTATGATGGACAGATGCACTTTTATGATGGATAGATGCACTTTTATGATGGACAGATGCACTTTTATGATGGATAGATGCACTTTTATGATGGACAGATGCACTTTTATGATGGATAGATGCACTTTTATGATGGACAGATGCACTTTTATGATGGATAGATGCACTTTTATGATGGACAGATGCACTTTTATGATGGATAGATGCACTTTTATGATGGACAGATGCACTTTTATGATGGACAGATGCACTTTTATGATGGACAGATGCACTTTTATGATGGACAGATGCACTTTTATGATGGATAGATGCACTTTTATGATGGACAGATGCACTTTTATGATGGATAGATGCACTTTTATGATGGACAGATGCACTTTTATGATGGACAGATGCACTTTTATGATGGACAGATGCACTTTTATGATGGACAGATGCACTTTTATGATGGACAGATGCACTTTTATGATGGATAGATGCACTTTTATGATGGACAGATGCACTTTTATGATGGATAGATGCACTTTTATGATGGACAGATGCACTTTTATGATGGATAGATGCACTTTTATGATGGACAGATGCACTTTTATGATGGCTATATGCACTTTTATGAAGGCTATATGCACTTTTATGATTGACAGATGCACTTTTATGGACTTTAAAACAGAAACAGCCATTATAAAGCTTGGAAGAGCCAGGACATTTTTTATGACTCCGATTGTCATATACAGCTAGGATGACTTGAGGGTGAGTAAATCATGGGCTAATTTTCATTTTTGGGTGAACTATCTCTTTAACATGGTTTATGACTAATTTTACTATTAGATGATGCAGTAACCTGTTTTGACCAGAAGAGGTCAGGCTATCTCAAATAAACTTGAGTTTGTGATGGCTTTCTTTCTGTTCTTTTAAATGTACTAACCTAAAAGTGAATGCCAAAAATGTTAATGTTTAAATGCAAACACAAACAGAATACAAAAAGCAGGTCTGGCTACGTGCGTGTGCGTGTGCGTGTGTGCGTGTGTGTGTGTGTGTGTGTGTGTGTGTGTGTGTGTTCACATCTTTAATCTGATTACAGACACTGGCTGAATGGAAGGAACGAGTGGATACATGCTGGAAACAGATGCTCTGAACAGATCTGAGAATCTGATTACGACTGTGTTTGGTGAAAGACGTTGAAAGAAAAGTGCAGAATATGATGCTATAGGAGTGATATGAGACACTTGCCAGATTCTGATGCACCTTCATCTGGGGTTTCATTTTTTTTTTCTGCAAAGAATACAAAAGTAAGACATTAGAAACCAAAAGATGCATTGGAGAGTGAATCAATATTTTGATTATAGCTCTAAACAAGGACAACAGCAGCGCTACATCTGTCTCATGAGAGAAATAAGGAATATTAATAATAAGAAGACATTGTTCATTTGGCCCGAACACTTGTACCTTTCTCCTTGATCACTCTGCTCTTGGGTCTCTTTGGAGGCATGACTGCCAGTGGGATATTCTTCTGAAGCTGTAAAACAGAGGATATCACAGTGTGTAAATGTACAGTATGCATGAAGTACGCTTAATGCCCTAATGCACTGTGCTGTACACACATTTGGATAAAAATAAATGTTTCTGAGCTCATAACCGGACATGGTATGAAAACAATTCAGTTTAAATTGAATTGGATTCTGTTACATACTGCATTTTGGGGAAAACATTCAACATAGACTACACCATATTCAGTGTGCACACTTGTACTACCGAGAACAACACATGGGCGACATCTGGTGGTGAAAGTTTAATTGTAGGCTGAATCTGAAATCAAAAACAGTGTGTGTCTGAAATCTCATGCTTTTTTGAGTAGGTACTTGTTTTGAATAAGTAATTATGTATGTTCTATAGTCTGAGTGTGTGTAGTATGAATGTATATTCGCCATGATGTCATTAGCATGTGACCCACCGTCGCTTCACTGTCATTCATAAATCCTGTCCTGTGGCCTCATGGGAGAGTAAACTGTCAATCATATTCAGACTTCGTATATTTGTTTTGGGGTTGTCTTGTCCAAAATGTGTTGTGTGATTTTTCCTTATCTTACAGAGACACATTCTCTTTCAGTTTTATATTAATTATGACAAAAATCTAATCAAAGCAAGGTTTTGTATTAACCTCCTTTTATTCATTGGAAAGTTTTATATCCATAAATGCAATTATACTAAAAGTAAACCGCGCTTTGACATCTTCAAACTAGAATTGAATTTGAACTTAAATACAATTTCAGTCGCTTTAAAAACATCTAGAATTTGTGCCATGTTTAATATTCTTTCATAATATGCTTTTATTCATATTTGTGGCGCCTCTTGTATATATTTTTTTCTTTCTTTTCTCTTGGCAAATAATTGTCAGTAGGAAAATTAGGCTTCTTTATATTTTTTTCTTGTTGACTATTGAACTATAACTTGTCTATTGTCTGAAAGTTTGTCTGTCTTTGTATCTTATGTTTGTTCAAATTTGCAATAAAAAAAAACCTATCCGGGTGCTTTTATGAGGAGATACCGGTACTTCTCGTCACATACTGTCTTTCGCCTACTACTGTATATAGTAGGGAGGTATGCGATTTTTTTAGTCTTTTAAAATGTGTAACTTATTTTTGCTTTCAAACATGAATTTTGAAAAGTCTCAGATTACAGGATCTTGTTATTTTTGTACATTTATAAAAATACTGTAAAATGGAATTTATTAAACAGACAGGCCAACCTGATTTAAATGTGACTTAAAGGGATAGTTCACCAAAAAATGAAAATTCTGACAGGTGACGGCACTAATTTATTTCCATAGTATTTATTTTTTCCTAGTATGGAAGTCAAAGTGGTCCACTAAGTTACCTAAAATTAGCATTTTTGGGTGAACTAAACCTTAAATTAAAGTCCTAATCTTACAACTGCACTGTTACAGCGATGGTATCAGAAGGTAGCCTAATACCATGGTAACGTTTCTGAATGATTACAGTACCATTACCATGGTACATACAATTTGTGAATTTAAACGTAGCATAAACAGATAAAAGCCCAAAACTGGTAAATATATTGTCACTCGTAAACACGCGAGCGAGATTTAAAACTGTTGTACTTTAACAGCGTCATTACGATTTACCACATGCAATGTTTTTAAATATATAAATAATCGTAGTATGATTTTTAAACCTTACCTTTTAATAATAATAATAAAAAAGCTTTATGGTGTCAGTTTAAAGAATAAAAACAGTATTCCGAGTAAACAGCGTGAAAGGTCTCCCAGCATCCGGAATCACACACGGTTACTATTGGTTACAGAGGCGGAGACTCGTGTGATTGACAGACCGCACAGCCAATCCTCGCGGTGTTTAGTGGAAGCCCCGCCCCCCTCACCTGTTGACTGTCAGCACTGAGCGCGTCTGAAGAAACACAACGCGGTTCATTTCAGTGGAAATTCGCTTTAATCCGAATTGATTTCAGATTTTCATCGACTTTATGGAAGTTATTTCAGAACAAAGACATAAATGTGCTCCTCTCTCACCGCTTGAGAACTAATTGATGCCGTTGCTATCTGCTGTAATTGGTGAGAATCATGATTTACTGAGCAATTCGGCTTTTAATACTGTGAACAGTTGCGTTTGGTTTGATTTTTGCATGTAATGCTTTGATTTACAGATATCTGCTCCGCTTTAAACGGTGATATAACCTCAGATCATTATGGAAGCCCATTTCCACTAAATTTATTAAATCAATTATTACATAAAAGGTCGAAATTATGACACTTAGTATGTCAAATTTTAGTTAGTGTGCCATAATATTCACTTAGTATGTCATATTAATGCATTTTTATGACATACTTTTGACTTTTTACATCATAATTATGACTTTATATGTCCTTTTGAATGCGAGTAACCGTGATACACTGGCATCACAGGGTGTTGTAGTTTCTGATGAGGTGACATGACGAGTGTCAACTCCTGAATATGTGGTTCTTCATGTTGTTACATGTCTGTGTTTACATGTTACAAAAAAAATAAAGTAAAAAATATCAACTCCAGGAAGCAAATTAGTCATTGATGCTGGAATCCATGTCACATGACGAGTGTCACGTGACTCCGTCAGGAATGTGGATCAATTAATCAGAAGGTGAGTGGAAGAGCTACATTACTGCACGTCTACTCCATAGTTTTATTAATACTGTCAAGAACTTCAGGGGTAGAATGGGTCATTTTGAGTTCATATCCAAGTTCATATGATCATGTGATGTTTTACAAAGCTCATATATGTTTTCTTTGCTGATTTCTGATAGATGCTGATATACGCCGGCTGGATATCGGAGGTTTCCAGCATTAATGACTATTTGCTTCCTGGAGTTTATATTGTTTTATTTAATGAGTTTTTTTGTAACATAGACATTAGACATTGCCATGCGTAACAACATCAACCAAATATTTATATGTAACCGCATATGCCATGACAACAATAACTGTAATTTGGTGTAAAAATGCCCAAAATATTATATATATTGTGATTAATTGGGTCTAACATTAAAGTTTTATATATATATATATATATATATATATATATATATATATATATATATATATATATATATATATATATTAGATCATATTTTATTGAACAATAACACCAAAACCTGATTATTAAAAGGTACTATTTTTTTTTTATCTAACCAACTATAACATTTTGTGCCATACATTTTTTGTGTGTTTTTTGTTTTGGTATAAAACAAATTTAAATGAATATGACCTAGGCTATAAAACAAATTAAATACAAAAGCTGCTGTAAATAATGCACAAAATATCATCAGAATAACACTATAAATATATATCTGCTAGAATACACACAAGCAAAGTGATGAAATACTTAAAATGAAATATTTAATAAAATTTGATCTTGTATATATACACATATATATATATATATATAATTTATTTATTTCATGCTGTCAAATGAATTATTCACAAACAACAAAAAGTTTGTGTGTGTGTTTATATATACACATACAAACTTTTATGTTAGATCTGATTAATCACGACATATATCATATTTTGGGCATTTTTACAATGAAATGTTTTTAATTGTCATATCCATAGTACATCCATTTCCAATAGAAATGTAAACGCTGTTCTCAATGCTGATGTTTGCACTGGTTTCTCAGACATGGACGACTCCGGCGAGGCTTATCTATGCGTTAATGATCCCAACGGAAACTGGTCTGAATCCCACGCGGTCCGGGATCCGGTGGCGGAGGAGGAGGAGGAGAAGTTCAGGAGGAAGCTGAAGTATTTCTTCATGAACCCCTGTGACAAATACACGGCTCGCAGAAGAAAACCCTGGAAGCTGATCCTGCAGATCCTGAAGATCGCTGTGGTCACCATTCAGGTACTGCGAGTCGCAGGCAGAAACGATGCTTTAAGCAGGATAAAAAAGCTTTAAAATGGCTGCTTTCTCGTGTGTGTGTGTGTGTGTGTGTGTGTGTGTAGCTGGTGTCGTTTGGTCTCAGTAATCAGATGGTGGTCCAGTTTAAGGAGGAGAATCTCATGACGTTCAGGCATCTGTTCCTGAAGAACTTCAGCGCGAGCAGCGCCAATACACACGCCGTCTACACCAAACACGACGTCTACACACACATCGCTTACACCGTGGAGCAGGTGAGAATATATAAACCTTTATATTTAGAAGTTGCCAAAAGAAAAAGATGCAAAAACGTGTTTTAAATTGCATGCCATATATAAATATTTTTTAAAAAGTAGCCAAAAAATGTATTTTAAATTGCATGCCATATAGTGTATAAATATTTATATTTTAAAGTGCACAAAAGATTAGATAAAATTGCACAGATGCATTTAAATTGCATGCTATATATAAATATTAATATTTAAAAGTGCACAAACCAAACAAACATTTATTTTAAATGACATGCCGTATATAAATATTTATATTTAAATGTTGCCAAAAGATGGAAAATAACGTATTTCAAATTGCATGCCATATATAAATATATTTTTTTAGAGTTGCCAAAAGATGCAAAAGATAGATTATAAATTGTATGCCATATAGTATATAAATAGTTATATTTTAAAGTGCATTTAAAAAGATTAGATTACAGTGCACAAATGTATTTTAAATTGGATTCCATGTAAATATTAATATTTAAAAGTGCACAAACAAAAATGAAATTTTAATTGCATTCGATAATATAAATATTTGTATTTAAATGTATACGAAAGACAGAAAAATATTTTAAGATGTTTACCACACAGTATGTAAATATTTATATTTAAAAGTGCACAAAAGATGCAAAATTGATATTTAAATGGCATGTGATTTATATAAATATTTGTATTAAAATGTATCCAAAAGATGGAAAAAAATATTTTGAATTGCATGCCATACAGTATATAAATATTTATATTTTAAAGTGCACATAAGATTAGATTAAATTGCACGAGTGTTTTTTAAATTGCATGCCATATATATATATATATATATATATAAATAAATATTAGGGCTGTCAAAAGATTAATCGCATCCAAAATAAAAGTTTGTGTTTGCATAATATATGTGTGTGTACTGTGTATAATTATTTAACACACAATCATGTATATATTTAAGAAAAATTGGTTATATTTATATATAAAATATTTATATATAATATAAATTATATAAATGTATATACAGTATATAAATGCAAATATTTCTTTAATATATACATGAATGTGTGTGTATTTATGCATAATAATTATACACACATATATTATGCAAACACAAACTTTTATTTTGGATGCGATTAATCTTTTGACAGCCCTAATATATATATATATATATATATATATATATAATTATTTGTGTGTGTAGATCCTTGATGTCAAGCTTAAACAAATGCATTGTTCTCATGGGCATCTTTCACACTGGCCGATCAAAGTTCGAGATTCTCACAAAAAATAGAAAATCCTAAAAGGTAAATTTCCCCCCCGTGCAGTTTCTGATGTTGCCGAGCATAACGTTGGGAAACCATGAGTATGAGAAGAGCGGTGAGGTCTACATTCCCCTCAGCATCTGCCAGCAGTTCTACCACAACGGCAGCCTCTCACCAGCCAACGAGAGCTTTCGCATCGACACTCATGTGGATGAAGGTGTGTGTGTGTGTGTGTGTGTGTGTGTGTGTGTGTCGTGACGAGAGCCTGCTCAGAAACACCTTCACATGCACATGACCAATCCTGCATCTTCTGCTGGTTTCTTTCAGAGTGTTCGCTGATTTATCCACTACATCCCTTCTCCACGATCACAGCAAACCCACTCAACTTTACTCTGCACTTCGAGAGGTATCGGCTTTATAGAAAACATGTATAATGCAGGGTTGTTATTATTAACTAAAAACAAATAAAATACAATAAACTTATTTTATTTCAGATAGCTGCCAAGGCAAAAAATTTTTTATTTATTTAAAAGAACTATAATAGTATATCAGTGATTCTTTATATGTGATTTTGTAGTGTACTAGCATATTGTATATCTTGTATTAAAGGTTGTGTAGGTAAGAATTGTCTAAAAAAAACTTTTATTCAAATTGGCTTAAACTGTCTTTATACACCGATACATAATTAAAATGTAAGTACTCTGAAAAAGAGAGTATAAAGATTGAGTGACTCTAGTGTATTTAATCTTCAAAAACACAGCTCATTAATTCCATTCGGGACGAAACAAGTGATTGGCTTGCGCGACTGTCACTCTCCGTCGCCATGACTACCGCCGCTATTACTGGCTCCGCCCACGCAGTCGCGCACCCGTTTTTAGGCGGGAGTGAATGTAATTAATGAGCTGTGTTTATTGAAGATTAAATACACTAGAGTCACTCAGTTTTTATACTCTCTTTTTCAAAGTACTTGCATTTTAATTATGTATTGATATATAAAGACAGTTTAAACAAATTTGAATAAAAGTTTTTTTAGATAATTCTGACCTACCCTACCTTTAACATTGTATGTTTAGTTTATTGTTTTGTTTTTATCTCTCTTGTTATTTATGCATTTACTTTTACATCATATCCTTTTCTGTGTAATGCACTTTGAGAAGTAACATTTAAAGGCACTATATAAAATAAATGTTATTATTATACAAAAAAAAGCACTGTATTAAATCAAATATTTATGTAAATATTACACACACTTTTGTAGAGATCTTTAGAAAACCCCACATGTAAGTGTGTGTGTGTGCGTTCGTCAGGTTGCTGGCAGTGACTGTAAAGTTCACTCTGAAATCCGTTAACCTGGAGACGGTTCAGTATCACGAGCTTCCAGACTGTTACGTCTTCAACATTATGGTATGTCACATGACCTTCCAGTTATTATTACATTATTGCTCATCTCTGACGTTCGTCTCTGTTTCCTCTTACATTCATGAACTCATGAGTGGGATAAAACGGGAAGGATTCTCAGCTGGGAACGTTTGCAGGTTTTTCCTTTACTGAACACATGACCATACCCCCGTTTCCAGACAAATATGTTTTTGGTTATGTAAAAAATGTGTCTCGATCATCAGATCATCATATTACACTGATTTCTGAAGGATCATGTGACACTGAAGACTGGAGTAATGATGATAAATTCAGCTTTGATCACAGGAATAAATTATAGTTAACAATATGTTTACACAGAAAACTGCTGATTTACACAGTAATGCAGTTTTTCTCGATTGCTTAAGTGCATTTCTTGAAATTATGACTTGTTTTTCTTGAAACTCTAAATACAAATCCATAACTTCTCACTCCATTTCCCCGTACTTCATATTAAAACGTGTGTGTGTGTGTGTGAAAACGGGGGAAACGTATGAATGAATGGCTTGGGGAAATTGGCCCAACTGAATCAGTTTTAGTGCGTGTTTTTTTATTGTTGTTTTTTATATATTTTATTGGAAACAGCATTCAAACAATATTTGCAATGTAATACAGTCTCCATTTTATATTTTCAGAACAAACAATTCTTCAAAACCAAAGTCCTTTTATGGTTTTATCCCATATCCCTCCCCAACACCCACCCTCACGATAGCCAGTCAGACATACGAACAAAACCAAATAAGTAGGATAGGAAGACTAAGTAAACTTAAAATAAATAAATGATAAAAATAAATTATTTAATATTAATATTAATTAAAATAATAATAATACAGAAAAAAAAAAAAAAGTAAAGTTAGAGGTTAGTTGCCGATACCCAGGACTCTGTGCCATGTCTCTGAGTGTAAACTATCTTCTCAAGTTTTAAGAAAAACAACGTGTCACATAGCCAGGCTTTAAACGACGGTGGTAAAGGTGACTTCCAGAGTCAGAATTTTCCGACGAGCAATTGGAGAGGTAAAAGCTATTACATTTATTTGAATTGTTGTCAAATTAAGTTCGTCCGGAGGTCTGCCAAAAATCGCTATATGGGGGGAAGGACAGATCTTCAAAGCCAGAATCTTTGAGATTGCATCAAAATATAACTGCCAAAAGTTGAATAATTTGGGGCATGACCAGAACATATGGGTCAAGTTTTTTTTTACTGCATTTTCAATCAAATAAATGCAGCTTTGTTGAGCATATGAGACTTCTTTAAAAAAATTCTTAATGATTTCGAACATTTGTAAATAAAAATAAAGGGCTATAAACGTCTTTTTATTTATTTTTAATGAGCAGATCACCTTTGACAACAAGCCCCACAGTGGGAGAATCGGGATTGACCTGGACAACGATGTGCAGATCTATGAATGCAGAGACTGGACCGTGACTGGTGCATGTGAGTCTTTCCCATGATTCTCCATTGTTTACAAATCCCTTTTTTCATTTCTGATTCATTTCTGTTGAATAATGAATTAGCTTGTGTTGCCGTGTAAGGAAGTATTCCTATGAAACGTAGAGCAGACTTGGAGAAAATTTGATTTGGACAGTCTCGGACACTTCAGCTTTAATAATCACTTTATTATTTTGACACAGTGATTAAAAAATTAACCAGATGGAAAAAGTTAAAGAGCTTTATGTTGGGCTGGAATGTTTTCATGAAAAATTAGCATTCGTTCTAACCAATCAATTTTTAATGTAAAATTCCCTTGATTGTGATAAAAGAAATCTACCTAAGAGCATTGTCATCTTTAAGACACCACATATGAATAGATTGAAATTAAAAAGAGATGATATCTCTATTAAAAAGAGCTATAATCATACTTCCCCAGGTGATTGATTATTACATTAAGATTTACACACTTTTTTTGTATTACAAGTTTTCTGAAATGTTTAAATGTGCAAATTATTCATAAACAATAGTGATTTCCAGAACTTAAATCTGAACATTGGATAAAGCCAGGCTCAAAATTATTGTTTGATTTTGTTGACATGTTAGAGTTAAAGGATTTAACTGAGGGGATTTTGGATCTTTTTTTAAAAATTTAAAAAATAAAAATTTTCGCCATGTTTTAGGAATAAAATGTTACATAAACCACTATGAATGATATATGAACAAACCCTTCAGTAAAAACCTTCAGAATATAGACAGGAATAAATCTAAAACTGCTGCTGAAGTGGAGGACAAACTCTTTAAAGATATGTATCGAAATCTACAGATGCAAATAGAAAAAGTGCAAAAAAATAAACACTTAACTGTGTACTTTGGATATTTTCTATCCACTAATCTGAAACACCACGTTATGAAAAGTGTTTGTGCTAGGGATGCAAATGATCGATTAATTCATTAATCATTAGTTGATTGACCTTATCGATCGATTAACGATTAACTGATAAGCGGCTATTTTCCTGAGAATGTAAATTTCTCACGGTATCAATAGTGTCTTTAACATAAAAAGCAAAATATTGCTTATACTGAATAAAAATGCATGTTATATTGCTCAATTGATGTTTTATAGTTGTTTAGGGATGTCCATTTTCACAAATTCCCATGATCGATGGATGAATGTTTCAATGACATTGATTATTTAATTATCAAATATAATGACTACTATACAACGTGTCACCAGCGCCGCCTCAGATGCAGAGTGTGTGACTGTGGACGAGCTCTCCTTGAACACACTGAACACGGCAACTAAACCCAATGCATTCACAACCATTTAACACAATAGTGTTCTCATGTTGTGTAATATGTCAGTCCCAAATTATTAATCATTATTATTAGTCGTGTATTTCTGTTTGAGCCGCGCGCGCTGAATGAAGGCTGCCGTTAAACTGGAGCACTTAGTTTGCTAGCGCGTTATTTAACTCAAAAAAACGCATCCTATATGAGATTCATCAGATATATTAAAAATAAACATAATATTACACATTATTTCTGCACACAATGACGCGAATGCACAAGTGAACTTGATAAGTTGCGTGCCATTCATTCAGATGTTGATGTTGTGGACGCGCTCTTCCTGGAGCAACTAAACTCAAATAATGCACAATGTTTTATTACAATATTGTTCTCTTTATAATGTTATGTAATATGAGAGTCCTGCCAATAGTCATTATTAGTCGTGCAGTGCCGCTTGAGCTGGAGCTGATCACGCGCTACAGCGCTAACTCAGGGATGCCTCCAGTATAAGATAACTCAGATATAGATCGGCATACACAAAATAAACACAATATTACAACTTACATTTGCACAAAACAAAGGCTGCGAATGAACACACAATCTTAGTCATGATGAAGGTGTAAAATGGTCCCAAACAAAACGCACTCGCTGTGTTGCGCGGTTGAGCAGCG
Source organism: Phoxinus phoxinus (assembly GCF_949152265.1). NCBI lineage: Eukaryota > Metazoa > Chordata > Actinopteri > Cypriniformes > Leuciscidae > Phoxinus > Phoxinus phoxinus. Next base: position 1,477,750 of record NC_136893.1, read on the forward strand.
CGCGCATGAACTGCTTAATCCATGATCGAGAAGTTGTATCGATTAAATGTATTATCGACAATTAATCGATCGCCGATTAATCGTTGACATCCCTAGTTTATGCTCTTCAGACTGATTTTAATGAATGTTTTTTGTCTATAGCCCAGAGGGACATGTACATTATGGTTCTGTTTGACATAATGGTCATTCTGATTCTCCTGCTGTCGCTGCTCCTCTGCACGCGCTCGGTGAAAGCTGGAGTCCTGCTGCAGTTTGTGAGTGTGTTCAGTGATGTTTGTGCAGTTATTCATTGAGTTAAGGCGAGACACTACAGGTGAATAGGGTACAATTTTAAAATAATAGATATCACCATGAAACTTCCTCAGTTGATTACTTACACAAGTTCATAAAAAAAATGTATTACAAGTTTTTGAAATTTGTATGTTTAATTATGCAAATTATGCATTTTCTCATTAAATATGCACAATTTTGCATATATTTTCGGTAGATAGATCTGAACATATGATAAAGCCAGGTGCAAAATAATCTTTTCATTTTGATTACACACAAGATGAAAGATGTTCAGAGGGATTTCAGGATGTATGCTTTCATTATCTAGGAAATCTAAATATACTGTCCATAGTTGCTGCAGTTTGTGAGTTTGTTCAGTGATGTTTGTGCAATTGTTCATTGAGTTAAAAGGAAATCACTCACCATGAAACACAAAATGTCTGAGCTGCCTTTTTATATACATTGAAAGTGGATGGCGATTTATATGGTCAAGCTCTAAAAAGGACAAAAACTTGCCATAAAGTGTCATAAAAGTTTATATTTCTAGTCATGCTATGTTTTTCTCTGAGTAACTTTGAATATAGGGCACACACACTCAAAAAAAAAAGTATGTAACGGTATTTGAATTGTATATAAAAAAACAGTTTTACAAAAATAAATGATAAATGTGATGCGTATTTGTCAATCATACATGAAATATTTCTGGGGTCAGATTTCTGAAATAGCACTAATTAACTGAAAGTGTTTTAAATCCACTAAAAGCAGTGAATTTATCATCACTAAATCCAGTTTATTTCAATCATACATTTTAACAACTAAAATGTTGCTTGAATATCCACACGTTGTGAAAACAATTACTTTTATTTATCTGGATAAATGACATTTTCTCAATGACTAGATTTATGCTGATTCTAAGCCATTTGAAAATATGATTTAAATAGAATCAAATATACAGGTTACAAAAAATTAATTTATTTCAGTAATTCAACTTAAAAGGTGAAACTAGTATATTATATAGACTCATTACATGCAAAGTGAGATATTTCAAGCCTTTATTTGTTATAATTCTGATGATTATGGCAGATTATGAAAACCCCAAATTCAAAATTAGAATATTGTGAAAAGGTTTTCATAAGCTGTAAGCCATAATCATCAGAATTATAACAAATAAAGGCTTGAAATATCTCACTTTGCATGTAATGAGTCTATATAATATATTAGTTTCACCTTTTAAGTTGAATTACTGAAATATATGAACTTTTGCACCATATTAAAATTGCACCTGTATGCAAGTAAATAAACTTTGGCATGATTTGTTTGAGTGTCGAACAAAATGCTACCCGTTTCATTTATAAAAAATGCATCACATTAAGTTTGTTTATTTTAAAACTCCGAATGAATGGAATTATTATATGCATTTCAAATACATAAATCTTAATTGTAGGTCTTAATATTTTTTTGAGGCCATGGAAAACTTTTATGATCATTTTATTCGTAGAGCATCAAAATTCAGACAGTAATGCAATGTTGATCTGTTCTTTAGGAATACGCCGCGTTCTTCTCCCGTCGTTACAGCAAACGCGTGTCCTTCTCCGACCGCATGGAGTTCATTAACGGCTGGTACATCCTCATCATCGTCAGTGATGTTCTCACCATCACCGGCTCTCTGCTGAAGATCATCATCCAGCTCAAGGTGAGAAGCCAGCCCAGCACAACTTACAGAAGATCACATGTGACTGCCTTTTTTCTTAAATTAACATGTCGAAAACGGCAGATTTGGGGTACATTTAAAGAAATTAATACTTTAATTCAGCAAGGATGCATTAAAGTGACAGTAAAGACGTTTATAACGTTCTAAAAGATTTCATTTTTAAATTAATGCTGTTCTTTTGAACTTTCTATTCGTCAAAGAATCCTGGAAAATAAAATGCCTCACGGTTTCCGCAAAAATATGAGCTGTTTTTAACATTAATAATAATAATCATCATAAATGTTTGTTGAGCATCAAATCATCATATTATACTGATTTCTGGAGGATCATGTGACACTGAAGACTGGTAGCCTGGGTTTCCCCAGACTGCCTTTGCGCAGCGCGATTTTATTCTCGCTGAAAGGCAGTCTGGAAACCATGGACCTGATTTTCGCCTCGTTTAGGGAACCAATCACAGAACGGGGAGGGAGCAGCAAGACGATGACGACATCTTTGCGACACAACTAAGCAGTTTGTTTATATCTATGGAGTCAACATGGCAGCAGACGCGAAGCTACCTTTTGATGCAGCCTTAGATATTGTTCTAAGTAGTTTAGATCGCAATTTTATTTAGAAAAAAGAGCAGCGTTTGGCGTTAAACCATTTCTCTACATACGTCATCTGGTATAATGGAAACGATTGGCTATGAGCTACGCACAGGCGCATTTGATAGACATTCTTAGCACCCAATAAACGGCGCCGGCGCATTCGTAAACCACGCCTCAAATACGAGAAAATGAACATGTGGTTCCCAGACCCAAGTCTCAACGAGAATTGTGTCTGGCGTTAGCCAGGCTAGAAGACTGGAGTGATGATGATAAATTCAGCTTTGATCACAGGAATAAATTACACTTTAAAATATACAGGGTTCCCACAGGTCATGGAATTTCGGGAATGTCATGGAATTTTTAAAGGACATTGACATTGAAATTGAAAGTCAGGGAATTTTATATCGTTTTTGTCCAAGTCATGGAAAATCAGGGAATTTAGTTTGTTGCTTTAAATTTTAGTTTCCATTTATCAAAATGTAATTTTTCTATACCGAATTTTTTTTATCGCGCTGTTTCACATCTTTCTACGGAGCCCCTGAGGGGACCTTTGCAAAAAAATTATAATACGGACTTTTCGCGTGCACACGTTACAATTTCCGGATTGGTTATAGTGTCATTACTACAAATGTGGGAAATGGGATGAGATGAGTGTGCTTGGAGCGTGCCTCCAGAGATGTGTCTTATTATAGGGAGGTTGTTTGTGGACTGTGCTTTACTGTAAGAAATAAAGCATGAATATCACATAAATGGATATCAGGTCCCACATCATTGATTACATAATCCGAGAGTAGCCTATTTCTTTTAGTTTTAAATTGTTTCGTTTAAAGACATTCCAAGCTATCTTCAGATGTATTTCTCATGTTTGTGAGGCATACACAGTTTCGGTTAATTTATGATGAGATGTGCTCCAATTCACGTGCAATGCAAGTGACCGCGGCGCGCCTCCATGATTATGTTGTCGGCTATATATTTGCTTCTCATTTATTAAATACAGGCCAAAAATTAAGATACGATTTATACAAAACAAATTTACTTTAAAGAAAGGCTTTCTACAAAACAAAACAGCTCGGTGCTCCGCAGAACATCAGCCTGTTTTGCCGTTCATTTTAGGTCATGGAAATTCATCTTTTTAGTCTGGGAAAAGTCAGGGAATTTGACATTTGGTTTAGAGTGGGAACCATGTATATATCCAGGGGTGCACATAACTGGTACGCAGGTACGCATGCGCGACAAAAATCAGGAATGCGTAATGCCACTTGTTACTACGCGCCTTTGCGTACTGTCGCCAAAATGCAACCTAGGCAGTGTTAATTAAAATTTTTCACAGATGAAAACGAGACGATAACTAAATAATAACCTTGTTTTAAATGACGACCACTATGACGAATAAAAACTAGATGGAAATGTAAGGGAGGGACGATTGGGGAAGTGATCCAGTCAGAACTGATTTGCGTTTGTGGAAGATGCGCACATTTGAATTGTAACGTGCTGATCTACCGAGTCGGCATGCGCTTCATGTATGTCTCAAATCGTTAAAAAATGTAAACGTCTGGGAGAAAGAGAAGAGCAGACATATGGATAGATCTGAATAAGAGTGACGACGCGAAAGACAGCTTTATTCGGTATGTTTTTCTGTGCGAACACACACACACACACACACGACCCGAAGCGTGCAGCCCCGCACATAGACGCTGCGCGCAAGGACTGAATCGAGCTCTCTTTCGCGTCTGAATGGACAAATACACACAACATTATGTCTAAATGTCCGTTTTGGAGAGTATTCACGTAAACACAGTCGGTTATGTCTTTACAGAACGTACCGTGCATCAGTGCAATTGGGTCTGCACACTCTTAAAGTGACAGCACGTAATAAACCTAATGCCTTCTGTACACTTAATATTGATCAAACAACAAAATAAAAAGAGAAAATTCACTGCTCTTTAATATATTTAATAAGGATTAATTATATTTAATTTATACAAATACATATATCTGAACAATCAAATAACACTTCAAATAAAAAAAATTCTATCATTTTAGGTCGTTCTTTTCACGCTGATGTAAATTTAAGTGTTCGTTTATTTTTATTTTATAAGTTTGGTTTTAGTTAGTTATTTTATGCTATAAAAATGGAAATGTGACGTCATGATTGACAGCTGTGGCCAAGCTACATATGGGGTGAGTACCAAACACCATCTCCTGGTCCTCACCTGAGTAACTCACTGAAAAAGTTATGTGCACCCCTGTATATATTCACATAGAAAACTGATGATTTAAATTTCACAATATCGCTGTATTTTTGATCAAATAAATGCAGCAATGGTGTTAATTGCTGACGTCATCAATCTAAACCTCGGTTAATTGAGTGCAATGACTCTTCTAAGCTCTTTCTGTGTGTGTTTTCTCAGGCCATGGCGAGTTATGACCTGTGCAGTATCTTGCTGGGCACCGGCACCATGTTCGTGTGGATCGGGGTCTTGCGCTTCATGGGATACTTAAAAAAATACAACGTACGACCTGCTCATTCTCACTTCTCACTGCAGTTTTCAGGAGACTGAAGACAAATCATTGTGACTCTGGATCACAAACCCAGTCTGGAGTCGCACGGGTATATCTGTGGCGATAGCAACTAACATATGTGTGGGTCAAAAAACAAACATTGTTTTTTTTATGCCAAAAATCATTAGGATATTAAGTAAAGATCATGTTCCATGAAGATATTTTGTAAATTCCCTACCGAAAATATATAAAACATTTATTTCTCAATATTTAAAATGTTTTGGACCCTCAGATTCCAGATTTTCAAATAGTTATAAATCTCGACCAGATATTGTCCTATCAATGGAAAGATTATTTATTCAGCCTTCAGATGTATAAATCTCAATTTCAAAAAAGTGACCCATGTGACTGGTTTTGTGGTCAAGGGTCACGTTTCTGCTTTTTGCAACATGAACGCTGTATTGAAATGCATCGCAGTATTGTATATTATTAAGAAAAATGTCAACATTTCCTTCTGAGATATGGTGTGTGTTCACATCATACTTGTGTGTTTTTACTACTCAAAAGCCCAATTACAGTAATTTAAGTTGTAATGTTATACAGACTTAATCTTGTGATGTGTTATAAAAACAACCAAAACGCCAGCGTCTTCAGCAATGAGAGGCAGTTAAGCAGTTAAATCTACACAAATCACCCATTTAAATGTTATTTTAGTTGATTTTTACCTTGTGTAGTTTGTAGTTTTTTGTTAAGAGCAATAAGTGGTGAATATTTATTTAACATTATTTAACATTACATTAATAGCACTTTACAGTTTCATTTGTTAACATTAGTTGACTATATTAGTTAACATAAAATAACAATGAACAATACTTCTATAGTGTTTATTAATCTTAACGTTAATCTTAACATTTACTAAGTTGCATCTGTTAATATTAATAATTAATGCACTGTGAACTAACATTAACAAAGGTTATTAAATGCTCTAAGTATTAAATAATGCATTTCTATAGCAAAAAAATTGGATAAAACGATTTTTCACTTTTTAAAAATAATTTTCTTTCTAATATTAGAAGCCTTAAATAAGGTATTGTTTGTTACATGCATTAAAGAATTTATTTCTATAGCAAAAAAATTGGATAAAATATTTTTCTTTATAAAAAATATTTATAATAGAAACCTTTCAATAAGGTCTCATTTGTTAAAATTACTGTAAGTATTAAATAATGCATTTCTAAAGTAATTTTAACAAATGAGACCTTATTGAAAGGTTTCTATTATAAATATTTTTTATAAAAATATTTTTTTTATCCAATTTCTTTGCTATAGAAATAAATTCTTTAATGCATGTAACATATGAGACCTTATTTAAGGCTTCTAATATTAGAAAGAAAATTATTTAAAAAAAGTGAAAAATCGTTTTATCCAATTTTTTGCTATAGAAAGTAATAATTTCTGTATATTTATCAGTATGCGGGTGGACTTGAGCAAAAGCAGATGTAGTTGTAGTGATGTTGGTGTACTGTGATTGCGCCCTCTGTTGACTCTGCTTGTATTTGATTGGTCAGATCCTCATCATCACTCTGCGAGCGGCGTTCCCCAACGTCATCCGCTTCAGCTGCTGTGCCGCCATGATCTACCTCGGCTACTGCTTCTGCGGCTGGATCGTGCTGGGACCGTACCACACCAAGGCAGGTCACTGGCAGAATACGGCTCACTGCTGGGTTATGATTTCACTTTTCTAACTGTAGTTTAATAGAAAATGCATCAAATCTCACAGCAAGCCTGTGAGCAGTGCAGGAAAATTAATACTGGCTTTTGGGAAATAGATAAATAAATATGGGGAAAAAAATCGATTTGTGGCATTTGAGAACCACATTTAAAAAACGATGAAATTAAAAAATGTTTTTTTTTTCCCAGCCGTACTGATGTGTGTGTTGCCCAGCCGTACTGATGTGTGTGTTGCCCAGCCGTACTGATGTGTGTGTTGCCCAGCCGCGCTGATGTGTGTGTTGTCTGTCCTCCTCAGTTCCGGACGCTGAACGTGGTTTCCGAGACCCTGTTTTCGCTCATCAACGGCGACGACATGTTCGCCACCTTTAAGAACATGCAGCAGAAGAGTTACGTGGTGTGGCTCTTCAGCCGCTTGTATCTCTACACGTTTGTGTCTCTGTTCATCTACATGGTGCTCAGTCTGTTCATCACGCTCATCACGGACACATACGACACCATGAAGGTGAGGGACCCGCTGGTGTTGTATAGCACTAAACAATACAGTTCAGTTTTATTTATATAGCACATTTAAAAACAATCGTAATTGACCAAAGTGCTTAAAGGCACACCGCGGAACTTTTGGCCACTAGGGGCGCTAGACCTTTAACTTTCCCTAGAGGCCACAAGCGCCGCAGCACTGTCGCAAAAGTAAAGAAGACATCCACTTAATAAATGAATTGCACAAAAGTGAGCAGAAAATAACTGGTCAGGTAACGTTAAGTCGCATAGAGCAGGGGTGCCCACCCCTGCTCCTGTCTGTCCTGCTGAGTTCATCTCCAACTCTAATCACTTTAATTTTCAAGCGATCCTGAAGACGTTGATTGTTTGCTTCAGGTGTGTTTGATTAGGGTTGGAGATAAACTGTGCAGGACAGTCGATCGGCAGGAGCAGGTTATAGACGTTTTGTACCTAAAACTAAGTTGTTATTGTGTTGGTTTTGGAGTCATCTTGTCTTTAATTCGGACTTACGTCGTCTTATTTGTGTTTTTCCTGTAGTAAACTATGAATTTGAATCTAAAATATCATATAAGCCTCTAATAATACATAGACATTTGTATATAAAATCATATAAGCCACGAATAATAAACACATATATGAATGTGTAAAAGGACAAACAAACTGAAGCCTACAAACGGCAGTAGGTTTTGACATATCAGTTTTGTTTCACGAATTCCCGACTTCGCAGTAAATATTACATTATATATCCACTTTTATGCCGATGTTTATGTTTTATTTTCAGTCATCATTTTCTTCGCCCCTTGAATAATCTTCAGAGTCCCGAAACAGGAGGAGCAGGAGCAGTTTTAAACTTTTCCTTGCCTCAGCCATGGCCAGGAGTCGAGCAGGCGGAAGAATAGTAGCAAAAGCGTTAGCTCCTTGAGCATATCAGAGCTTGAGGTCACGTGACGGTCGTAAAGTGATTCGTTCTCCAGGTCACATGACCTGTCCAAAGACGGTCCGTCTCCTCCAAACTTACATAGGCGGTATTTCAAGAGGACAGCCCCGCTCGGAGCATTGATAGTGTCAAACACTGTATATTGGCCTGAGGAATCATTTAAAACAACTCATGCTTCAACTCTTTAGGTCAAAAGTTCCACAGTGTGCCTTTAACAAGATCCATCAAAGACTTTAAAACAAATTATCATACAGACAATAACACACAAAGTACAAATGAAATAACCCACAGTTTAAGATGTCAAAGCTCAACTAGCATTGAAAGCCAAAACATAATAATGTGTCTTAAGCAAAGACTTGAATGTTTCGATTGTCTGATGCACATCATTTCAAAGCAGCTTTACAGAAAGAGTCCACATTACAATTTACAGTGATCGGTTATCAGAGGAAACTAAGTTATGTATTTCAGAAATGTATATATACAGAATCACAGTTTGCTTAAAATTAATTAATTTAACAATGTAATAATTTAATGCAGAAACAATGAGCTCATTGAAGTAATGAATACTTGTTTGTTAACACATGATGACATTTAGAAAAATGAAACATCCGTTATCAGCGGCAATATATTCTAGTGTAGCCTTGATGATAAAGGAATATAAATGTAAAATAAGATAAAAGTTTATTGACCTGCTGGAACTTGAAGTGATTTTGGATTGATTTGGTTGTAAGTGCAGTGCGCTTGCAGAGAGACTCCGCCCACACGCTCTTCTGATTGGCTGTGATGATTTGAGTCCGAATGCAGAGAGACTCCGCCCACATTCTTCTGATTGGCTGTGATTTTAAAATAAATTTGTTTTATTGATTTGGTTGTGAGTGCAGTGCGCTTTTAGAGACTCCGCCCACACGCTCTTCTGATTGGCTGTGATTTTTGATTGATTTGGTTGCAAATGCAGAGAGACTCCGCCCACTCACTCTTCTGATTAGCTGTATTTTTTGATTGTTTTTATAGTTGTAATCTTATATCACATCGCATGCCTTATGCAAATGAGCTCAGTTGTGATTGGCTAACCTCTTGACATAAGAAATACATTTAAATGCTTTTCTTACTATACATATTCATTTCATGTTTTTTGAGTCCAAACTGTATGTGCGACTGATTGTTGTTTAGCATCAGCGTCTCGACGGAGAGCCCGTGTCAGATCTTCAGGCGTTCATCATGCAGTGTAAAGACCCTCCAGAATCGGGACACTTCAGTGTGAACGAGACCAGATTCCTGATGTGCTGCTTCACACACAGGTGAACAAACACGTCTATCCATATGGGAAATAGTTTGGAAATGAATTATTATATTTGCAAAATATGTTCTTTGAACATCATCCTTCCCTCACGTTTTGTAACGGATTCTTCCCTCACGGGTCAAAATGACCCGGAGCCCTAAAATTATACTTAATTATAAAAAATTGTCCAGAAAGCTTATTTTATTTCATTTTTTAAAAAATGAATGCACATTTTTTTTATTTAACTTTGAATTACTAGATTTGATCAATAAATAAATAGTAATTTAAGCACATTCCTCACATACTTTCAACTTAAATTCAAAATAACTCCATGCATAAGCCTTTTAATTCAGCTCAGAATATCTTACATCGGGAGTCTTTGCCGACCTCTTGTGAGAAAATAATAATATATCATGATATTTCATGACTCTTGATGGTGTTATATCTCTATATGGAGCAAATGAGCTGTTCCTCTGGGTCCTAAAGTCAGTTTCTCTTCAGTGTGCATTCAGATACACATGTAGACATCATCACATTTTTTTTAAATTGTATATATATTTTTGTATTGTAGACAATATAAATAGTTCATTCATTAGTTTGAGTTTTGAGGGTTTTTTTTTGTTTGTGTGTGTGCACTGAAGTACCCTTTTTTTTTTTTTACGTTTGTTTGTTTGTTTGTTTATTTGTTTTATCAATGTAAACCAATAACTGTAAAGCGTCTTTGAGTGTCTAGAAAAGCACTTAAAAATTAAATGTATTATTACTATTTTTTATTATAAAGCATTCCATTCATTCCTAAGGGGTCAAATTGACCCGAGAGGGAAGGATGTGTTACTTTTTTACATTTCAACCACAAAACTGGTTCAAGTGGGACAAAAGTCCTGGGGGTCTTGGACACCTCTGATGAACACTCAATTGTTTTCTCATAATTTTTATTTTCTGACATTAAAACATTAGTTTTTTTAACGATTTCTGGGTCAAAATGACCCGAGGGAAGGTAAAGCGTGTCCGTGTGTGTCCGTGTCCGACATTAAAGGTGATATTTGTGTGTTTGTGACGCAGGACGTGCGGCTCTGATGACTGACCGGGACTTCACAACGATCGTGAGGAGTTTGGATAGAAAGGGGAAATATCTGTATTATTAAGTGTATATAAATGTATAGAAAGCTAATGAATGTCACAGCTGTCTAAACTTGCTTTTGTTTGAGCACATCCATGTTTAGTACATTCTAGATCCTCTTCACTTTATGAAAGATTGTAAATTAGTGTAATTATTGTGAATATTTTGTTCAGTTGCACTGGGGGACATGCTGAATTTGGGTAAAGAAACATTTTTATATTTTCAAACCGGTTTGTCTCATTGTAATGTTGTGCTGTTTGTGTTTATAATGAAATGTTTCATCTTTTTATTTTTGAAAGCTTCAAATAAAATACGGTTTTGAGACCATGTTTCAGATGTGGATTATGTGTCCAGTCAGGGGAGTCATTTATGTAGTCAGGTCTCATTTTTAAATATAAAAATAGTTGTATAGCTTCTGAGAAAGTATAATATGAATCATGTTTGTGAAATACTTTTGAGAATTGTATCAGTAAATATTATTTCAAACATATAATCCTGCGACGCGATCCAGGACGCCATTAAAATAAACCCTCCGCTTGTTTCTGACGCTGGATCTTCTGAAGTCTCTCCAGAAACTCAGACCAGCGGTTTAAACTGGACAAACACTCTTTCATTTCAGAGACTGAACGCCAGTGGGCAGAGCCTATAAGTTATGTGGGCGAAGCCTATGAGTTATGTGGGCAGGGCCTATGAGTTATGTGGGCAGGGCCTATGAGTTATGTGGGCAGGGCCTATGAGTTATGTGGGCAGGGCCTATGAGTTATGTGGGCAGGGCCTATGAGTTATGTGGGCGAAGCCTATGAGTTATGTGGGCAGGGCCTATGAGTTATGTTGACGGAGCCTATGAGTTATGTTGACGGAGCCTATGAGTTATGTGGGCGGGGCCTATGAGCTATGTGGGCGGAGCCTATGAGTTATGTGGGCGGAGCCTATGAGTTATGTTGACGAAGCCTATGAGTTATGTGGGCGGAGCCTATGAGTTATGTTGACGGAGCCTATGAGTTATGTGGGCGGGGCCTATGAGCTATGTGGGCGGAGCCTATGGTGAGATGACGTGTAACTATTGGTCAATGTCTTGCTCTGGAGTCGGGCATATGCAAATGTATGATGTCACAGATCCCGGAATCTCAAAGCGAGCTGTTTTTGGAGCTTGATTAAAGAAATGCTTTGTTTACAATGAGGACGTTTTAATCTCTGAAACTCTGAAGATCAAGGCAAATTTGATTTCTCATGTCCTCTTTAAACATGAATAGCCTAAAATGACAGACAAACAATGTGAACATTTGTATTGATTTTATTTTAACAAAATATATAAATGAAAATGTTGCTGAAATATTAGTTTAGTCTCATAGAAAAACATGTGCACCAGACAAAATGAACTAACTGTCAAACATTGGCAAAGCAAAGATATTTATGATACATTTTTTTTAGAGCAATACACCTGAGCACAGGTAATGCTGATAACTCTGTCAGCGGATGATTGTATGTGTTTGCATGACTTCCGCACACGATGATTGGTTCTGTGTGAAAACGGTGTCTTGTGATCAAGTGTGGAGTGTGTTAGGAAGACGAGGATCTGAGTCTATGTGAACTTCTTGATGAAGCGCAGCTTGAGGTAAGCGATGAGCAGGAAAATGAAGGTCATGATTCCCATAGCCACGTGATTCTGCCACAGACCCCAGGCTGAGTAATCAATGCCTTGCTCCCGCAGGAACTCCTCGCCGCTGGTGCAGCTGCAGTGAGAAGACAAGAACAACATCAGCGGCGGAGCAACAGTGCTGTAGATTATAGCTTAATACTAAGTGTTCACTGGATGAACAATTTAAATGGTTTAATATTAATTCTGCTACATCAAGTTAATTCTATTAAAGTCCCCTGTGGTGAAAATCCAGCTTTTAATGTTTGTGTCTATGTGGTGTTATTAATCTGCTTTAACACACACACCATGTGTAAACTCATAAGTGTACAGCATTGCTGAGTATTTTCTGCTTAAAGGGGTGGTTGATTGCGATTTCACTTTTTTCATTTTAAATAGTGTGTAATGTTGCTGTTGGTGCATGAACAGTATCTGCAAAGTTGCTGCGCTGAAAGTTCAACGTAAGCAGATATATTGTCTTTTAAAAATCAGGAAGTTTAATGCCTACAAAAACGACTCGAATGGGACTACAACGAGATACTTCCCGGGTTTTATACGTAGCTAACCCATACATTTACATCAACCCTCCCTCCGGAATATGCAAAAAATGGGGCGTGGCCATATTTCTGCGGGTTCGTGGAAGAGGAAGAATTATAGTGGAGAGCTGTAGCCATGCCGTCGAAAGTGTGTTATTTTCACCCAGCTGTCATGTCTTCTGTGTTCGGGCTTCCTATGGACGCTGTAGTTCGTCAACAATGGCTACAATTTCTGTTTTATTATGTTCCTGATAATTACAATCGTAGCTCTCTGTGCTGCGCATTTTACGGAAGACAGCTTCCAGAATCTCCACGAATTCAATGCCGGATTAAACAAGAAACTGTTTCTAAAACATGAAGCAGTTCCAACTTTAAACCCAGAGACAGCCGTTGTTGGGCCACAACCTGTAAGTAAGACTTAATCATTTTAACTTTGCATGTATAATTTCAGACGTAGTTTTAGTTTTATCAGGGACGTAAACAAATGCCAGCGCTCGCATTATAGCCACTTAATTATGCTATTTCGTGTGTCTATGACAAACGCGTACAAACATTTTGAACCTGCAATTTGTAGTTATGTACTAATTTTGTAAATGTGTTTTCCATGTATACTTTATGAAGTAATTTTTCGATTTGATGAAGTACGTAAACCAATGCCAAAGCTGTTTGTTTATAGTAGCCAGTTAGTTCGATGCTATTTTGTGTGTAAGACAAACGTGTATAAAGTAAAAAAAAAAAAAAATGTAATCGCAACAGCAAACTTCAGCTGCGGTATTACTCAGTCATTTATTCAGTTATATTAAATGTTTAATCAGGAGAAACCCGTATCTCAAAAGCTAACAAGTGTCAGCAGTGGCATTTTCAAGTAACAGCGTATCGAAATTATTATATAATAATTGTAGAATAGAATAATAATAATAAAAAAAATTTACCATTCAGAAACGTTTTGTAACAGCCGTGTTTGGGGAGGTTCTGCTTGACTCTCTTCATTGCCGCTTTCTGGGTCTGATTCTGGCTCAAACTGTACGGTAGTATAGAAACCATTATTTACATTTGACCGGAGCACATGCAACTTTCGCCCGTAAAGGTGATGGGCGTGAAGTTTCCGGACAACGTGCACTGCGCACTTTAGCCAATTACAACACACCGGCCCAACTAACCAATCTGAGCCCATGCCTGTTTCTGAGGGAGTGGTTTCATAGAATCAGGAAGTCAACCGGTCGTTCAAATGACAGAGGAGAAATCAGCTTACAATAAAGGTGAAATTAATGAAAAATAAGGCTTAAAAAAAAAAAAAAAAAACGAAAAACGAAGACGTTATATTGCACCCCATAAATACAATCATGCAAAGAAAAAAAGCAGTAAACCACCCCTTTAAAACTGCAGTGAACCAAAGACAGTCTCAAAAACACGGTTTGATTCCACACGGCACAGATGTGAGCCGATCCAATGTTTCTATCTGGCCGTTTTTGGATAAATAAATCGCCACTGATCAGCAGGTCACGTAGCTTCAAACCAAACAGCAACCGCCCCGTCTCTCTCTTGAATCCAACACTGAGAGATTAAACTGCAGTTTCTCCACTGGCCACTAGAGGCTCCAGAAGAGACTCAATCCCATAGACCCGCATGTTAAACTGTACAACTTTACAGCAGAAATAAACATGTTTACAGACTGTTGCTAAAAGTGGTTTTGGTCTATATAGCTAATGTTGTCCTTCATGACGACTGTGAGGGGGGTGCATTTTTTTATAACTCATCCGTTTAAATTATATTGAGCTTTAAAGTTCTGCATAATTAAGGGCGTGGCCACTTGAGTGACAGGTGGATTGCAGCTGATGTCACTACTAGCCGTTTGTCTGCTAGCGTTAGCATCACGTCACCTCAGCTAATCCGCCTCGCCGCACGTTCGTTTATCCGGGAGTGGCGCACGGGCAAGATGGCGACGGCCGGCTCCGCCCACTTTGGGCTTCAGAAACGCTCTTCAAAAAACACTACGGGTGATGTCACACACACACTCTTCCACAGTCTATGCTTCATACTCACACTTCCTCTGGCGTGCCGGTTGTGTTCCTGATGTCACAGAAGTTGAGGCCGGTGAACTCGTTGATTTCCAGAGCCTGAAACAATCATCATCAACCATAAATAAACATTATTTCTTCTGCATTCAACAAAACCCAGCGGAACAGCTCATCTGCTCCATATAGAGATATGAGGACATCTAGTGGCAAGAGTCATGAAATATCATGTTATGTTATTATTGTTCCACAAGAGTTCGGCAAAGACACACAATCTAAGATATTCTGAGCTGAATTAAAAGAGTTATGCATGAAATTGTGAGTTATTTTGAATTTCAGTTGAAAGTATGTGAGGAATGTGCTTAAATTACTATTTATTTATTATTTATTGATCAAATCTAGTAATTTAAAGTTAAATAAAATAACAACAACAACTAAAATTGCATAATTAAATTTTTTTTTTAAAAAGCTAATTTTAGGACTCCGGGTCATTTTGACCCGCGAGGGAAGATTCCGTTACAAAACGTGAGGGAAGGATGATGTTCACAGAGCAACTTTTGCAAATATAATAATTCATGACAAACTATTTTCAATTATCATTTCCAAACTATTTTCCCATATGGATAGACGTGTTTGTTCACCTGTGTGTGATTTTGAATTTAAGTTGAAAGAATGTGATGAATGTTTTTAAATTACTATTTATTTATTGATAAAATATAGTAATTTAAATGTAAAAAATTAATTAAATAGTCTATTAATAAAATACCTTTTAAAAAGTCTAATTTTAGGGCTTCGGGTCATTTTGAACCGCGAGGGAAAGATGGATAAATGTTTTTCACCACCTTGCCGAAGCAACATTACTCATCTTCATAAAGTTCAGCTTCAATAACTATAACTGAGATCAACATTAATACAAACTGGAGGAGTATGAAGCCCTGTCTGACAGTGAAACGACTAGCTTTAGCATGATTTA
>NC_136893.1:1501047-1568547 GCF_949152265.1 Phoxinus phoxinus
ACTCACTCTCTCACCCACTCACTCACTCACTCACTCTATCACTCTCTCACTCACTCACTCACTCACTCACTCTATCACTCACTCACTCACTCACTCACTCACTCACTCACTCACTCACTCACTCACTCACTCACTCACTCACTCTCTTCTCTCTCACTCACTCACTCACTCACTCTCTCACTCACTCACTCACTCACTCACTCACTCACTCACTCACTCACTCACTCAATTAATACGTCACAAATTGTGACGTATTAATTACGACTTAATACGTCACAATTTCAACGTTTTGATGTGTTCGTCTGTTGAGCGCCTGACCTGAGCGAAGGAGGTCTGCGGGTTGAGCATCAGGTTCCGGAAGGTTCTCTTGAGGACCCAGTTGAACTGGTGGAAGAAGGACGTGCTGTAGGTGATGGTTCTGGTTTTGATTTTGACCCGGATGCTGTTCTCCTGACCCTGAGCGATGCGCTCCAGTTCACCTTTGGTGTGTTTGAAGCTGGAGCTATTCCTGTATTCCTCCACTAAACGATCCTCGATGCCCTTCAGAGACGAACTCAGCTGATCCTGGTCCAGTTCTGGCATTCACACGCATTAGAGACTCATCAATCATTCAGTTTGAAATTGACTTAAATTCTGATAATGACATAAATAAAAATGTTGAAATTATGACATTCCAAGTCTAAATTATGAAATAAAATTCAAAATCGACAATAGTCATAATTATGAAATAAAAAGTTGAAATTAGCTATGTCATACTAAGTTAAAATTACAAATATGTTACTAAAGGCTTTTTAAAAAAAAAAACATTATAAATGTTACATGGAAAACTTTAACAAAATATTGCCTGGGCAAATAACTGAAATAAATATAGTAAGTTTATATTAGGTTTAAGATATATTAAGAAGTACTAAAATTACTAAAACTAAAACTGAAATAAATAAAGCTAAAAATAAATACTTAAAGACTAATACAAATTACAAAAGAATAAAAGAAAGTTAATAGAATTTAAACTACTAATAAAATGAAAAATAATTTTCTCATGACATTTCTGAAGGATAAATATTATATAGTAGTACATACTAATTCAAATTAAATACCGGTAGTTAAAATAAGTTAAATGTTAAACATATTTGTGTATCTGCATATTTGTGATATTTACCCCCCAAGGGCTTTTTTCCCCATAATCTAATTAAATGTGTGCTTCAACTTTCATTTCAAATACTTCAATTTGATCAATTAATGTACGAATAAAATTCCGAAAATAAAAAATACTTTTCTCATGATATTTATGAATGATGTATATATTATATAGGAGTAAATATTAATTCAATTTCCACTATGGAAATACAGGTGAAACTGGAAAAATTAGATTATGGTGCAAAAGTTAATATATTTCAGTAACTCAACTTAAAAGGTGAAACTAATATATTATATAGACTCATTACATGCAAAGTGAGATATGTCAAGCCTTTATTTGTTATAATTTTGATGATTATGTCTTACAGCTTATGAAAACCTTTTCACAATATTACATTTTTCGAGTTTCGCCTGTAAATATCCATTGTGGTAATATATATCACTCCAGTGTGTGTAGATATTATATGAATGGGCGGTTCTTTACAAAAAAAAGCAGAAAAATGGCCGTTATACAGCGAGAGTGCAGACACACAGAAGGCGAGTATGTGTGTGTGTGTATGTGTGTGTGTGTGTGTGTGTGAGTGTGTGTGTGTGTGTGTCGTACCCTCACTGTTGTGTAACTTGTTGAGTGTGACAGCCGTTGAGTCTCCATTGATGACATCCAGGAAGAAATCAGCAGGATTGTTATGAGGTTCACAGGTGTATCCTGACATACAAACAGAAGACATGAGTGTGTGTGTGTGTGTGTGTGTGTGTGTGTGTGTGTGTGTGTGTGTGTGTGTGTGTGTGTGCGCTCACCGATCTCACTGAAGTACTGCAGGGCTTCCTGAGCCGGCCCGTGATACACCGTCCTTCCTCCCACCAGGAGCGTCAAGCTGTCGAACAGACGGTAGATCGAGTAGCGCGGCTGATGGATGGAGAGGATGATGGTGCGACCGCTGCGAGCCATTCTGAACACACACACACACACACCCATGCTTAAAATACAGAATGTCTGTTTATGTTCATCTAAAAACACACACACACACACACACACACACACTACAATGTGTAACTATCAGTAGGTCCTTCAGGGTGAGGTGTCTAAGACCCAACTTCTAGCTACTGGAGTGCCTCAGGGCTCAGTGCTGGGACCGCTTCTCTTCTCCATCTACATGTCAACACTAGGATCAATCATTCGGAAACATGGAGTTTGTGTGTGTGTGTGTCTGTGTGTGTGTGTGTGTGTGTTAACACACTTCTTCAGCAGCATGAGGACGGAGTTGGCAGTGCTGGCGTCGAGGCCTGTTGTCGGTTCGTCCAGGAAAAGCACAGCTGGATCGATGATCAACTCCATGCCGATGTTCGTCCTCTTCCGCTCTCCTCCCGAAACTCCACGAATCAGCTGCGTGCCCACCTGTGAACCAGCCAATCAGAGCAGCCCTGAGTCAAAGCCCCGCCCTCTGAATCCAATCAGCAACTACAACACTGACTTTGTTCACTTCCCTCACACACACACAATATGTATTGTTAGTGTATAATCAGGGTTTGAAATTAACACCCGCCAACCGGGTAACGCTGTCAAATCAAGAGCCAATTTGGCGTGTAACTTATTATTATGTTTACTCACTTTGCTGGGGAATATATATATATATATATATATATATATATATATATATATATATATATATATATATATATATATATAAGCTGTGACGTAGTTAATCTGGTTTATTTCTTCTTCTTCTTTTTTTTGGCTAGTAGAAGTTCTGAATGGCCGGTAACTTAAAAATTTAGTAACCAAATTGGCCAGTGAGTTAAAAAGTTCATTTCAAACCCTGTGTATAATGATCATAACTGGTGAAGTGTGTGTTGTGTGTTACCCGTGAATCTGCCACTTTGCTCAAGCCGAGCTCCTGGATGAGTCTCTCCACCTTCGCATCTTTCTCTCGTTGTTTGATCGTCTTCGGGAGCCGTAAAGCGGCTGAGAAACGCAGATTCTCCCGCACCGTCAGCGTCCCCATGACCACGTCATCCTGACACACACACACACACACACACACTTTGAGACAGAACTAGAGTGTCTCGTGACACGGCTGGCGTGATTTGAGATCAGATTAAAGAGTTATTAGATTAAGAGGAATTCAGACTCCAGAAAGCAGAATTTATAGTAACTCTATTACACTGTACTTACACTCTTAAACATATCTACAATATGGCAAAGCTGCTGCTTTAAAGCAATCTATAGTAAGTTCCTCAGCAGTCAATAATCAAATTCCTTAAAACTCATCTTTGATACTCAAAATAACATATTTAAAAGTTTTTTTCCCAGTGAAAATAATTTATTTTTTGTTTGTTTATTTATTTGTGTGTATCCTGACATTTTCTATACAAATAAATGTGAACTTTTGAACTTCTTCATGCCTTAAAATATGAATGTAACTCGACACCCTTGCCCCATTAAGCATGCGCGGCCCAATGAATATGCAAATGAGACCCGCCTCCACTCACTCACTCAGCTCGGAATACCTGATTTACTCGCTCAACTTAGTTTAATTTTGGTTTAATTTAGTCATATATGTTTGAACCAGAAACTGATTCAGAGAAGATTACGATTAAGAGCGAATTCTATAGTTTCGTCTACAAGTCGACGTTAATTAATATGATTAGCCTTTTGCTTGACTACGTTATCGAACAGCTAATAATGTGTTGCTAATGTCACAAAAAACACGTTCCCGTTCGCCATCTCCGTCCTCTCATTGACGGGTTTGGTCACATGATTGTGACGGTTCTATGAATACGCAAATGAGCCCCGCCTCCACTCACTCACTCACTCAGAGATCCGCTGGTTGACGATCACACGTTGATCTGATTGGTTACAAGGTAGTGTGTGACGTCAGAAACACCAGCGATTTCAAACCGTGTTTTTGAGACTGTCTTTGGTTCACTGCAGTTTTAAGCAGAAAATACTCAGCAATGCTGTCCACTTATGAATTTACACATGATGTGTGTTAAAGCAGATTAAAAATACACACCCAGACAGCAAATTAGTGTCGGCACAGATCCGGCCCACATCTGGTACGCGTTAAATCCACATGTCGCTGTCTGGGCAACATTAAACACTTTAAAGGTTCTTCAATGCCAATAAAGATCCTTTATTTTTAAGTGTGTATGGAAGGAAAACAAACTAAACGGCTCGAAAGTTACACATCTACTTCTCTAATCTTCATCAGCAATCTCACAAATCCTTCAGTCATGACACGTGTTGTACAGAAAACCGAGTTCAACTTCCTCTTTTAAACGCTGGAGTCAGTTTTCGAGTCAAGCATGAGTGTTGAAGTTCTGCTCCAGACGCGACTCCTCAGATCTGACCCTGAACACTGCACAACTGCTTTCCTTACTCAGTGTTTCTGTCTTGCTTCCAGTCCAAATCTCAAACATTTCTTAAATCAAGATGCATTTAAGTAGTGGATATCTTATGACATAAGATATTATGTCCTGTTTTCTGGGGAAATAAATACAAATGAAGTGAGTTTTTGCTTAAAACAAGCAGAATGATCTGCCAATGGGGTCAGAAAAATAATGTTGTTTCTGTTTGAATTAAGATTATTTTTATTTGTTATTTTCTGACCCCATTGGCAGATCATTTTGCTTGTTTTAAGCAAAAACTCACTTAATTTGTATTTATTTCCCCAGAAAACTCACTACTTTAGTAAGTGCATCTTGATTTAATGCTTCTGCTTGATTTTGGAAACACAAATACTGAGTACGTGAACGGCATGGGTTTGTGTGGGAAAGTGCTATATAACTAAAGCGAGCTTGTTTGCCCGTGTGAGTTTATACCTGCACTACATATCCCGACAGACACTTGAAGTTCGGTGGTTGAGGCGCTCCGTCTATAAGAACCTCTCCGGACAGACCAGCGGGATCCTTACGGGCCGCCAGGACATCCAGGAACCTTCAGTACAACAGTTACACAACATCAGTCGCACGTCTCGTTGTGGTTCACGTTTCATGTCTCTATCATGTGACCCCCTGTTTTAGTCATGTGACCCCCCTGTTTTAGTCATGTGACCCCCTGTTTTAGTCATGTGACCCCTTGTTTTAGTCACGTGATCCCTTGTTCTAGTCATGTGACCCCCTGTTTTAGTCAAGTGATCCCGTTCTAGTCATGTGACCCCCTGTTTTAGTCAAGTGATCCCGTTTTAGTCATGTGACCCCCCTGTTTTAGTCATGTGACCCCCCTGTTTTAGTCATGTGACCCCCCTGTTTTAGTCACGTGACCCCGTTTTAGTCACGTGCTCCCTTGTTCTAGTCATGTGACCCCCTGTTTTAGTCATGTGACCCCCCAGTTATAGTCATGTGACCCTGCCATGCGTTCCCTTGTCTGATGTGTCATGTTCTGATTGGTTGGCTGTCTTGATTATGTCCACAGGTGTCCCTCGTCTAGTCATTAGTCTGTGTATGTAAGCCCTCATGTTTGCCATTGTTTGTGTAACGGTCTATTCTTGTCCATGTTTTGAGTTCATGCCATGCCATTGTTTTACACTACAAAACATGCTTTTCTTAACTTAGTATTTTTGTCTTGTTTCCAGTCCAAATATCTAACATTTCTTAAATTAAGAAGCATTTACTAGAGTAGTAAGAATTTTTCTGATAAAAAAATAAAAAAATAAGTGAGTTTTTGCTTAAAACAAGCAAAATTATGTGCCAATGGGGTCAGAAAAATAATCTTGTTAAGATTGAACTTACTAACGATAGATGGATAGACAGATATTAGATAGATGGATAGACAGATATTAGATAGATGGATAGACAGATATTAGATAGATGGATAGACAGATATTAGATAGATGGATAGACAGATATTAGATAGATGGATAGACAGATATTAGATAGATGGATAGACAGATATTAGATAGATGGATAGACAGATATTAGATAGATGGATAGACAGATATTAGATAGATGGATAGACAGATATTAGATAGATGGATAGACAGATATTAGATAGATGGATAGACAGATATTAGATAGATGGATAGACAGATATTAGATAGATGGATAGACAGATATTAGATTGATGGATAGACAGATATTAGATTGATGGATAGACAGATATTAGATAGATGGATAGACAGATATTAGATTGATGGATAGACAGATATTAGATAGATGGATAGACAGATATTAGATAGATGGATAGACAGATATTAGATTGATGGATAGACAGATATTAGATAGATGGATAGACAGATATTAGATAGATGGATAGACAGATATTAGATAGATGGATAGACAGATATTAGATTGATGGATAGACAGATATTAGATAGATGGATAGACAGATATTAGATAGATGGATAGACAGATATTAGATAGATGGATAGACAGATATTAGATAGATGGATAGACAGATATTAGATAGATGGATAGACAGATATTAGATAGATGGATAGACAGATATTAGATAGATGGATAGACAGATATTAGATAGATGGATAGACAGATATTAGATTGATGGATAGACAGATATTAGATAGATGGATAGACAGATATTAGATAGATGGATAGACAGATATTAGATTGATGGATAGACAGATATTAGATAGATGGATAGACAGATATTAGATAGATGGATAGACAGATATTAGATAGATGGATAGACAGATATTAGATTGATGGATAGACAGATATTAGATAGATGGATAGACAGATATTAGATAGATGGATAGACAGATATTAGATAGATGGATAGACAGATATTAGATAGATGGATAGACAGATATTAGATAGATGGATAGACAGATATTAGATAGATGGACAGACAGATATTAGATAGATGGACAGACAGATATTAGATAGATGGATAGACAGATATTAGATTGATAAACAGTTCTTACGATGATTTCCCGCTCCCGGTCGCTCCTAATATGGCGTTCAGTCCCGGCTTCATGATGCCACTAGAGAAAACAACATACAGAATTATCTAATAATTATCATCATCATTACATAATTAAATAAAACCAAATATAAAGCCAAACACACACCGGATTCTGATTGGATGAGCCACATTCAACGCTATCGTTTCTTTTTGGGAGACCACAATATTTGAATATTCATATTTTAATCTACTATATCAAGCACTAGCATGCTGCAAATCTCTCACAAACACCGGATGAATGTAACGAGTCATAATTAATATTCCCTCCTAATCCTCAGAGTTATTGGAGGAAACACCCTGACCCTGAAGTGCAGATGAGGACATAAACATCAGCTTATACAAGCAGCTCACACACACACACACACACACACACACACACACACACACACACACACACACACACACACACACACGGGTTAATGATACACTCGGATGAGCTGACAGCAAACACAGGATCCTGTACAAGGGTCGAGCACAGGAATATCTGCAGAACATTACAGTGGAAAACATCAAAAAGAGGATTTTAAATTATTAAAAAGTTATATGTAAAGTTAAATGATTTCATTAATTTTTCAAAAGGAACATTTTGAAAAAGTACAATTAATAATGTACAATTCAGAAATTATAAGATTATAGTTTTTGCTGTACTTAAAAATTATGAAAATTTTCATTTTCTCATCGCTCTTGAGTGTGAAGCGACTGACGTCGAGAGTGTGGAAGAGAAATGAAGATTTATTGACCCGTCCTGTTAGTGATTTATATTGTGTGACTGACTCTTATCTGTGCGCGGGGCAAGAGTCGAGGTCTGCCGCCGAAGCTAACATCATCTAAAGCTCAGGAATAAAGTTGTGTTAGTTTGAGTGTGTGTGTGTGTGTGTGTTTGTGTGTGTGTGTGTGTGTGTGTGTGTGTGTGTGTGTGTGTGTGTGTGTGTGCGAGCGCGCGTGTGTGTGTTTTCCGCTGTCGCGTGTGAAAGTTCAGCGCTATTGTTCTGCAGAGACTTTCATGTCCTGGACACCGCGGGTGTGAACACGTAACACCGATCACCAGCTTATGAAAGTGTGTGTGTGTGTTCGGTAAACATGCACATGTAAAGTGTGTGTGTGCTCATCACAGGGTGTGTGTGTGTGTGCTCATCACAGGGTGTGTGTGCTCATCACAGGGTGTGTGTGTGCGCTTGGATAACAATGCTTCTGTTTCTACACTGCAAAAAAAATGCAATTCTTACTTTGTGTTTTTGTCTTGTTTCCAGTTCAAATATCTTTTAAAAAAGATGTCTTTGCCAGAAAAGTAAAATGAAATAAGATATTGGGCCCTATTGTAACGATCTAAAGCGCACGTATCAAACGCGAAACACAAGTAACTCTGTGGGCGGATCCCGGCGCTGTTGCTATTATACCGGCGGGATAAACGACTCTTGCGCCCGACGCTAATCTAAAATGTGTGTGTCTGAAGTCGCTTCATTACTCATAGGTGTGGTTTGGGCGTAACGTGAAATAAACCAATCAGAGCGTCCTCTCACATTCCCTTTAAGAGCCGGCGCGCTTGTTCCACGGCGGATCGCTATTATAACGGCGGATTGCTATTATAACGGCGGATCGCTATTATAACGGCGGATCGCTATTATAACGGCGGATTGCTATTATAACGGCGGATCGCTATTATAACGGCGGATCGCTATTATAACGGCGGATGGCTATTATAACGGCGGATCGCTATTATAACGGCGGATCGCTATTATAACGGCGGATCGCTATTATAACGGCGGATTGCTATTATAACGGCGGATTGCTATTATAACGGCGGATCGCTATTATAACGGCGGATTGCTATTATAACGGCGGATCGCTATTATAACGGCGGATTGCTATTATAACGGCGGATCGCTATTATAACGGCGGATTGCTATTATAACAGCGGATCGCTATTATAACGGCGGATCGCTATTATAACGGCGGATCGCTATTATAACGGCGGATCGCTATTATAACGGCGGATTGCTATTATAACGGCGGATTGCTATTATAACAGCGGATCGCTATTATAACGGCGGATCGCTATTATAACGGCGGATCGCTATTATAACGGTGGATTGCTATTATAACGGCGGATCGCTATTATAACGGCGGATCGCTATTATAACGGCGGATCGCTATTATAACGGCGGATCGCTATTATAACGGCGGATTGCTATTATAACGGCGGATCGCTATTATAACGGCGGATTGCTATTATAACGGCGGATCGCTATTATAACGGCGGATCGCTATTATAACGGCGGGTCGCTATTATAACGGTGGATCGCTATTATAACGGCGGATCGCTATTATAACGGCGGATTGCTATTATAACGGCGGATCGCTATTATAACGGCGGATTGCTATTATAACGGCGGATCGCTATTATAACGGCGGATTGCTATTATAACGGCGGATCGCTATTATAACGGCGGATTGCTATTATAACGGCGGATTGCTATTATAACGGCGGATCGCTATTATAACGGCGGATTGCTATTATAACGGCGGATCGCTATTATAACGGCGGATCGCTATTATAACGGCGGATCGCTATTATAACGGCGGATTGCTATTATAACGGCGGATCGCTATTATAACGGCGGATCGCTATTATAACGGCGGATCGCTATTATAATGGCGGATTGCTATTATAATGGCGGATTGCTATTATAACGGCGGATTGCTATTATAACGGCGGATTGCTATTATAACGGCGGATCGCTATTATAACGGCGGATCGCTATTATAACGGCGGATTGCTATTATAACGGCGGATCGCTATTATAACGGCGGATCGCTATTATAACGGCGGATCGCTATTATAATGGCGGATTGCTATTATAACGGCGGATTGCTATTATAACGGCGGATCGCTATTATAACGGCGTATAATAATTTGGGTAAATGTGTTGCTAGATTTGTCTATTTCTTCACATCTTCACGACACAACAATGATTTCCCTCGTGTGTTAATATGTTTCCTTGTAATAATGTATGATTTGCAAAAATGAAAACTGCTGCGTCTGTCACACGCTACATAATGGCCAAGCACGTGCGCTTAAAATAGCATATGACTAACGCGCGGCGCCGCTGTCTTTAGACTGGGTTTCTCCTGGTCAGTGGCGGAGTTGTTTTCTGAAACTGCAGAATATCATCAGGGAACGTTTGCGCCGGAACACACTCCTCTTTACACTGAACCGCCCCCCCGAGCGCAAGTTCATTCACTAATTTACTGACGTGCGTCTGTTTCCTTCCACAGACGCACGTCAGTAAATTAGGGAATGAACTTGCGCTCAGGGGGCGGTTCAGTGAAAAGAGGAGTGTGTTCCGCTGTGCGCGGGTGCAGAATAGGAATGATACATGCGTCGGTGTACAAAGTCAATTGCGCTGGGTGCGAGATAGGGCCAATTATGCTTTTTCCGGGGAAATAAAAAAAATTAAAAAAAATCTACAAAAACTCACTTAAAGGTGCTGTATGGAGTTTTTCTACTAAAATGAATCCATTTTGTATTGCCTGTGTGTGAAGGGGTTGTAGTCTCACAATAAAATGATCCACTTGGCGGGTTTTGCTATTACCTCTGAAAGCAAGTATTCCTATTTATATGTGAAGTCTCCGGGTCGGATTTGCCGCGAAATCCAGTGCCGTGACTGAGACCTGCATGCGCTCCTGAGCGTCTCGCCGCTCGCCTCGTCTACTGACTGCACTCAACAGCGACGACACTGCAACTTTATGACATGGAGTCTGCTAATACAACGACTAGCACAACACAGACTCCAACACAAACTCCACATAATAATAAAACACAAAAGAAAGCATGCGCACGAGCACTCGCTTGTAAACGTATTGGTTGCAATCTGGAGACATCACCGCTAGATGCCGCTGAAAACTACATACAGCACCTTTACATTTGATTTATTTCCCCAGAAAACAGGACGTAATATCTTATGTAATTTTACTCATCTAGTAAATGCATCTTGATTTAAGAAATGTTTGATATTTGGACTGGAAACACGACAGAAACACTGAGTAAGAAAAGCATGTTGTGCAGTGTGTACTCAAGCACATGTGTTTTTCAGAGCAAATTCCGCAGGAGTTGAAACATCTCCATACTTCCTTCCTTCAATTCACACAAGCCTTCCCTGGTGGTTTCCCCAATCACACAATCACACAATCACACAACCACACAACCACACAACCACACAATCACACAATCACACAACCACACGAACACACGAACACACGAACACACGACCACACGACCACACAATCACACAATCACACAACCACACAATCACACAACCACACAATCACACAACCACACAATCACACAACCACACAACCACACACTCACACAATCACACAACCACACCAGCACACGACCACACGACCACACAATCACACAATCACACAACCACACAATCACACAACCACACAACCACACAACCACACAATCACACAACCACACGATCACACAACCACACAACCACACAATCACACAACCACACAATCACACAACCACACAATCACACAACCACACAACCACACAATCACACAATCACACAACCACACAATCACACAACCACACAACCACACAATCACACACACAACCACACAATCACACAACCACAGAATCACACAACCACACAATCACAATCACACAACCACACAATCACACAACCACACAACCACACAATCACACAACCACACAACCACACAATCACACAATCAAACAACCACACAACCACACACAACCACACAATCACACAACCACACAATCACACAATCACACAACCACACAATCACACAACCACACAATCACACAACCACACAATCACACACACAACCACACAATCACACAACCACACAATCACACAACCACACAATCACAC
The DNA here is from genome assembly GCF_949152265.1 of Phoxinus phoxinus. Lineage (NCBI taxonomy): Eukaryota > Metazoa > Chordata > Actinopteri > Cypriniformes > Leuciscidae > Phoxinus > Phoxinus phoxinus. The sequence continues at coordinate 1,513,015 of NC_136893.1, forward strand.
AACCACACAACCACACAATCACACAACCACACAACCACACAACCACACAATCACACACACAACCACACAACCACACAACCACACAATCACACAATCACACAACCACACAACCACACATCACACGACCACACGACCACACGACCACACGACCACACAATCACACAACCACACAACCACACAATCACACAATCACACAACCACACAATCACACAACCACACAATCACACAACCACACAATCACACAATCACACAACCACACAATCACACAACCACACATCACACGACCACACGACCACACAACCACACAATCACACAATCACACAACCACACAACCACACAATCACACAATCACACAACCACACAATCACACAACCACACAATCACACAACCACACAATCACACAATCACACAACCACACAATCACACAATCACACAACCACACAATCACACAACCACACAATCACACAACCACACAACCACACAATCACACAATCACACAATCACACAATCACACAATCACACAACCACACAATCACACAACCACACAATCACACAACCACACAACCACACAATCACACAACCACACGATCACACACACAACCACACAATCACACAACCACACAATCACACAACCACACAATCACACAACCACACAATCACACAACCACACAACCACACAATCACACAACCACACAATCACACACACAATCACACAATCACACAATCACACAATCACACAACCACACATCACACGACCACACGACCACACAATCACACAATCACACAATCACACAACCACACAACCACACAATCACACAATCACACAACCACACAACCACACAACCACACACTCACACACTCACACAATCACACAACCACACAATCACACAACCACACAATCACACAACCACACAATCACACAATCACACAACCACACAACCACACAATCACACAATCACACAACCACACGGCGCATGTTACCCCGCATCACGTCCGCATGTTCTCAGACCGGCGACCTCTGAAAGGAAGTCAATCCAGGAATGAAAACACAAGAATAACTAATACCACCCTCACATTCGTTCACTCGTTCCTGCCAGGGCCGAACGTGGCAGCGCTCACATCGACTGCAGGATCTGCAGAGCTACAGAAGAAGAGAAGCGAGGCAGGAACAAGTCTGAACAAGAGATCTGCTGGCCACCGACACAACACACACTCAACACTGGTACAGCGACACGCCACGTCAAACTCAGAACATGATCCTGTGACGACGACAGTGTAAATCACAGCTGCTGATGCCATGAACCAGCGCACATCTGATGAACTGTGCATAAGTTATGATGTTCGTTTGTTACCGTGAAGCTGTTTTGAAACTATTTGTATAAAGCGCTATGGAAATAAAGGTGACTTGACTTGGCAGCTTGAAAAAACAAGTATTACTATAAAAACATAACTTAACAAAATATAAAAACTTGCATAAAAAAAAAAATACAAAAATAAACTTAAAAACAGAGAAGAAAACATAAAAACATGCATAAAAAAAAAATACAAACAACAACATGCATACTAAAAAACACCCATAAAAGCATGCATATAAAACATAAAAAATAAAAGCATGCATAAACAAATATACAAAAAAGCATGCATACAAAAAATGTAAACATGCATACAAAATTGTGGGCATTTTGTTGACTATAATTAACTTTGCATCTACATGTCAACTAACTGTCATTAGAGTATTAGTTAAGTTTAAGTAGAGTATTAGTAAAGTGTAAGTAGAGTTTAAGTAGAGTATTAGTAGAGTATTAGTAAAGTTTAAGTAGAGTATTAGTAGAGTATTAGTAGAGTTTAAGTAGAGTATTAGTAGAGTATTAGTAAAGTTTAAGTAGAGTATTAGTAGAGTATTAGTAAAGTTTAAGTAGAGTATTAGTAAAGTGTAAGTAGAGTTTAAGTAGAGTATTAGTAGAGTATTAGTAAAGTTTAAGTAGAGTATTAATAGAGTGTTAGTAGAGTATTAGTAGAGTATTGTCTGATTAATACACTATACTAACACTCTACTAATACTCTACTAACACTCTACTAACACTCAACTTAAACTTTACTAATACTCCACTAATACTCTACTAACACTATACTAATACTTTACTAACACTCTACTTAAACTCTACTAACACTCTGCTAACACTCTGCTAACACTATACTAATACTTTACTAACACTCTACTAACACTCTACTTAAACTCTACTAACAGTCTACTAACACTCTGCTAATACTCTGCTAATACTCTACTAATACTCTACTTAAACTCTACTAATACTCTACTAACACTTTACTTAAACTCTACTAATAATCTACTAACACTCTACTTAAACTCTACTAATACTCTACTAACACTATACTAATACTCTGCTAACACTCTACTCATACTCTACTAATACTCTACCAATACTCTATTAACACTCTACTAATACTCTACTTAAACTCTACTAACACTCTACTAATACTCTACTTAAACTCTACTAACACTCTACCAATACTCTACTAAAACTCTACTAACACTCTACTTAAACTCTACTAACACTCTACTTAAAATCTACTAACACTCTGCTAATACTCTACTTAAACTCTACTAACACTCTACTTAAAATCTACTAAAACTCTACTAACACTCTACTAACACTCTACTTAAACTCTACTTAAAATCTACTAATACTCTACTAACACTCTGCTAATACTCTACTTAAACTCTACTAACACTCTACTAATACTCTACTTAAAATCTACTAATACTCTACTAACACTCTGCTAATACTCTACTTAAACTCTACTAACACTCTACTAATACTCTACTTAAACTTTACTAATACTCTACTTAAACTTTACTAATACTCTACTAAAACTCTACTAACACTCTATACTAAAACTCTACTAACACTCTACTAAAACTCTACTTAAAATCTACTAACACTCTACTAACACTCTGCTAATACTCTACTTAAAATCTACTAAAACTCTACTAACACTCTACTTAAACTTTACTAATACTCTACTAAAACTCTACTAACACTCTACTAAAACTCTACTAACACTCTACTAAAACTCTACTAACACTCTACTAAAACTCTACTAACACTCTACTAAAACTCTACTAACACTCTACTAAAACTCTACTAAAACTCTACTAACACTCTACTAAAACTCTACTAACACTCTGCTAATACTCTACTTAAAATCTACTAACACTCTACTTAAACTTTACTAATACTCTACTAAAACTCTACTAACACTCTACTAAAACTCTACTAACACTCTACTAAAACTCTACTAACACTCTACTAAAACTCTACTAACACTCTACTAAAACTCTACTAACACTCTACTAACACTCTGCTAATACTCTACTTAAAATCTACTAACACTCTACTAAAACTCTACTAACACTCTACTAAAACTCTACTAACACTCTACTAAAACTCTACTTAAAATCTACTAACACTCTGCTAATACTCTACTTAAAATCTACTAAAACTCTACTAACACTCTACTTAAACTTTACTAACACTCTACTAAAACTCTACTAACACTCTACTAACACTCTACTAAAACTCTACTAACACTCTACTAAAACTCTACTTAAAATCTACTAAAACTCTACTAACACTCTACTAATACTCTACTTAAACTTTACTAATACTCTACTTAAACTCTACTAATACTCTACTAACACTCTACTTAAACTCTACTAATACTCTAATGAGAGCTAGTAGACATGCAGGGGCAACGCTACTTATAGTCATGTGTTAAAGGGACCATCAAAATACAGTGAAAGCAAGATTGTTTAGATGTGAAAAGCGCGACTCACTTGAGGTCGATGAGGATGTTCTTGGGCGTGATCTTCCTCTTGCAGAGGAACCCGCTCTTCATCTTCACGTTATAGTTGATGTTGTGGAAGCTCACGGTCGCTCCTCGCCGGGACGCTGGAGAAGACACGTTGGTGTACACATGCGACTGGGACATGTTATTCTCCAGACCCCCGACTCCGGACAGCTGGACTACCGTATCTGCCATCGCAAACCCTGAGGAACAGCAGACCAGCAACATCAGCTTACTGGAGACCACTGCAGGACTTCCAGTCCAAATATCCAACATTTCTTAAAGCAAGATGCATTTACTAAAGTAGTCAAATTACTTCAGATATTATGTCCTGTTTTCCGGGGATTCATAAAGATTAAGTGAGTTGGTGCTTAAAACAAGCAAAATTATCTGCCAAAGTGAGATATTTCAAGCCTTTATTTGTTATAATTTTGATGATTAGGCCTATGGCTTACAATTTATGAAAACCCCAAATTCAAAATTAGAATATTGTGAACAGGTTTTCATAAGCTGTAAGCCATAATCATGACAATTATAATAAATAAAGGCTTGAAATATCTCACTTTGCATGTAATGATAGAATATATTAGTTTCACCTTTTAATTTGAATTACTGACATATATGAACTTTTGCACCATCTTCAAATTTTTCAAGTTTCACCTGTAAATCAAAATGAAGTGAGTTGATGCTTAAAACAAGCAGAATGATCTGCCAATGGGGTCCGAAAAATAATGTTTCTGTTTGAATTAAGATTATTTTTCTGACCCCATTAGCTGATCATTTTGCTTTTTTAAAGCATCAACTCACTTCATTTTGATTTATTCCCCGGAAAACAGGACTTAATATCTTAGAGCAATACATTAGTTACAGTATTTATTAATCTTTGTTAATGTTAGTTAATAAGAACACAGCAGTTCATTGTTCATGTTATTTCACACTCATGTTAACTAATACAACCTTTGATTTTAATATCGTATTAGTAAATGTTAAAATTAATATGAACTATTGCTGTAGAAGTATTGTTCATTCTTAGTCCATGTTAGTTAATACATAACTAATGTTATCTAATGAACCGTATTGAAAAGTGTTACCAAGAAATTAAAAGAAGAGATATAAAGCTGATACATAAACTGGCATAAATCATATAGTTTTACTGCGAGATTTTCCCATGTTGATTGTCTGTGTTGTTCTTTAGTTTGATAACACATTCTCAACATACCTGATCAACTCATTATCATAATCATGCATTCATGGCATTTTAAAGCTTCTGTTATTCACACGTAACAAACACCCAGTATCGCTGTAAGATTCCCTCAGGAACACTGTGGACACTCGTCATGGTTGTGTTTAAACACCAACATTGATCATTAATATGGTAAATAATACTGTTTGAGTACGGTTTTTAATAATAATAATACATTTTATTTATAGGCGCCTTTCATGGCACAAAATCCATAAAGCAATGACATTAAACAATAAAACCAGAACAGCAACAAACATTAAATCAGATAAAAGCCTGTCTAAATAAAACAGATTAAAAGGTTTTTGAGTCGTTGTTTTTAATGTTATTTTTAAAATGCCTTACTAATATTTAGGCTGCCGAATATGCTAATCGAACTTATTCTGTCATAAATATAAATATAAAAACAGCGCTACTTTCCCATTTACATTTACAGTTATTTATTTAGCAGATCCTGAGTCCAGCGCGACTGAGGACTAAAGCAAGCGAATCATCACGAAGAGGCAAAAACAACGCGAGAAGTGCTCAATTATGATTGATTTGACTTATGAATTATGATTTTCTTATTATTATTATTATGCTAAAATCTACATTTCTCATCATGTTCATTCATATCTAAGCAAAACATATGCAAAACTTTGTTGAAATATCCCTCCTCGGCTTCACAAATCAACACAGAGCAGAACCGTCGAGCTCGTGTTTACGCGAACACCGGGAAACACCGATTAATCACCGACTACCGCGAACGGGGTCGAGAAAACCGCATTCACACACACTCACCTGAAGAGGAGCCTATCGCTGCTCACGCGAGCACGTCTGGTTTTATGCGAGGAGTGTGTGTGTGTGTGTGTGTGCGCGTGCGCGCTCTGTGGTGAATGGGTTTCATAAAGCACACGAGGCGCGTCACACGTGTTATGATGATGATGACCGGACTGACTTTATATAGCTTATGCATATCAGATTACATAAACATCATCAGCGTGTACAAGAGGGACAAGAGGCATGGATATGGCATGGGGGTATCAAATATCAAAGTATTGTGGGATTACCAGCATTTTACGACTATGATACAATACTGTACATTATAGGATGCATACATACACACACACACACACATATATATATATATATATATATGATAGATGCATATACACAAACATAAAACAAATATATATATATATATATATATATATATATATATGATACATACATATACACACACACACAAAAAAAATATATATGATACATACATATACACACACAAAAAAAAGATACATACATATACACACAAATATATATATATATATATAGGCTATATATATGATACATGCATATACACACACAAATACATATTAAATTAAATAAACAAATAATTATAATATATGTCATTAAATCAAGCCATAATTTGGATTGTTAAAAGATGACAGTTGAAATAACATTCATAACAAGGAAGATAATTTAAATTTTCCTCAAAGTAATTAGTTTTAACTAAAAGCCTGATTTCCAGACAGGCAGTTCTTCAGGCACACCGGCTGAATGTGACTCGTAAGATAAACTGATAAGCTCAGGACAAACTAAAAGGATAATCTAAAAATAAATGAAAAAGTGAAATGAAAAAGTTGATGGTGAAGAAGTTTAGTTGAAGAGCTGGAAACTTTAAAAGAAATGGTGACCGGTTACATCACGTCAACACACACATTCCCTTATACACTGTAAAAACATAAATCATCAATGAGTTATGACAACATGTTTTTACATTGCTTTAACTCATCAAAATAAGTTAAACAATTTTAAACTTTTTTTTAAAAGTTATACAAGATGCAACTCATTTTTAAGTCAGTTTAATGTGATTTAAGTTGAAATGACTTAAATATCCAAGTTGATTTTACTTGAAATATAATATCACAAGTCTTGATGTTAGAAACAAAAGTTGTCAATTCGTAATTTATTCAGGCTTATTCTGCTTTATCTCCACATGCACATCTATATTCACAACATAAAGATCAGAATTCATATAGTCGACTTCAGCATATCTCAGGCTTTGGAGCAAGACTTTATATAGAAAATTACTTTACTACAGTTTAATCAAACCGAGAACATGAACCAATCATGCCATTACTTACAGAAGAACAATACAATTATGAAACAAAAAGAATTAAATTATGAAATGGTCCATATTTGGCTCTTCCTATATACGGTTTTATTGTCTCAAGTTACACAACAGTGTTTGACAAACTCACGGCAACTGGACTCTGTCCACATATATAAACCTTATCAGAAAACACTCACTGAGCCAAAAAAAAAAAAAAAAACGAAAAAAAAAAAAACACTATAAAAGCGACAACAAAACAAGAGTTTACGATCTCTTTAACCTCAGCCCACCTCGGTTCATATGCACACACGCAATGATGAGCCGAAAGGAGGATGTTTTCAATAACCACATGACAGTACGGTATGTGCTGTAATATTTGACTGGTTTGACTGGTTACTCTGGAAATATTTATCTAACCACACACTGGCACGCAACCGTCTGTCTCTCTGAATTTTAGGCTTCACATGAGTTCTGTCTCTTTATCTGTGGCCACACACACACACACACACACACACACACACACACACACACACACACACACACACACACTAGAGCGTCCCACCTACATTTGGCATGAAGAAAAGAAACGAAAACGAAAGTGTTTGTCGAGTCTCTTTAACACAGAGCTCCCAGTCCTCCATGCAAATGTCAGCTGAGAAGGACACACACATGTGCTCAATATGCCTCCAGGACCTGAAGGAAAACACCTGTCCTCAGTGCGGGGCAGATCCGGATGAATCCATAGATTCGGTTGCAGGGACACTGGAAAGGATGGGATTTCAGACGTGCGACTCCTGCACTGGTGAGAAGGAGAAAGCCATCAAGACTTGTCTGGTGTGTTTGGCGTCGTACTGTGAGACTCACCTTCAGATGCACAACGAGCTGAGCGCTGGGAATACACACTTACTGGTGGACGTCACTGGGAAACTGCGGGAAAAGATGTGCGGAGAACACCAGAAGCTCTTGGAGGTTTACTGTCGCACTGATGGTCAATGCATCTGCTGTTTCTGCATGCTGGATGTGAAGCACAAAGGACATGATGTGGTGTCGGTGGCGACAGAGCGAGCTGAGAAACAGGTAGAGTGTGTGTGTGTGTGTGTGTGAGTCTCTGGTATGACAAGTAGAAAGACATTCCTTCAAGTCAACAGGTTATGACACTTAAAAGCAGCTGGTGTCATTGTGATTATGGCAGTCATTTCCACACACTAAAAAAAAATGTATCGTAATTTTAACGGTAAGACTGTGAAAACCTGTTAATTGGTTAACAGAACGTTTTCATACTATATACGCTAAATAACTGTGATGCATTAACCATACACATTTAATGTTATTTTACAGTAAAATACAATTAAATTTACAGTTTTTGGAAGTGAAAAAGAAAAATGCTACTGTGAAAATCTGTTAATTGGTTAACAGAAAGTTTTCATACTCTTTATACGGTGAAAACTGTGAATCTAGATCTAACCATACATTCAATGTTATTTTACAATAAAATACAATTAAATTTACAGTTTTTGGAAGTGAGAAAGAAAAATGCTATAATGAAAATATGTTAATTGGTTAACAGAAAGTTTTCATACTCAATATACGGTGAAAAACTGAATCTAGATCTAACCGTACATTTTATGTTATTTTACAGTAAAATACAATTAAATTTACAGTTTTTGGAAGTGAAAAAGAAAAATGCTATAATGAAAATCTGTTAATTGGTTAACAAAGTTTTCATACTCTATATACGCTGAATAACTGTGATGCATTAACCATACACATTTAATGTTATTTTACAGTAAAATACAATTCAATTTACAGTTTTGGAAGTGAAAAAGAAAAATGCTTATGTAAAAATCTGTTATTTGGTTAACAGAACGTTTTCATACTCTATATACGGTGAAAACTGTGAATCTAGATCTAACCGTACATTTATTGTTATTTTACAGTAAAATACAATTCAATTTACAGTTTTTGGAAGTGAAAAAGAAAAATGCTATAATGAAAATCTGTTAATTGGTTAACAAAGTTTTCATACTCTATATACGCTGAATAACTGTGATGCATTAACCATACACATTTAATGTTATTTTACAGTAAAATACAATTCAATTTACAGTTTTGGAAGTGAAAAAGAAAAATGCTACTGTGAAAATCTGTTAATTGGTTAACAAAGTTTTCATACTCTATATACGGTGACAACTGTGAATATAGATCTAACCGTACATTCAATGTTATTTTACAGTAAAATACAATTCAATTTACAGTTTTTGGAAGTGAGAAAGAAAAATGCTATAATGAAAATATGTTAATTGGTTAACAGAAAGTTTTCATACTCTATATACGGTGAAAAACTGAATCTAGATCTAACTGTACATTTAATGTTATTTTACAGTAAAATACAATTAAATTTACAGTTTTTGGAAGTGAAAAAGAAAAATGCTACTGTGAAAATCTGTTAATTGGTTAACAGAAAGTTTTCATACTCTATATACGGTGAAAAACTGTGATGCATTAACCATACACATTTAATGTTATTTTACAGTAAAATACAATTAAATTTACAGTTTTTGGAAGTGAAAAAGAAAAATGCTATAATGAAAATCTGTTAATTGGTTAACAGAAAGTTTTCATACTCTATATACGCTGAATAACTGTGATGCATTAACCATACACATTTAATGTTATTTTACAGTAAAATACAATTCAATTTACAGTTTTGGAAGTGAAAAAGAAAAATGCTACTGTGAAAATCTGTTAATTGGTTAACAGAAAGTTTTCATACTCTATATACGGTGAAAACTGTGAATATAGATCTAACCGTACATTCAATGTTATTTTACAGTAAAATACAATTAAATTTACAGTTTTTGGAAGTGAGAAAGAAAAATGCTATAATGAAAATATGTTAATTGGTTAACAGAAAGTTTTCATACTCTATATACGGTGAAAAACTGAATCTAGATCTAACTGTACATTTAATGTTATTTTACAGTAAAATACAATTAAATTTACAGTTTTTGGAAGTGAGAAAGAAAAATGCTACTGTGAAAATCTGTTAATTGGTTAACAAAGTTTTCATACTCTATATACGGTGAAAAACTGAATCTAGATCTAACTGTACATTTAATGTTATTTTACAGTAAAATACAATTAAATTTACAGTTTTTGGAAGTGAGAAAGAAAAATGCTACTGTGAAAATCTGTTAATTGGTTAACAGAAAGTTTTCATACTCTATATACGGTGAAAACTGTGAATCTAGATCTAACCGTACATTCAATGTTATTTTACAGTAAAATACAATTCAATTTACAGTTTTTGGAAGTGAAAAAGAAAAATGCTACTGTGAAAATCTGTTAATTGGTTAACAGAAAGTTTTCATACTCTATATACGGTGAAAACTGTGAATCTAGATCTAACCGTACATTTAATGTTATTTTACAGTAAAATACAATTAAATTTACAGTTTTTGGAAGTGTAAAAAAAGTTTTTAAAAAAAGTTAAAAAAATGTCCATCCATCTTCTTCCGCTTATCCGGGGCCGGGTCGCGGGGGCAGCAGTCTAAGCAGAGATGCCCAGACTTCCCTTTCCCTAGCCACTTCCTCTAGCTCTTCCGGGGGGACACCGAGGCGTTCCCAGGCCAGCCGAGAGACATAGTCTCTGTTACATAGTTTTATGGTATACAAAAAATGTATACCATAAATTGAAATTCAATGCCATAAAACCTAAAATATTACTACCGTATTTATTTATTTTTACAGTAAAGCACTTGCAACTACAGCTGCCAGTTGTTTTACCGTAAACTTTATATCAATGCCGTAAAACAAATATTCCTACCATTTTTTAACCTGTGGTTTGTTTTTTTATGTGTTCTTCCAAAATCTGTACATTTAATACTATTTTACTGTAAAATTACAGTTTTTCACTATGTATAGTAAGTGTACATAAACCATTAACATGTTTTTCCGTTGCATTTAAACAGTCTTTTACCATTAAAATAACGAACAATTTTCACAGTGCCGAAATCACGTTGGCATGTGTCTAATCAGTGTCCCAATGTGTACAAGGTAAAAATAAAAAAAGTTAAATTTACGGTAAAATACCGGCAGCTGTGGTTGCCAGTAGTTTACCGTATAAAATACAGTAGCAACATTTTAGGTTTTACAGACTTAATTTACAGTAAATAACCCGTATTTCATTATTGAAGTATTAATATCCGTTTTGTACCATACACTGAAAACCAAAAATAACTGCAGTGATGAAAGTCACATGATCAATCAAAGCTCATCACAAGCAGCTCTTCCACAAGAAAGTTAATACTAAAATATAAAAGATGCACAGTGTCATTAAACACCATCATGGTAACACACATGCAATTTTGAAAATGCAATAACCATTAATTTAACAACATTACATGTAACATAAAACAAAAAATGTACATAACTGATTAGAAAAAAAACTACGAAAACTATGAAGAAACAGTTATTTCAACAAAAATACATCAAATGTAAAGTGTCACGCAGGGAATTGTGGGAATATTAATTTACGTTTTTTCACTGTAAATTATACAGCGAGTTGTTCTTTTTCACTTTCAAAAACTGTAAATTTAGCGGTATTTTACAGTAAAATTACATTAAATGTACCATTAGATCGATCACAGTTATTTACCGTATATAGTAAGGAAACTTTCTTTTAACCAATTAACAGTTTTTCACTGTAGCATTTTTACAGTCTTTTATTGTTAAAATAACGATAATTTTTCACTGCAAAAAATGCTTTTCTTACTTAGTATTTTTGTTTTGTTTCCAGTCTAAATATCTAAAAATTATTAAATCAAGAAGCATTTACTAGAGAAGTAAAATGACATAAGAAATTCTATTTTGTTTTAAGATAAAAAGAAAGTAATTTAAGTATTTTTTGCTTAAAACAAGCAAAATTATCTGCCAATGGGGTAAGATTTTTTTTTTATTCAAATGGAAACCAAGAATTTTTTTCTTACCCCATTGGCAGATAAATTAGCTTGTTTTAAGCAAAAATTACTTAAATTACTTTCTTTTTATCTTAAAACAAAATAGAATTTCTTATGTCATTTTACTTCTCTAGTAAACGCTTCATGGTTTAAGAATTTTTATATATTTGGACTGGAAACAAAACAAAAATACTAATTAAGAAAGTATTTTTTGCAGTAGAGAGCCAGCGTCCTTACCAGTGTACGAATGAGTACATTATACAACAATTCACAACCTAGAGATCTGATTGAGACACACCCACGGTCTTGAGTCTTGTTGTCCAATGATTCCCAGAGGCAGCTGGAAAAGGCCCTGCAGATGGTCATCGATCGAGAGACTGAGCTGAAGGAGATCCAGAAGTCAGCAGGTTCCCTCACGGTAAGTCCGTGGCTCATTTAAAAGTGCAATAAGTTTCCAAAGTCTTCCTTTTATCTCAGATTAATAGGCAGAAACTATAATTAAGCCATTGGTAGACTTCACAAAGCGAGTTGAACCTTGAACAATGGGACAAGAAGTTACACACTTTCACCATAGACTGTAAAAAAAGAAAAAAAAAAAAAAAAAGAAAAAAAAAAAGAAGGATTTAGTGTCCGTGACGCTTTTTCTTCTGTAAAATTGGGCATTTTAACATGGGGGTCTATGGGATTGACTCTCTTTTGCAGCCGGTCTCTAGTGGCCAGTCGATGAACTGCAGTTTAACTTCCGTGTTGGTTGCAAGAGAGAGACGGGAAGGTTACCGCTTGACTTTCACAAATGAACAACCAAATAAATGCTTAAAATTCTTAAGTTCATCTGACTATATGTCCACTGACAGAACCTGACTCAAGCCACAGAGGAGGAAGGTGACAGGATCTTTACCGAGCTGGTCAGCTTTATACGGAGAAGCCACACAGAGATGATTGCGCGGGTCCAAACTCAGATGACCACGGAGTTGGACCGCATTCAGGGACATTCGGAAGGTCTTGAACAGGAGATCTCGAAGCTGAGGAGGAAACAGGCCGAGCTGGAGCAGCTCTCACACACCGATGATCACATTTATTTCCTCCAGGTAACACACGGCGTCCAATCCTGCTCCGGGATGGCCACTGTCCTGCACAGTTTAGCTCTAACCCCAATTAAAGGGTTAGTTCACCCAGAAATGTAAACTCTGTCAGTAATGACTCTCCTCATGTTGTTCCCTGTCAGACTTTCCTTCATCTCCAGAACACAAGTGAAGATATTAGTGATTAGATCTGAGCGCTGTCTCACTCCTCCAGAGGCTTCTGTTGTAATTGAAACTTGCCGGTCCAGAAAGTTAGTAAAGACAATGTTTAAAATAGTCCGAGTGACGACAGCGGCTCAACCTGAAGTTTATCAAGCGGCGAGAATACTTTTTGTGCGCAAAAATAAGGACTTTATTGAACTCTTGATGTTCTTCTGTGTGTTCCTCTGAGTGAGTTCCAAGGGTGTGACAGCACAGCGCTTCTGGGTTGTACATCAGAACGGAGGCTCACTATTGGCCAGCATCACACACATGACCAGCGTCGGCCAATAGTGAGCCTACGTTCTGATGTACAGCCCAGAAGCGCTGTCACACTACGGGAACTCACTCAGAGGTTCTAACTTTCTGGAACTTGATCACTTAGAATTCACTATGTTGTTGATTTATTATTCATTTTTTCCCTTACAAAATTGTTTAATGCAGCATTCTATATGTATATAGGTGTGTTTGAGTTGTTTAAATTTTTTTTATATATATAATTAATATATCATAGAGGGTAAATTGACCCTTCGCAGGGAGCTTGATTGACAGGTGATCTGACCAATCATACTTCGCCAACCGCCATTTTGTCCGACAAAGCCGTCAGGAGAGTTGGTAGATTACGTTGGAGGATTTGAGCTTGAGAAGCGGAGTGTACTGACGCCTTTCCACGGTTAAAACAACATTCCTTCTGATGTTCATTCATGTTTATTTGATGCTATAAATGAACTAGAAGGAAGAGATGATCGGTTCACGAGCGGCTTTAACTGAGGCGACACAGCGATCTGTCACACACATTAAAGAGCCACAAAACGCTATTTATTGTTTACATTTCTTTTAAAAAATGACCAAATTTGAAAGGTGAGACTTTGTTTAATATGTTTAATATCAAAAGTAACCAAAAAAAGTAAGCTAGTCTGTATTGTTCACTGCATGAGAACATGGTGTGTGTGTGAGAGCGGCGTAGCTTGTCGGACATAGCGACAGTAATTAAAGGGGGCGGGTCTTTGCGAACGGTCAATTAAACGCAATATGCGTTGACGTCACAATTGTACTGCATTGTGATATATGAAGCTGCCTGAAGTGTACATATGAAGTAGACTCGCTCCCTCTGTCAAAATCGAGGGAACGAGGGTCTGTCCATATAAACTTCCGTCATCCACTTCACGAAGTAGAACGCACTTCAAAATGGCGGCAGGGATTCCCCCGAGGGGAAGTTTGCAAATGCTTGTCTAAAAGTGGACTGGAACGCAGCCTATTTCTCGATCTGTTGTAGCACGCTTACCGCCACTCGTGATTGTCTCCAAATCTCATAGGAGGTCGAATCTCGCTGGCCGACTTTGCAGTGTACCGACTTTCCCAGCCGAGCCACTAATCCACAGTTCTCTTTTGGAGAAGTGATCAAGTCCCTCTCCACATTAACGGCACAAATAGAGGACATTTGGAGACTGGAAATGACCAGGATATTCTCAGCAGGTAAAAAGTCATGTTTTATGAAAAAAGTTAGTCCACATAAGTGGTCAGTTTTAATTCAAAGTATGGGACTACTACTAGATCTGTGTGGTCAAAATTTCCATCCATCCAAAAGCAACAAGTTCTCCCAGAAGTGGCATAGCAGCCATTCACTGACCTAATAATTGGTGGATTTCCGCATCAGTATCTTAACAGTTGGTGGGTGGGCTGTCAACAGTAGTGTATGACTATACCCTTAAAAATGAAGGTTTCTATTTGGCGTCAATGGAACTATCTTAACATCCATGAAACATTTTCAGTGCAAGAAAAAATGCTTAGTTTAAGAACTGTCCCCAGTTTCTTTTCAAAGGTTTGAATTGTCCTAATGTATTACAAAAAACTAGCCTGGTTCTACCAGACTCTTGTACATTTCATTTGTACAGAGTCTGACCTCTCTCCATTGACAAGCGTTAACTTGAAGGCGGGTACTCTGTTGAAGTTTAAAACTATTGGATCTGTCCAGAGCCACTCTGGATCTGCCATAACCAATCGCTAACGTTTGGTTGTGACGTATGACGACTCAAACTAGCGCACAACCTCAACGTCATCGTTCTCAGACACTCCCTCTGTTCGCTGATTAGACCTGCAAAAAATTGATCGGAGAAAACCCAAGAATACACCTCAATCCCAGACCTAGTACTGAAGGAAAATAGTACTGATGAACACAAACTTTCTTCTAAGAGCAACAAAATACTCACGGCTTTAGTTCACACAGGGCGCGTTCCGGGACTGATCCCGGTTATGTTACTAGGTTCCCATCCCGGCATCAATCCCGGGACGCAGGCCCGGATTGGCTAATCGGGAGCACCGGGAGAATTCCCGGTGGGCCGGTCTGTTTTATTGGCCAGGAGGGCCGGTGTTGTCATGGCACTGGGTTGAATGCTTTCCCTATATAGGCTCCAGTCACAGCGCAGCCCTACTATTTTTTTATTATTATTTTCTCGCAGCCCCACAAAAAAACAAGTCCGTTGTTAGAGATGTGCGAACAAAAAATAAGAGATACAAAACATGGATAATAGGCGCAATGGCGGCGCTGAAAAGGCCAGAATAATAAAAAATCTCTAGAAACTCAAGCGGCCAAAAAGCCTACGAGTCAGGGCCGTACCCACCCTTGAGGTCTCCGAGGTCCGGACCTCTGTAATTTTTCTGAGTGTATAAAGTTGTGAAATAATTGCCTAATATTAACTCTAATTTGGTGCTGTAATGATTCGCATATCGCGACGATAACCAACCTCATCATCTGAGCTGCTTTCGTTGGCAATGGCAAAATGTTTGAGATGTCCGATCAAAGCAAGCAGGATTTATATTCACAGAAGCGCGAGCCGCGGCCGCGCGCGAATCCTAGCGCGCCGCTTCTCGAGATAAGATGCAAGTGGCTAAACTAAACAGCTGTTTTACGATAGAAGTTTTAAAAGACCGACATAAATAATAAGTTTGCAAAAACTGTATCAATCAAAGCTCAGCTTCGGGAAGGGGAGATTTACAGGTAAAGATAAAGAGACTGAAGAAGAATGAGAGAAGGAGATGGAGATGAGAGAGGAGATCAGGTAGAGGAATAGCCTATTGCATACTGTGCTCAGAATGAGAATAACTTTATTACAATGAATTCCTATTTAACACAGATATACATAGCCTATGTTCTTTGCCAATGACAGTGTAAACATAATATGCCCCCGAACCCCCTGAGCCAGATCACTTTTGGGACCTTTGTATTTATAAAAC
Source organism: Phoxinus phoxinus (assembly GCF_949152265.1). Taxonomy (NCBI): domain Eukaryota; kingdom Metazoa; phylum Chordata; class Actinopteri; order Cypriniformes; family Leuciscidae; genus Phoxinus; species Phoxinus phoxinus. Next base: position 1,529,689 of record NC_136893.1, read on the forward strand.
CCTGTGTACGGCTATTGCACTGAATAGAAAATTATATTTTTGAAAAATACAATGAATTACAAGGCTGTACAGAACAGTGCACTATTGCAGACTTATAAACTGAGGGTTTAATTACATTATTTTAATATAGTCAGTCGGGAACTAAAGTGGGCCGGTCTAAGGCATGAAACTCCAGGGCTGAAAATGAGTCCCACTCCGGCCCTGCCGGGACGTGTTTGCGTTCACACAGAAGGCACTCTGGCAATTTTGCGGCAATTTCCCGGGATCACCGCTCTGTGTGAAAGCGGCTCAAGTTGCTCTCTGGGTCCTGCCTACATAATACTTCAGAGAACACTCGTGATTTAAAAGAATCATACGCGTCTCCCATCCCTTGCGAAAAAGTCTGCATATTCGCATATAACTGATCCATTCTCTTACACCTCACATCTCTCTAGTGACCGCGGAGAAGATCCTACTGCCACTCGAACCCAAAACGAGGGAGGACTTTCTACAGTGTAAGTCGTTCATTCTGCTCACATTTAAAAATAACCTAAACTTTCTCCATGAAAGGCAAAAGGCACAATAGGAAAATTCCTAGGATTAGTGATGAGGAGTGAGTACACAATGACTAGCGTAACAAACAAAAAAGTCGTGTAATCTGAACTAGTCTTGGCCAAGCTTTACTTGGGTCTTGCATTTTCACCTTGTGTCTCTCCTCTCCCATCAGTTCTGGTCTCCTTGAGTCTGGACCCAAACACAGCCCATAGGAACCTCCGGTTAACGGAGCAGAACCAGGCTGTGGATTGCAGCATTGAGTGCCAGTCATACCCTGAGCATCAGGACAGATTTGAGTGGTGGGCCCAAGTACTGAGCAAGAACGGGCTGACCGGCCGATGCTACTGGGAGGCAGTTTGGACCGGGCAATACGGCGTAGACATCGGCAGAACTGGGCAAGACGACGACAGTGGGTTTGGGTACAACAGACAATCCTGGAGTTTGGACTGTACAGTTTTCAGATATGCACTAGTGCACGATAACGAGGAGGTGATCATCAACGTACCCCTGTCCCACCGGATCGGGGTGTTTCTGGATCACCGGGCGGGACTGCTGTCCTTCTACAGCGTCTCAGACACCATGATCCTCCTACACCGAGTCCAGACCCGGTTCACTCAACCCCTTTATCCAGGATTTGGGCTCTTTCAGGGATCAAGCGCAAAATTTTGTGGACTGTAAGTCGGCAAACAAAACAAGTACAAATCAAAGACACAAATATCCCAGGTGTGGAAAGTGAGATGCCAGCGGTCCCGAAGAGAAAATTACGTCTATTAAAGGGACAATGTGTAGTTTTTTAAGTATTTTATTAACTAAAATCAATGTCTTTATTCATAAATATGTCCTCAGTGGAGTACAATTACCTCTCCCAATGATCCGACGTATCCTCGTACGCGAAGAATTTCTTATCTTTATTTACATGGGACGGGTAACTCCACGGAGGCTTCCATGTCGCTCCGCCATCTTGAAAAACTATAATAGCAGAGAGGGACAAAAAGCACTCGGCGACCTCAACGCGTGTTCGTCCAGAGCCGGCGTCACGTGACTGACACTGAAGCGGACGAGGAGAGAGTAATGCGCGTCACTGTCCCGGTACATCTGAAAGCCTGCACTGCACGGTACTTCATAATTCAGGATCATACTTATGCCGAGCCACAGGAGAAATGCCAACATTGAATTTAAAAGGAAACGTGACCGGCGAATTCAAAAACCGAGGTAAATATCGGGATAGCTTTACCCAGGTGGAAAGTGCGAATGAAGGAGAAAGACTTTGAAAGGGACGCTGAAGTTTCCTGCTTTCTTCTCGACGGGTACGTCAATGTTACGCTCTAAATTACAAGCTTTTTCTTCATTGCTTGGTTGTGTAATTCATTATATCGGCAGCATAACAGTAGAACATGTAACGTATAGTTAAACTCGACGAAGGGCTATTGCTGTCATCGCTTCTTGGTACATAACGGCTAGCGTAGTTGCAACACGCGTTTGAAAAAGCGAGGCGCTAGAGAGCACTATTCGTTTGAATGCAAAATGCAGAATACAAACGTTGTCCTAATTGATCAAATAAATATACGGCATTACCAACAGTGTTGCAAGACAATACTCAACGCTAAAGCTTCTGATTTTTTTGTTGGCTTGACATAATCGAGAATCTGTTTTTAAAGTCCCCCTGTAGTCAATAATTGTATCCCTTAAAACTCATCTTTGATCAGCAAAATTACATATTTAAACATTTTCTTCTTTAAAAAAATGCTTGAATGTAACTCGACACTCTTGCCTCATTTAGTATGCGCGGTTCTATGAATATGCAAATGAGCCCCGCCTCCACTTACTCACTCAGAGATCCACTGGTTGACGATCACACGTTGATCTGATTGGTCAAGGTAGTTTGTGATGTCAGAAACACCAGCGATTTCAAACCGTGTGTTTGAGACTGTCTTTGGTTCACTGCAGTTTTAAGCAGAAAATACTCAGCAATGCTGTCGACTCATGAACTGACACATGGTGTGTGTTAAAGCAGATTAATAACACCACATACACACATAAACTACATTAAAAGCTGGATTTACACCACAGGGGGACTTTAAGGTAGTGCACTTGTTTTTAACATTTCATTTATGTCAAAAGTGCTTTAGCTCTAGATTTATGGTTGTGTTTTGATCTGATGTTAAATGAAGATAGGAACTAACTTTTCAAACATGTAAAGTTAACAATAAAGGGATAGTTCACCAAAGAATGAAAATTCTGTCGTTATTTACTTACCAAAACGATTTAAATTTGGGTCTTTCCTCATACAAAGCATCATATGGCATAACATATACAAGTCATATGGACCCCATATGCTCAATAAAGACTTCAACACAGACGCATGTTCTGTCAAGGTGCTTTTAATGGTCAGCTACGCAAAAGAAACGGATCATGCAGCATCTAAAGACTCTGAACAAGTGTAATATACCCAGGACTTATTACAGTTCACAAGCCCTTTAAAGGGTTAGTTCACCCACAAACTCTGCCAGTCAGAGATTCTGGGTGAACGAACTCTTCAATCCTACCAAAGTGTGACTTCTTGGAGAACGCTTTGACATGGTTGCCAGATATTTAAACCACAGGTGAAGTCTCGTTCAGTGAAGCTAGAGAGATCTATCTGGCATTAGGGTTTAAACCTACAGATGAACGCAACTAATAAAGCTTCTGGTTATTCACTTTTTGTTTTCCACAACACCTGCTGATTTATTTGACCAACCACAACTCAACAACTAGCTTGTGAATCGCATTTTTCCTATTTTGCGCTGGTGATTAAAACATAATTCCCGAAGTAATGGTTCTCGAGACGGAGATACTACACTGCAAAACATGCTTTTCTGTCTCGTTTCCAGTCCAAATATCTAAAACTTCTTAAATCAAGATGCATTTACTAGACGAGTAAAATGAGATTAGATATTAAGTCTTGTTTTCTGGGGGAATTAATCAAAATGAAGTGAGTTTTTGCTTAAAAAAAGCTAAATTATCTGCCAATGGGGTCAGAAAAATAATGTTGTTTCTGTTTGAATAAAAATTATTTTTCTGACCCCATTGCAGATAATTTAGCGTTTTTTAAGCAAAAACTCACTTAATTTTGATTAATTCCCCCAGAAAACAGGAAATAATATCTAATCTCATTTTACTCATCTAGTAAATGCATCTTGATTTACATTTTTTTTTTTGATATTTGGACTGGAAACAAGACAGAAATACTAAGAACACATTTTCTGCAGTGTCAAACTCGAGATGTGAAATACTCAAATCAAAAAATAACCCACACGATGTTGAAGTAACATCTTAAAGTCTCCGCTTAAAGAGCGTCTGAACAGACATCCTGTGAATTATTTACAAATATACATCATTTAGTTCCTTCACAACACCTTTCAGGGATTGCTTTACAAAGCTGAATTCACTGGAAGAGCATCTTGAAGCAATTTCCCACTTAAAGTGCACGTGGATGATGAGGGAGGAGACGCGAGGACAGGATGGGAAGGGGTTATCAGGGAGAAACACGGAGAAAAGAGCATCATTCTCCGGATCGACAGCAAGCCCTGAACCCACACTGCAGATTCTGGCATCCACTGGCCGTGTCTGCGTGAGGACCTGCAGAACCAGAGAGGAAAACCAGTTACAAACACAGAAAACATGACATCTACAGTTTGCATGAATGAACTCGGAGGAGATTTACTATTAAACTGAGAGAAGCAAACTGTAAATCTTTGTCTTGTTTCCAGTCTAAATATCAAAAAATTCTTAAATCAAGATGCATTTACTAGATGAGTGAAATTATATAAGATATTATGTCCGGTTTTTCGGGGGAATTCATCAAAATGAAGTGAGTTGATGCTTAAAACAAGCAAAATTATCTGCTTATAGGGTAAGAAAAATAATCTTAGTTCAAACAGAATTAAATTTTTCTGACCCCATTGGCAGATAACTCGTTTTAAGCAAAAACTCACTTAATTTTGATTTATTTTCCCAGAAAACAAGACTTAAAGGGATACTTCATGATTTAGCATTAAGCTTTGTATCAGTAGGACCGTGCTCCCCCCCTCATGTCCCCCTGAGACGAGAGATTTATGTATTTTTTGTCTGTAAAAAATCCTCAGATGACGCAAAATCTTCATTTTGCATCATCTGAGGCTTTTTTGTCCAGAGGCTCGAGACTCCAGCCAGTAGGAGGCGCTAGATCCGCATGTTTTCCGCCCGCCCATAGAGAATCTTACTCACAGAATGTACAAATAGTGTCAGCCATCTTTATCTGGAAGCTAAGCTAACAGGCTCTTGTTCTGTGGAGAAAGCCGAGTAGTAGCGGTGACCATCCTCTTTTCCTGGACGCGTCCGGCCGTCGAGATCGTCCAAAATGTCCGGGATTCGGCTTTTGCTTTCTACAGTCGCCATTCATTGTTTACACGCACACCTTTTGTTTCAATCTAACTGAACTCATCCCGATCGGTGAATCTGAGTGTAGTGTTTACATGAACGCTAAACAAGTGATCGGTTGATGTGCGTTTTAACATTGCTAAGAATATTCCCGCTCCTCCGTGAGAGATACGAGACCGGTGCGTCTCACAGGCGCCGCTCATCAGTAATCACGCGGCCGTCAGTCTCGCGCCGTTCTCCCGCGGCCGTCAGTCTCGCGCCGTTCTCCCGCGGCCGTCAGTCTCGCGCCGTTCTCCCGCGGCCGTCAGTCTCGCGCCGTTCTCCCGCGGCCGTCAGTCTCGCGCCGTTCTCCCGCGGCCGTCAGTCTCGCGCCGTTCTCCCGCGGCCGTCAGTTTCGCGCCGTTCTCCCGCGGCCGTCAGTCTGGCGCCGTTCTCCCGCGGCCGTCAGTCTGGCGCCGTTCTCCCGCGGCCGTCAGTCTCGCGCCGTTCTCCCGCGGCCGTCAGTCTCGAGCCGTTCTCCCGCGGCCGTCAGTCTGGCGCCGTTCTCCCGCGGCCGTCAGTCTCGCGCCGTTCTCCCGCGGCCGTCAGTCTCGCGCCGTTCTCCCGCGGCCGTCAGTCTCGCGCCGTTCTCCCGCGGCCGTCAGTCTCGCGCCGTTCTCCCGCGGCCGTCAGTCTCGCGCCGTTCTCCCGCGGCCGTCAGTCTCGCGCCGTTCTCCCGCGGCCGTCAGTCTCGCGCCGTTCTCCCGCGGCCGTCAGTCTCCCGCGGCCGTCAGCCTCGTCTTGCTCGCGGCAGTAAACATGAGAAACGGCGAACCTGTAGAACGCAAAAGCCGAATCCCGGACATTTTGGGCCAATTCCGGACAATCCCGGGCAGACTCGTCACGGAGACTCACTAGTAGCCTAGCCTTGTTGTTTTACTGCGCTCTTACCGGTAGGCGTGGCCTCGTAGGGCAGTGAAGCAAGTGCATTCTGGGAGTTGTTGGCTTTCATCCACATAAGCCACAAATAAATTTTCTGGCTTTTCTCAGTCTAGAAGGCTCCAAATTCACATTTCTACTACATAAATGACCCATTTTAAATACACACTCATTTTTACAGAGGTGAAGTATCCCTTTAATATCTTATGTAATTTCACTACTTTAGTAAACGCATCTTGATTTAAGAATTTTGAGATATTTGGACTGGAAACGAGACAGAAACACAAGTAAGAAAAGCATGTTCTGCAGTGTGTGGACTGACACATGCTACAAGTAAACACAATGAAACTAGTCAAGTCAAGTCAAGTCAAGAATATTTGTATAGCGCTTTTCACAATACAGATTGTATCAAAGCAGCTTCACAGTATTAAATTAAAATAATAATAAAACGTCCATGTTTGGTAATGCTAATCAATAGTAATATTGATTGATTAATTAAATTGAATATCCCCAACTGAGCAAGCCAAGGGCAACAGTGGCAAGGAAACGAAAAACTCCATCAGGTGACCCAATGGAGAGAAAAAAAAACCTTGGGAGAACCCAGGCTCAGTCGGGGGCCAGTTCTCCTCTGGCGGTTATGAACTAGAGGCCGGATTTAACTGTAAGATTAAAACATTTATATGAATGCCTGGTTAAAGAGATGCGTCTTTAATCTAGTTTTGAAGTGGGAGAGCGACTCTGAGCAACGAACAGTATCAGGAAGGCTATTCCAGAGTTTTGGAGCTAAATGTGAGAATGCTCTCCCTCCTTTGGTGGACTTAGATATCCTAGGTATAACCAAAAGCCTCGAATTTAGCGATCTTAAAGAGCGCGATGGATTATAGGGCGATAGAAGATCCGTTAAATAAACTGGAGCTAAGTCGTTTAGGGCTTTATAAGTCAGTAACAATACCTTATAATTAATACGGAACTTTATAGGTAACCAGTGTAGAGATGATAAGATCGGTGTTATATGATCATATTTTCTTGATCTGGTAAGAACTCTAGCAGCTGCATTTTGGACTAACTGTAGCTTGTTTATTGAGGATGCAGGACAACCAGCTAATAAAGCATTACAGTAATCTAGTCTCGAGGTCATGAATGCATGAACTAACTTTTCTGCATCAGAAACTGACAGCATATTACGTAGCTTAGCAATGTTTCTAAGGTGGAAAAATGCCGTTTTTGTAACATATGAAATATGATTTTTAAAAGACAGGTCGCAGTCTAGTATGACACCCAGGTCTTTTACTGTAGAGGATAAAGTAGCAGGACATCCTACTATGTTAAAGTTGTATTGTGAGAGGTTTTGTGTGCGGTTTTTTGAACCGATGAGTAGTACCTCCGTTTTATCTGAATTTAATAGAAGAAAATTACACGTCATCCAATCTTTTATATCTTTAACACACTCTGTCAATTTTGATAATTTAGCGTTTTCATCCGGCCGTGATGAAATATATAATTGAGTGTCATCAGCATAACAATGGAAACTAATTCCATGTTTCCTTATAATATTTCCAAGTGGCAGCATATAAATTGAGAATAATAGAGGGCCTAGCACAGATCCCTGCGGCACTCCATAGTTTACTGAAGTTATGATCGATTTTTTTCCATTTAAATAGACAAAATGGTAGCGGTCTGATAAGTATGATCTAAACCAGCTTAATGCTTGTCCTTGAACGCCAGTATAATTTTGTAGTCGATCTAAGAGTATTGTGTGATCTATAGTATCGAACGCAGCACTAAGATCAAGTAAAACTAGTATTGAGATACAGCCTTGGTCTGAAGCTAAAAGTAAATCATTAGTGATTTTAACGAGTGCAGTTTCAGTGCTATGGTGCGGCCTGAATCCAGACTGAAACTTTTCATAGATGTCATTTTCTTGCAAAAAAGAGCTCAGTTGAGCGGACACAACTTTTTCTAATATTTTAGACATAAATGGAAGATTTGAAATGGGTCTATAATTTGCTAGATTATGTGGGTCTAATTGTGGTTTCTTAATGAGTGGTTTTATAACTGCCAGTTTAAATGTTTTTGGAACGTGACCTAAAGATAGAGACGAGTTAATAATATTGAGTAGAGGCTCTTCCACTACAGGTAACACTTCTTTCAGTAGTTTAGTTGGTATAGGATCTAATAAGCACGTTGTTGTTTTAGATGCAGTGATAAGTTTATTTAGCTCTTTTTGTTCTATAGTTGTAAAGCGCTGTAATTGTTCTTGCGGGGTGATAATTGAGGCTGATTTATAAGGCGCGATTGAAGATTGAGTGTTTACAATTGTGGTTCTGATGCTTTCTATTTTCTCAGTGAAGAAGTTCATGAAATCATTACTGCTAAACTGTAACGGGATATTTTGGTCAGGTGACGTTTGTTTATTTATTAGTCTAGCCACGGTGTTAAATAAAAATCTTGGATTATTTTGGTTGTTTTCTATTAGTTTGCGGAGATGCTCAGCCCTTGCCGCTTTTAGGGCCTTTTTATAACGTGACATACTGTCTTTCCACGCGATTCTAAAGACCTCTAAATTAGTTTGTTTCCATTTACGCTCTAATTTACGGGTTTCTCTCTTTAGAACATGCGTAGTATTGTTGTACCATGGTGCTTTACTTTTCTCTCTGACCTTTTTTAATCTAATGGGTGCAACAATATCCAATGTTCTAGAGAGAATGGTGCTCATACTGCTAGTTACTTCCTCTAATTCGTCTGTTTGTTTGGGTTCAGGCAGTAACTGAGACAAATCAGATAAGCAATTTGATAAATTATCTATGGTGGATGGAAGGATTGTTCTGCCTGGTCGGTAACGCGGCGCAGTATGACATAGTACTGTAGTCCGTAATATACAAGTTACCAGGAAGTGGTCACTGACACCATCACTTTGTGGAATGATATCTATATCGGTTGGATCGGTTCCATATGATATAATTAAATCGAGTGTATGATTAAGACGATGAGTTGGTCCGGTGACGTTTTGCTTGACCCCAAAGGAGTTTAATAAATCTGTGAACGCAGCCCCTAACGCATCATTTGAATTATCTACGTGTATGTTGAAATCTCCAACAATTAATGCTTTATCGACGTTGACCAATAGATCTGAGAGAAAATCTGCAAACTCTTTTAGGAAATCAGCGTAGGGCCCTGGCGGTCTATATACGGTAGCCAAGGCTAGAGATAATAGGGATTTTTTCCTTACATCTAGGAGCGTAACATTTAATACAAGTACTTCAAACGAATTAAATTTGTCACCTGTTTTCTGAGTAACATTAAGAATATCTCTATAGATTGTTGCAACACCGCCGCCACGACCAATCAGACGGGGCTCATGCTTATAACAGTATCCTGGTGGAGTGGACTCATTTAGACCGAAATAGTCATTTGGTTTAAGCCAGGTTTCAGTAAGGCAGAGTACATCAAAGCTATTATCTGTGACTATTTCATTTACAATAACCGCCTTAGGTGTAAGCGATCTAATGTTTAGAAGACCTAGCTTTAGAAATTGTTTTTGTTCACTAATAGCGAGATTTTCTGTTTTAATAACAATTAGATTTTTCCTAGATCCTACAATAGATTTATTATTTGATCTCACTAAACGAGGAATAGACACAGTTTCTATTAAATGTTCTACACTAGTATTTATATCAATTAATTTGGTGCAGCAGAGACTGTGATTTGGATTTTTGGTAACTAGTCAAACGGTCTTTAACGTCTTGGAGATGTTATCCGACAGAAGATCCGCTCCATTTCTACTTGGGTGTAAGCCATCAGCGCGGAAGAGCCTAGGACGCTCCCAAAACAGATTCCAATTATTTATAAAGAGCAGTTTCTGCTCATTGCACCATGACATTAACCATTCATTTAGCGCGAATAATCTACTGAACTTCTCATGCCCTTGTCGATACGTGGGAAGCGGCCCAGACACGATGATCGTTATTTCAGGCGATGCGGTGCGTACCGTCTCGATTAGGTTCCTATAATCCTTTTTCAAAACCTCCGTCTGCCGCAGCCTGACGTCGTTCGCTCCTGCGTGCAAGACGACAGCTCCGACGCGCTCGTCACCGTTCAAGATCTCGGGTACCCGCGCAGCGATATCTAAAACACGGTCATCAGGAAAACAGTGGCTACGCACCTTACTTTTACCTGACGTAGCGTGGACGTTCCGAACAATTGAATCGCCGATAATCACAGCATCGCGTTCCGTTTCGCGAAGAGGGGAGAAGCGGTTCTGAGTGGAAATCTCGAAGACCGGGAGGGGCGGAGAGATTCTTCGCGTCTTCCGCTGCGAAACAACCCAAGCTTCGTGACGGCGCCTCGGAGCCGGGGTGTATGAAACTTGTGAGAACCGCCTTGGCGCACGGGACCAATGCTGAGAGACGCACGGTGTTGACGCAATCGGAGTCTGCGGATTATTAACTGATTTGTGTGCATCGACGCGAGATGTTTCAAGAGCTAAACGCCGGTCTCTTAGCTCGGCTTGTCTCTCTAAAAGGTCGCTGATCTGCTTCTCTACAGCTTCCAGCTCAGACTGCACCGCCTGCAGCTCGAATGTGTCCTCACCTGCACCAAAAGGTAGACAACATAACGTTACATTTGATATATTCGCCATTTAAACAGATGGACAGTAAGTTAGCAACGACGCTACCAGTGATGCTATCAATATTAACGCTAATTTATAACTGAAATCTTGGATATAATCTGTCTTTTTAATGGTACGGGTGTGATAGACGCACGATAGGCGAGAAAATGTTCGTTTGTAAGTGAGTGTAAAGAAGACGCGCTCAGCCGTCCGACCCACAGGTGTAACGGACCGGTATTGGGTCAATCGGTTTGAGACGCGTCTACTCAACAGTCCGCGTTGTTTGAGTTATTTTACAGTTTTACGTTATATAAAAACAGGCTTCGTAACAAACCCACCCTTTACTTACCAAGATGCCGTCCTACTTGGGTTTGGACTTCATATGTGGATTTGTGGGCATTATTACAGTAATTTACATTTAGCAGACGCTCTTCAGATCATATCACAAATCATAAAACATTCATATGACAAGGATTTACACAGTTTCGTGTCAGCCGAACAGAAAGATTTTCACAAAGTTCACGGTTCTCGCATGAAGGAATAAATTATCCGAAATTAAAATAAACATGAACTGCAATATAATCAATTATATAAAAAATGTGCTAGTTGCCAAGGCAACGTTTTTCATTTTCATTTATTATAAGGATGTAATAAAACAACTAGAGATAAAACTAAATAAACTGCTCCGACATCAGTTAATGGTCACATGACATGCAGGAGAACAAAATATTTAATCTTATTTTAGAAAGTGTTATTGTAGTCTACAAATTATTTATTTAGATTTAAACTTTTTATTTATACAATTTTATAATAAAAATGTCAAATAAAAATAAATTAATAAATATTAATTCATATATAATATATTTTCAAAACAATCGAAATATAGAACAATCTATTATTAATAACTTTTCATCAACTCAGGAAACCCAATCTGGGACATTCTGATATAACAGAACATTTAATATTTAGATTTAATATTCAGAGATGTGCTTGTGAGTGAGTTATATATTAATTAAAGGTGATGCATTTGCCGTTAATTATGTATTGCAATTAGGGGTGTGACAGTTAGTATATAACCGTGAGACCGACGGTTATAGTTAAACACCGTCATTAGAACTCTATAACCGCCAAAACCGTGTTATTAAAATATTTTTTACAAACATTTAAAAAAAAAAAAATTTTTTTCCATTTTTTAGATAGGATCATAATAAGCGCAATATATCGGGAGACGTGGTTTTTACCACTTAATGAAGTTTTGTTTTGTAAATCGTCAGACATGATTTTTACCACTTCAAAGTTTTGCATTGTAGAAAGCCTTTCTTTAAAGCGAATTTCGTTTTGTAGAAATTGTATCTTAATTTTAATAAATGTTTCATCAACCAATTGCATGTATTTAATAAATAAAAAGCAAATAGCCAATAGCAGACAATATAATAACCGTGACATGGCACCTGCGCGCCGCGTTCACTTGCATTGAATTGTGAACTAGAGCGCATCTCGTCGTAAATGAATGAAACTATGCCTGCCTCATGCATTAGCATTAAATATCTTTGCTACATCCTTTCTAGGCGGGTGCGGCTTTGAAATTTGGTCAAAAAACGTTGGTGCGGATGAGTTTTGTTATGCGGTTGCGGATGAAATAATTCCCATCTGCGTATATCTACATCTAACAACATTGAACACTACACAAATATGAATAAAAAAATAATAATTAATTCCCCATAGTGACAGGAGGTGCCGGAGATCTCCTTAATAAACGGAGGTCTGAAATCTCTGCCCTTACCGATCAGAGCGCGCGCTGACACGGAGTTAACCCGCTATCTCCAAGAACAACCAATTGACTACGGCTAATCCACTGGTGGAGAGACAATGAAACACGCTATCCGCTCTTAGCAAAATTGTCACGTAAATACATGTGTATTTGTGCTACAAGCACAGCATCAGAGCGAGTGTTTAGCCTCGCGGGTAACATAGCCACCCCTGTCAGAGCGTCACTAAAACCCAGTAAAGTGAACATGTTGGTGTTCCTGTCACGGAACTTGGAAGTCGAAAAAGATTAGGAATTTAAAATGCCATTGCACTTTTTTTGTTTCCTATATTTAGTTCGTTTAATTAAGGTATTATCACAACAATCGTTGTTCGACTTTTTTGTTTTTCTTTGATAAAGGTATGTAGCCTAGATTTTATGATTTGTAATTTAGGCCTGGCTACTCAATCATTTTTATGCGGCTCGTATAGAATTTAAGCAGCCTACTTTTTTAAAAGGATTTTACTGTGTGTGATTTATTTAAAACAAAGCATGTTCATTGCAACATTTTTTTTTTGTTAAGGATTTGTTTACTGTGTGTAGGCCTATATAAATAAACGTATAGCAAGTAGTTAATCAGTGTCTGCTCGTTAATTCAAACTAAGTTGTCTTATAACAGACGAACATCCCCCCCCCCGACGACGGTTATGTTACGAACCGTCATATTTGACTCGCATCATAACCGTCATCACCAATTCTGAAACCGGCACACCCCTAATTGCAATAAGTTTTGTGTTCATAACTATCAGCACAGCACCTTTAAATCACGTAATATCATTATTCTCAGCACTGAGTGTGTGTGATGGTGTGTTACCGTTAATGTTATCGCAGTAGTAGAAGTGCTGTGTGTTGAGGGCGGGGCAAGCGGACACCAGCTCCTGAAGCCCCGCCCCCGTGATGAGCAGGCAGCCCGAGAGATTCAGATGCTCCAGCAGAGGGAGTCCTCCACGCTGAGACAGACACCTGACACACACACACACACACACACACACATGAAAAGGTTCCTCCGGTGCGAAGCCCCTATTATATCATGGCGGTGTTTGTTCTGTACCTCAGGCCGAGATCCGTGATCTGATAGCATCCAGACAGGCTGAGGAACCGGAGTGTTCGAAAGGCTCCTGATTGGTCAGTCCTGTTGTGACGATCAGCGCAAGATTCGCCCTCAAACCCTTTAGTCCGAAAATCAACACCGCCCCCTTTGGCCTGGAGGTCACAGTGCGTTTCTCTCACAGTCCAGAGCGACACATCTGAAGTGCAACAGGTGGAGTGACCACAGTGGGCGTCACCCATTGAGCCATACTGCCAGTGGGAGGAGCTTATACCAGTCCTGAAGCTCCGCCTCCGGCTCCTCCTACAACAGCATGAGGCGCCGCCTCCCTTCGACTCAAAAATTTGGCCACGCCCACTTTCCTGTGTAGACACGCCCCCTGGTTTGCTCCAGTCGGCGGCGTCCTCGATGTCAGCTAGTTTCGCCGGATCAAGAACCCACACGTGGGCGGGGCCACAGCCTGAGCCACGCCCACCAGGTCTCCGCTTGAAGATGAGTTCCTGGCAGCTGCGTCCTATTGGCTGAAGAGAGTGCTCGTCCTTGAGTTTGATAGGAGAGGGCGGGGCTTTCAGCAGTTTGGCTCTGCGATCCGGATTGGACGCCGTTAAATCGCCCAATCCCAATGAGAGAATTTTCAGGGTGCGGTCGGTGATTTTGTGGCAGCCCGACAGATCCAGGTGTTCTAGAGTACGACACACCCCGAACTCCGCCCAGCTGGAAAACACAACAGAGTAACTGTAATATTCATGGGATCCACAAAATCAACATGCCAAGACTTTATGAGTGACTCATTGAATCATTCATTCAAGATTAGTTCAAAAACACAGATTCATCCAGTAATGAAACAAGTGAAGTCTATATGAGTGAGTCACTGAATCATTCATTCAAGAGATTCATTCAAAAACACTGATTTATTCAGTAATGAAACAAGTCACGTCTATATGAGAGTCATTGAATCATTCATTCAAAAACACAGATTCATCCAGTAATGAAACAAGTGACATCTATATTAGTGAGTCATTGAATCATTCATTCAAGAGATTTGTTAAAAAACACTGATTCATCTAGTAATGAAACAAGTGATGTCTATATGAGAGTCATTGAATCATTCATTCAAGAAATTAATTTAAAAAACACTGATTTATTCAGTAATGAAACAAGTCACGTCTATATGAGAGTCATTGAATCATTCATTCAAGATTCGTTCAAAAACACAGATTCATCCAGTAATGAAACAAGTGGGCTCCAAAAAATCAACATGGCATTACGGTATATCAAATACACAAACACACTGATATGAGCAGTCAATGCCAAACGCTTGAACAACCAATCAGAAGAAGAGCCAACCTGTGGAAGGCGGAGTCAGAGACGTCAGTCTGCGTGAGGTCCAGGTGTGTCAGGTTCGGGCACAAACTGAGGATCTGTCGCACCTGGAAGGAGAACACATTATTATTATATATTATATTATTTCATTGATCCCAAATAAGTTTAAAAACAACTATTAGTTAAATGTTATTATAATAAAAAAATAACGAGTTTAAAAGCAGGATATAGCAGTTAAATATGGTTAATAGTCAAATAATTTAAATAGATTTTTATAGACGTATTAAAGCTGCACGATTAATATCGCAATCTCGATTCAAACACCCATGTGATCATTACATTACATCAGTACACCAGTAGGTGGAGACAAGAGACTGTTAAAAATGTGTGTGTCATTGAATCATTCATTCAAGAGATTCATTCAAAACACAGATTCATCCAGTAATGGAACAAGTGAAGTCTTTGAGTGAGTCACTGAATCATTGATTCAAGAGATTCATTCAAAACACAGATTCATCCAGTAATGGAACAAGTGAAGTCTATATGAGTGAGTCATTGAATTAGCCTAGAAATCTAGACGCCCCTAGCGGCAGCAAAATGTATTTTGCAGCCAGGGCAGTCTAGCAACTCTCAATACACATTCTAGCAGCAAAAACCCAGATTGGGTCAGGCCAATCACGTCGTGTATAGAGCATGCGGGGCGGGCTTAACATATGACGACAGAGTTGCGACGGCTGGCATAGGCACTTGTAAACAAAGAATGGCGGCAGCAGCTGTCGAACAGCAGTCTTTCGAATCGGCTTTGGCCGCGACTCTGGAGGACTTGGAGTTAAGTTTCTCTTTAAGAAAAGAGCAAAAAACGGCACTTAAATCATTTTTAAAAAAGGAAGATGTGTTCGGAGTTTTGCCGACTGGATACGGAAAAAGTTTAATATACCAATTAGCTCCGCTGGTGGGAAAACGCACCACGTCACCTTCTTCGTTGCTCTGATTGGTTGTAGCGCTATCCTATTGCGTGCAGAGGGATTTTGAGAGACAGCCATTTATCCCGCCTCTCGGAGTAAGCCTAGTCTATGGAGAGTGTCCAGACTAAACATCTTGATGTAAGTCTGGCTGGCCAGGCTATCATTGAATCATTCATTCAAGAGATTAGTTTAAAAACACAGATTCATCCAGTAATGAAACAAGTGAAGTATTTATGAGTGAGTCACTGAATCATTCATTCAAGAGATTCATTCAAAACACAGATTCATCCAGTAAAGAAACAAGTGAAGTCTATATGAGTGAGTCACTGAATCATTCATTCAAGAGATTAGTTTAAAAACACAGATTCATCCAGTAATGAAACAAGTGAAGTATTTATGAGTGAGTCACTGAATCATTGATTCAAGAGATTCGTTTAAAAACACAGATTCATCCAGTAATGAAGGGACGTCTATATGAGTGAGTCACTGAATCATTGATTCAAGAGATTCATTCAAAAACACAGATTCATCCAGTAATGGAACAAGTGAAGTATTTATGAGTGAGTCACTGAATCATTCACTCAAGAGATTTGTTCAGAAAACACAGATTCATCCAGTAATGAAACAAGTGAAGTCTTTATGAGTGAGTCACTGAATCATTGATTCTAGAGATTCATTCAAAAACACTGATTCATCCAGTAATGGAACAAGTGAAGTCTTTATGAGTGAGTCACTGAATCATTGATTCAAGAGATTCATTCAAAAACACAGATTCATCCAGTAATGGAACAAGTGAAGTATTTATGAGTGAGTCACTGAATCATTCACTCAAGAGATTTGTTCAGAAAACACAGATTCATCCAGTAATGAAACAAGTGAAGTCTTTATGAGTGAGTCACTGAATCATTGATTCTAGAGATTCATTAAAAAACACTGATTCATCCAGTAATGGAACAAGTGAAGTCTTTATGAGTGAGTCACTGAATCATTGATTCTAGAGATTCATTCAAAAACACTGATTCATCCAGTAATGAAACAAGTAAAGTCTTTATGAGTGAGTCACTGAATCATTGATTCTAGAGATTCATTCAAAAACACTGATTCATTCAGTAATGGAACAAGTGAAGTCTTTATGAGTGAGTCACTGAACCATTCATTCAAGAGATTAATTCAAAAACACAGATTCATCCAGTAATGAAACAAGTGAAGTCTTTATGAGTGAGTCACTGAATCATTCATTCAAGAGATTCATTCAAAAACACAGATTCATCCAGTAATGAAACAAGTGAAGTCTTTATGAGTGAGTCACTGAATCATTCACTCAAGAGATTCATTCAAAAACACTGATTCATCCAGTAATGAAACAAGTGAAGTCTTTATGAGTGAGTCACTGAATCATTCACTCAAGAGATTCATTCAAAAACACTGATTCATCCAGTAATGAAACAAGTGAAGTCTTTATGAGTGAGTCACTGAATCATTGATTCCAGAGATTCATTCAAAAACACAGATTCATCCAGAAATGGAACAAGTGAAGTATTTATGAGTGAGTCACTGAATCATTGATTCCAGAGATTCATTCAAAAACACAGATTCATCCAAAAATGAAACAAGTGAAGTCTTTATGAGTGAGTCACTGAATCATTGATTCAAGAGATTCATTCAAAAACACAGATTCATCCAGTAATGGAACAAGTGAAGTCTATATGAGTGAGTCATTGAACCACGATCTTGAGCGACTGCTTTTCAGTGCTCAGTTTGGTCATGTGTGAGTGTTGATCACATGATCTGGGTAACGCACCATCTTGCTGGAGACGGTGGAGCTGTAGGCCAGGCTGAGTGAACGAACGGACGAGCCGACGACGGGCAGAAGCTTCTGGATCATCCCGTCGAGAAGAGTCTTCTCTCTCTGAACCGCATTAATGGCTGGAGTCCCTTCACACGCCTCTGAACAGCAGGAGAACAACAGACAAAAATGGGAAAAAAATTGATTTGTGGCGTTTGAGAACCACATAAAAAACAACGATTAATCAGAAAAAAAAAAGTTTTTGCCCAGCCCTAATTAAACAAAAGTTTGGGGTCAGTAAGAATGTTTATTTCACAGCTATGGCCCGCGGGATCATGGGAAATGTAGTTCTAAGCGAAGGCTCACCTGATTCGTCGACGTCTGCGTCCTCGTCCCACTCCTGATAGGCTCGCCCCTCGTCCTGGAGACTCTTCACCCAATCATCATCCGGCTCCTGGTCCAACTCGCCCGGAGGACCGCAGTGATAGTCCCCTGCAAACACCATGACAACCAGTCACATGTGACCTACAGGCAGCAGATACACTGAGATGCTGTATCCCACAATGCAACATACTGGACTCCATCTTCAATTTTCTCCATTAAAACTGCATTAGAAATGTAAAATAACCCTTTATATTTTTTTATATGATTGGATACCGTCCTGAATTAAACATGTGGCATTAATGCAGTTTTTTTAATGACAATTTAATTAATAAAAAAAATAAAACAAAAAATATAAATGCAGGATATCAATATTTTGATAAAGGGTTTTATAATTATAAAACAATATAAAAAAAACATTATAAATACAATTCACTAATTTAGAATATAACTAAAGTTTTATGATTATAAAAATATAATTCACTACTGCAGTATAATACTATTTTTAATTAAAGTTTTATAATATAAAAATGATTAAATAAAAACAATTATAAAAACAATTCACTATAGTATTAGTATGTTTTTTTAATTAAAGTTTTATAATTACTTGTACAAATATTTAAAAAATAATTCACTAATGATGTTTGAAATTAGTTTTAAAATAAAAAAATTATAAAAATAATTTGTTAAAGTAGTATTTTACATTTTTTTATAAGTTTTATAATTATAAAAAATATTCACTAATGCAGTATACTACTATAAGTTTTATAGTATAAAAAATTATTAACAATCATTTGAATAATGCAGTTTATTACTGTTTTTTAATTAAAATTATATTAATTTTATAATATCAAATTTAAATCAAAATGTATAAAATATTTAACTATGTAGTATATAATTTTTTAATATCAAAATAATGATAAAATAATGCACTATTATATTTTTTATTAATTAAAGTTACTTAATTATAAAATATAAAATAAAAAAACACTCATGATGCAACAATATTTATTTAATATTTAAATCTAAAATTTTATTCAATTTGAAATCTTTTTAAGACACCATAAAACAAACATTTATTTTCTACCTGCACTCAATCATTTGGTGCACATTATACTAAAGGGAAAAATATCTTTCATAAAGTAATAAACATGACTCAGCTGATGTTTGCTCACAAGGGGGCGATAGAGGCAGATAAGCTCAAAGATGACACTATTTATTATTATATTTATTTATCAGAAATTAATGATTTCTGAATGATCATGTGACACTGAAGACTGGAGTAATGATGATAAATTCAGCTTTGATCACAGGAATAAATTACACTTTACTAGATATTCACATAGAGAACAGATAATTTACATTGCAATAATAAAAAACTAAAAATAATGATTGTTTTCTTGGCCATTTTTAATTAAATAAATGCAGCGTTGGTGAGCAGAAGAGACTTCCAAACTTGTGAGCGCTAGTGTAAACGTATAGTCCGGCTGTGAGTAACACACTTCTAGCCAGAATAACCTTGAATTTACTTACATGTCGTTTTTGCCAAAATAACTTGCGAGATGTTTGATTTTCCATCATGTAAGCAATTATTTTTGTCTTGTTTCCAGTGCAAATATCAAACATTTCTTAAATCAAGATACATTTACTAGTAAAATGACATAAGATTTTAAGTCTTGTTTTCTGGGGAATTAATCAAAATTAAGTGAGTTGATGCTTAAAACGAGGAAAATTATCTGCCAATGTGAATGAATTCAAACAGAAACATTATTTTTCTGACCCCATTGGCTGATAATTTTGCTTGTTTTAAGCAAAAACTCACTTAATTTTGATGAATTCCCCCAGAAAACAAGACTTAATATCTTATGTAATTTCACTCATCTAGTAAATGCATCTTGATTTAAGAAAGGTTTGATCATTGGACTGGAAACCACACAAAAATACTAAGTAAGAAAGCAGTGTATATCCTCACTTCACATATATCTGGTAAAGTGTGTGTTGACGCACCTCTGGCCCAGCGGACGGGGTACAGGTGTCTCCACAGCGAGCCGGTCTTGGACACCTGAGCCCAGATGTTGCACACCTGCCCACAGCGACACAGATCCAGCGGCCCCAGGAAGCGGAACACCTTGAGGAGCAGCTCCTGCGGCAGAGCCGAGATGGAGGCGCGCTCGCTGCCCCGCTCTGAGGGAGACGACACATCCAACCACTGACACATGACTGAGACTAACCTGAGGCCGCGCTCAGTCACATGGGTTACGCTCAACTCCAGGGAAACTTCAGATTTGCATCAGACTTCAATACGGAAGGAGGTTGAGAAATCAACAGCTAGAGTAACACGGGCAATGCCTGGCCTAAGAGGTCAAAGGTCATCTGCTAAAGATGACGCAACCGAAAACAATATCATAGGGGTTTGGGTGTAATGCCCTTCTCACAAGATGTAAGATAAGTCTCTGATGTCCCCAGAGTGTGCGTGCGTGTGTGTGTGTGTGTGAAGTTTTAGCTCAAAATACCCCACATATTTCAATGTAAAATAAAAATTAAGTATTTAAGAAAAATAACAATAATAATAATAATAATAATACCCCCAAAAAACGGTATAACTGTGAAAAATATACCACTTATATTTATGGCTGTCTTAATTTCTGCATTTAGTGAAAACTTTAAATATAATACAACTGAAAAAAAAGAGAACTAAAAACAAATTATAAATCTTACATATATAAATATTTATAATATGCATGCATGTATGTATATATATGTATGTATGTATATATATATATATATATATATATACATACTCATCAAACAAGCACAGCAAATTTAATTCGTTTTGAACTAATTTATTTGTATTCATTATTTTATATATATATATATATATATATATATATATATATATAAAATAATGAATACAAATAAATTAGTTCAAAACGAATTAAATTTGCTGTGCTTGTTTGTAGAGCTGCAGATTGACCCAAAATGTTGTGAAACTCGAAAAATGTGAATATGGTGCAAAAGTTCATTAATTTCATTAATTCAACTTAAAAGGTGAAACTAATATATTATATAGACTCATTACATGCTAAGTGAGATATTTCAAGCCTTTATTTGTCATAATGTTGATGATTATGACTTACAGCTTATGAAAACCCCACATTCAAAATTAGAATATTGTGAACAGGTTTTCATAAGCTGTAAGCATCAAAATTATAACTAATAAAGGCTTGAAATATCTCACTTTGCATGTAATGAGTCTATATAATATATTAGTTTCACCTGTATATAAATATGACTATAAATAATAGTAATACTGATAATAAGTATAATAAGTAATTTTACATGTCATATATAATATAATAATAACAATTATTCAAAAATAAAGATTGAAATAATTATAAAAATTAATAAAACAGGCCCAAATGATTTCCTTTATTGCTGTGAAGACTAATAATTAAGTGTTTATCATATAATATAATTTCCTAAGGAAGACCATAGAATCTTTTTTATACATTATATTTTTATACTTTCTATATATTTTTACATCTTTATTCTTTACTCCCGTGTTTCTCCCAACCTCACCGTAAAAGGAGAGGCGATATCGCTCATTTGAAGGCATTTCTTTAGAGCGTTTTCAAAAACTGGACGATATATAAACCATTTAAAAATCTCTGCATGTGCTGCTTGTTCGGGTTTCCAGGTTATTGGCTATTGTTCACTTGTTAAATGATCCGAGTACTCGATTAATAGTAAAAATAATCTACCACTTACTTGAAGACCAAAAACCTATTGTTCACTTCTTAAATTATTCGAGTACTCAATTAATCGTCAAATAAATAGTTTGATTACTTGAACACCTAAAGGCTATTGTTCACTTGTTAAATGATCTGAGTACTCGATTAATCTTCAAAATAATCTACCAATTACTTGAAGACCAAAAGCCTATTGTTCACTTCTTAAATGATCCGAGTACTCAATTAATCGTCAAATAAATAGTCCGATTACTTGAACACCTAAAGGCTATTTATTCACTTGTTAAATTATATGAGTACTCGATTAATCGTCAAAATAATATACAGATTACTTGAGCACCAAAAGGTCATGGTTCACTTGTTAAATGATCCGAGTACTCGATTAATCGTCAAAATAATCGACAGATTACCTGAACACCAAAAGGTCATTGGTCACGCGTTAAATTATGAGTACTCGATTAATCGTCAAAATAATCGACCGATTACTGGAGCACCAAAAGGCCATTGTTCACTTATTAAATGATCTGAGTACTCGATTAATCGTCAAAATATTGATTAGTGACTCACCGTCTTCGGTCTTCTCGTGGTCGGAGTATTTGAAGGCCTTGTGCAGCTCCTCAGCTTGGCTCCAGAGGTTCAGGCCCTTCAGCACGTCGGCGGCGGCGGAGCTCCAGGACGGATTATTGGAGTGTTGCAGCATCACCTGACGCTTGATGGCCTTCAGCTCCTCGTACGTGAAGTACTCCATCAGAATGGGCTGATACACCTGAGAACACGCACAACTCATCAGACGCACACAGACAGAGACCACACATCTGATGGGACGAATGCAAATTTAAGGTTAAAATAATGCACTTTAAATTCTGCATGATGGATCTGCAGGGATGCCATTGCAAAATTTAATTTTATAAATTTAAAGATTTTATTTGGAGTGGATTTTAAAGTAAAGAAATTGATCAAAAATGATGGTAAAAGATGTTTATAATGTTACAAAAGATTCTATTTCAAATAAATGCTGTTCTTTTGAACTTTCTATTCATCAAAGAATACTGGAAATGTTTTGTTTCCACAAAAATATTATAATATTATAATAATCATAAATGTTTTTTAAACAGCAAATCATCATATTAGAATGATTTCTGAAGGATCATGTGACACTGAAGACTGGAGTAATGATGCTGAAAATTCAGATTTGATCACAGGAATAAATTATACTTTACTATATAAATCACATAGAGAACAGCTGATTTGAATTGTAATAATACTTCACAATTTTAATGTATTTTTAATCAAATAAATGCAGCCTTCGTGTGCAGAAGACTTCAAAAATGATTTTTTTTTATTACAGACCCCAAACTTTTGAATGGTAGTGTGTTTATAAAATAAAAAAAAACATACACAAACATGACTAATATATTTCCAACAAAATGTAATATTTATTGTTAAGGTAGTATATCTTAGGATATACTTTATAAAATTTAAATAATCAAAGGACGTCATTAAACCTGATACATTTCTGTATCTGATGCGTCTTTGGTCTTACTGAAAAAAAATGTGTGAGTCTGTAAATGCTAAAATTAATGAAATGATCGGACAATGCTGTAGTATCAGTATGATGTTGAATGTTAAAAATAGTGCTTCAACGATTAATCGCACCCAAAGTAAAAGTTTGTGTTTACATAATATATGTGTGTGTACTATGTATAAATGTTTTGTATATATATATATAAATACACACATATGCATGTATATATTTAATAATAGTTATACATATATAATAAATATTTTATGTAAAAATAAAACATTTTTCTTAAATATACATGCATGTGTGTGTATTTATATATACAAAATAATTATACACAGTACACACACATATATTATGTAAACACAAACTTTTACTTTGGGTGCGATTAATCGCGATTAATCGTTGCCAAGTACTAGTTAAAAATGAGTCTCACCTCCTCTTCCTCTTTCATATGAGGAAGGAAGTCCTGAGTGAACGCCTCCAGCCTCTCCTTCAGCTGCTGCGCGTAATTCAGCTGCTCGTACTCGCTCTGAAACACAACACCACGGTACAAAATAACATGTTTGAGCGTGAAAAAGTGAGTTAATCTCTATATCAGAGTCAGTGTTTCTGAACTCCTGAAACGCCTCCATTGTAAGTCTTGAGTTTTCTTCTGGGAACGAACACGTCACAATATTCCTCATAATAATTAATGCGCAGAATAAAGGGGCGGGGCCTGGTTGAGTTAGTTAGTAGTAGGGCTGTAAATTAATAATCGCGATTAATCGAATCCAAAATAAAAGTTTGTGTTTACATAATATATGTGTGTATTGTGTATAATTATTTTGTATATATAAATACACACACATGCATGTATATAGTTAAGAATTTTTATTTATTTATATATAAAATAGTTATATTTATATATAATATAAAAATATGTATGCAGTATATAAATGCAAATATTTCTCAAATATATACATGCATGTGTGTGTATTTATATACATACAAAATTATACACAATACACACACATATGTAAACACAAATTTTTTTGGGGGATTTGATTAATCGTTTACAGCCCTAGTTAGTAGTGTGTTAAACTGGCGGTTAGGGAAAGGGGCGGGACATTTCCCAAACACACTCAAAGCACTCGACCAATCACAACACACTGCTATAGCGACCAATCAGAGCACAGTGTGCTTTTCAGAAGGAGGGGATTCATAGAGACAGGAAGTAAACAGAGCGTTACTGACAGACTGGGAAGAGAGGAGCCGCAACACTGGAGAATATGAGGAGAATAATCAACATTCAAGCAGGAGAACCTGTTCTAGTCGAGCACAACATCAAGACTTTGAGAAAGGGCGTAATAAGGCCTCTTTAAAAAGGACTATTGATTTCTTAATGAGTCAGTTTGCTCAGCACATTTCACCTGAAACCCGACAAGGCGTTTCCACTGCAGATCATTACGCTGTGTCACGATTACAAGACTAAAAAAGCCACAAGAAACGAGCCTGAGCTGCGACTGACAGATGATTCAGACACTCAACTTAACTACAATGTTCTTCTGTAACATGAAAGATGCTTAAAAGAACTTTTCACTGTTGCATTGTAACTGTTTTTCTTCATAGATTGTATGTATTTTATACTGTTTTCTTCTGGTGCATATATCAATATCTTCTCTACATGCACTTATTATGCTTGCATACATATTCATAAATGTATACACATTCATATATGCATGAATACATATCACACATACATTTACATGCTATTTACCCCTGTTTTTTTATATTTGTTATGATTATACAGTTTTTTTTATTAGTTTGATATTGAAATAAAATAATGAAATAAAAAAATATGCAATGTATAATACATTTATTTTGATTTAGTGTTACTTAATGTACTAAAATAAATAAATAAAAATGAATAAAAACTACATGGAGCGATTACATTTTTTTTTTTTTAAACAAAATAAAATTTTAACCTAAATTAAAATAAGACTGGAAAATCTCAAAATATTAATATAAATTATAATAGTATCTCAATGATACTAAAATAGGTTTGATGTAGTTATTTACATTTCTGTATATATATATTAAATTGCACTGTAATATGAATTTGTACTTCCTTGCATTCTATTGTTTATATTTTATATTGTGCAAAAAATGAATAAAAATGCGTCTCTCTCTCTCCAAACGGTTCAATAACACAGTAAAATCACAGATGAACTGTTTTTATAAGCTGACGTCAGCATGAGAATTTAATTAACTGAAGTTATTATAAACCGTTTCCCAGACAGGAACTCGGAGCAGGATTTCCCAACGCCCTGTAAATAATCAAGCAGAAAATTCCCCAATATTTGGCAAGTTTGGACTGACACGTCAAAATGGACCTTGTCTATTTTGAAGATAAAAACCTGTTTGGATGATTGAATAGAAGTTTTGTTAAAATACGTAAACAGAGAGTCTTATGATAATTATTTTTGTCTCTAACTTCTCTATCTAGATCTGTGTCACGTCACGGCCAATGGTCTGACCACGAGTGTCCAGGTCATCATCAGTGATTAGCAGTGTTTAGCATCACAAGACGAGTGTGAACGTGCCAAACACGTCTTGAATCACGTTCAGTCTCTTGTGTGTTACGTGTGACGCTGTAGTTCACTTAACGGCCACCGATGTCACTATAACATCTACATAAAGCCTCTTCAACCTTCTGGTGCTCTTCGACATTTGAGCGAAAACTTTTACATTCGTTTTTTTCTTCATCGGAATGATACGAAACTTGATAAAGGTTTTGGCACTTGCTGTGTGTACACACACACACACACACACACACACACACACACACACACACACACACACACACACACACACACACACACACACACACACACACACACACACACACACACACACACACACACACACACACACACACACACACACACACACACACACACACACACACACACACACACACACACACACACACACACACACACACACACACACACACACACACACACACACACACACACACACACACACACACACACACACACACACACACACACACACACACACACACACACACACACACACACACACACACACACACACACACACACACACACACACACACACACACACACACACACACACACACACACACACACACGATTCGAAAAGGTTAAATGGTCCTGACAAAAATAGCCACACTTGTGTTGTTCATGGTCAAAAATGAATGAGAGTTTCCTCTAGTGGAAGCGTTTGGTACTGCAGCCGAACACACTCTCACTGAACGCTCATTTACTGAGATATCAGCCTCACATCTGGAGCACGACTTTGATTTTCTTGCAGTTTATAGTAAAACGTAATTTTGAACATATATATTTCACGTAAAAATGTTAAATATCATTTGTGCACATTTTTCATAATGATAAACGTAAAATTATGTTAGTTTTTATAAATTCACTTTTTTAAACTTTTTTCCCCAAGTGTCGTCTTTAAAGGATAATTCCGGTATTTAACACCTTGAGTCTATATTGTAGTTTGTTTTGGATGAACAAGAGTGGTGGACAACATTTTTTTGACAATGGTTCCTCTCTCGAGTTTTTGACTATAATAGAATTGGCCATGGACCCATTTAACATTGGAGTCAATGTGCATGTCCGAAAATGTCATTAAAACAGCCAATAATGTTCGTTTACAAAACTGTGCAACTCACCGAGTGATTAGTGGTGTTAGTTGATGTTCCAGAAACAAAAAGTGTTGCGAAATACAGTTTCTGTCGTGTTTTATTCGTCATTTTGTAAAATCCCATTGAATTCTGTTGAAGGACTGAGTGCTCGTTAATATAAATGCGCTACCGGAAACGGAAAGGGGGCTGTTTACATTTGGTCGATGTCGTCTTTTTGCTCACTTCCGTTTCTCATAAGGCTAGCGAGCAGAGCAACTGTGCTCCGGGAGAGTAAGCGAAATAAACAAACAAAACCTTGAAAATATTGAAAGACGTGACCACTGACCAGTGCAATATGAAGTTGAACTCGACTGTGACCGTGAGTGTCCCGCGAGACATAAACATCAGTTATCGCCATCAAGTGGTCGGGAGTGTGCTAACGCTTCAGATTCAAATATTGAGCGGAAGTTACACGGTTGTGAAGTGTCTGAAAAAATAGTTCCACTATAGCAAAATAAACGGATTGGAATCATATATTGCGACGATATATTGCTTATAATCATCAACGAACACCACTAACCACTCGGTGAGTTTAACAGTTTTGTAAACGAACATTATTGGCTGTTTTAATGACATTTTCGGACATGCACATTGACTCCAATGTTAAATGGGTCCATGGCCAATTCTATTATAGTCAAAAACTCGAGAGAGGAACCATTGTCAAAAAAATGTTGTCCACCACTCTTGTTCATCCAAAACAAACTACAATATAGACTCAAGGTTTTAAATACCGGAATTATCCTTTAACAAGAGAACTTCAGTGTGTCGCTCTAAAGCATTAAAGATTAAGTTGGAAATTACATTTTCAGGTCTATGCTCAAAAAGTGAATAAATGGATTATAAATACTGCGTAAATATAATGTAGTACCATAAAACTTCCCTAAAAATACTAAATATTAAATAAAAAACATTAATTTCATTGAAAAAAATAAAATAATAATCGGTCATTTTTGAACCACACGCGAAGAGTGTGTAATTTCTGCTGCAGCAATCAAACATAAGACCTATGACACACACACACACACACACACACACACACACACCTTGACGCTGCGCAGCCCCTTCTCGAACAGCGACAGCATCTCGGACAGCTTGTTGTCGGCGTGGACGTGATAGACCATCTGACTGCGCTCCTGCAGAAGCTCCATGATGCACTTGTTCTCGATCTGCTCGTGCATCTTGAACTCTTTAAAGGTGGCGAGCAGCGACTGCAGAAAGGAGCGGAAATCCCTGTTGTTGGAGAAGTTGGTCTTGGAAAGCTGTGGGTGGAAAACACACGAAACAAGCGATGAAACATCCGGACTGAAGAGCTACTGATGCGGGAATGTAAACAAGACCTGCCCAACAACACGAAAGCGGTTCCTTATAAAAGAGACGGGGTTAATCAGTCAGGCACAAGCTTTTTATCGTTAACTAAAAAACATAAAAAAACAATTAAAAAAAACATTGACTGAAATCAAATAAAATTTATTATAAAAAATATATTTCAACAAAGCCCAGAAAGAAACATGATGGTGGAAAAAATATGGTATGGGAGGAAAAATATATTTCAAAACTTTTGCGTTCGCTCGCGAAAGTTCCTGAAAGTTCTGCGTTCGCTCGCGAAAGTTCCTGAAAGTTTTGCGTTCTCTCCCGAAAGTTTTGCGTTCCCTCGCGAAAGTTTTACATTCCCTCGCGAAGGTTTTGCGTTCCCTCTTGAAAGTTCCCGAAAGTTTTGCGTTCTCTCCCGAAAGTTTTGCGTTCCCTCGCGAAAGTTTTGCGTTCCCTCGCGAAAGTTCCCGAAAGTTTTGCGTTCTCTCCCGAAAGTTTTGCGTTCCCTCGCGAAAGTTTTGCGTTCCCTCGCGAAAGTTCCCGAAAGTTTTACGTTCCCTCCCGAAAGTTTTGCGTTCCCTCGCGAAAGTTTTGCGCTCCCTCGCGAAAGTTTTGCGCTCCCTCGCGAAAGTTTTGCGCTCCCTCGCGAAAGTTTGGCGTTCCCTCGCGAAAGTTTGGCGTTCCCTCGCGAAAGTTTGGCGTTCCCTCGCGAAAGTTTGGTGTTCCCTCGCGAAAGTTTGGCGTTCCCTCGCGAAAGTTTGGCGTTCCCTCGCGAAAGTTTGGCGTTCCCTCGCGAAAGAAACTTCTCTCCAGAAAGTTTTGAGCTTTCTCCCGAATTTTTTTGCGGTCTCTCCAGAACGTTTTGCATTCTCTCCCGAACGTTTGAACGAATTGTTAAAATGAATACAAAATAATTAAATAAATAATACATAGCAGTACAGTAACATTCATAACATTAATTTTTCCCAATATAAATTAAGTCTTAATTCATATAAATATATCGCTGGCTTTTAAATTTTAGGATGGCGGTCCCTCGCACAAAGATGATCATATTTGAAAGATTGAAAACACACATAGCATTAGTGTTATATAACGCTGGATGTGTGTCAAATGTTAAACGAGTTCAGATGAGTGTGTAGATGCACAAAACACAACAAACTACTGACACAGCAAACACACACACACACACACACACATTTGTGTCTTACATAAGCGGTGTGTGTGTGTGTGACTTGCAAACCCAAACATGGGCTGAACTGAAGCTACACACCCACAGAAACCATTCAAATCATCATAATCTCCATGCAAACCTGTTCAGAATAAATTACAGTAATCAGACTGAATCAGACTAATAAACCATCTCACTTTAACACCTCACATCTCAATTTCAGATGTTTATAAATGAGTCAAATACATTCCTCATAAAAAGCATAAAAAGTTAATTTAAAGTGTTTCAATCTAGAAATGATCTGATTATAGATCAGAATGTGGTGTAATTCACATCTGTGTGGATGTTTATCACAGACTACAAGGGTTAGGATGCGTTTAGAAGTTAATGTTGTGATAGGAAATCAATACAATAAAGATAAAATTAATAATTGTTTTTAATCAGACGCAGCATATTTCCACATATCACGTGGAGTCTGAGTGTTTATATTATTATTAGTAGTATTATTCAATACACAATAGTGTTTTTTACATACCTGAGATCAGACATTCACAATAAATGCAACATCGGCTTATTATTGTGCTTATATTACATTTAATAAAGTCTGTTTTCGTACAGATCTGAGATCAGACATTGACATTAAGCTCTCATAATCTGGCTATATAAACTCAGATGGTCAGAATGGGTTAAAATCTTAACAACATATCTAGATAAAGATAGCGTCTCTGTGCTGATCTGAGATCAGATCGTTATCAGACGTTCATAATAAACTCTGTTCTATGCCTATTAGCCGTTTGGCTAACACTAACGTTAGCTCTCCTCAAACAAACACATCATATCTGACCGCTTAAAACCACTTTATTTGGTGAAATGACCGATAAAACAGGTCTGACACGAACCTTCTCGCTGTAGAGCTCCACCAGCTGCTTCATGCGCCAGTGTGGCCCGGTAAAAACATCCACCTCGTCGGGGAAAGGAGCCATCGCGACTCCATCAGCGGCTCCGGGAGAACAGCACTGAACACTCGCTGCGGGGAGCCAGATCCTCACCGGGAAACACTCCGCTGAAAAACACAACATAACATAACATAACATAACATAACATAACATAACATAACATAACATAGTATAACATAACATAACATAACATAACATAACATAACATAACATAACATAACATAGCAGAGCATAACATAACATAGTATAACATAACATAGCAGAGCATAACATAACATAACATAACATAGTATAACATAACATAGCATAGCATAACATAACATAACATAGTATAACATAACATAACATAACATAGCAGAGCATAACATAATATAACATAGTATAACATAACATAGCAGAGCATAACATAACATAACATAGTATAACATAACATAGCATAGCATAACATAACATAACATAACATAACATAACATAGTATAACATAACATAACATAGTATAACATAACATAGCATAACATAACATAGCATAGCATAGCATAACATAATAACATAACATAACATAACATAAAAAATAAAACATAACATAAAAAAATATAAAATAATATAATATAACATAACATTAAATATATATATATAATATAATAACAACATAACATAATATAAAATAACAAAACATAAAATAATATTAAATAAAATAACAAAATAAAATATCATACATAACATAAATAACATAACATAAAAGGAAAAAAAAAAAAAAAATCTAATAATAATAATATCATACATAGGCTAATATAAATAAATTAACAACATAACATAACATGAAATTAAATTAAATAATCGTTGTGGTATATAAGTGCGCACATTAATTAATAAAGTGTTACATAAAAATAAAAACTCAACAATGAAAAACTAAATCTAAATGAAGAGAAATAAAACAATAATAAAAAAAGTTAAATAAACTCCTCAAGGAAAAACTAATAAAAATCAACATAATGCAATAACTAAGTAAAATCGTTATGGCATATATATCTATTCATAAATGGTTACAGTGCAAAACATAAAATAAAAACTCTTCACAGTGAAAAACAAACTCTACATTAACTAAATAAAAATAAAACAACTATGACATTCAATGACTATGGAAGCCTGTTCGACTTTATAACTCTATATAAGTTTATACTTTACAACTTTATAATGTGAGTTTATATCTCGCAAATCTGACTTTATATCTCGCAATTTCTACTTTATATCTCGCAATTCTGACTTTATATCTCGCAAATCTGACTTTATAATTCACAATTGCGACTTTAAATCTTGCAAATCTGAGGAAAAAAGTCAGAATTGCATGACATCAGTAAAAGTAGTAGTAAAAAGTATCATGTGTTAGCAAATTTAACCTGTATAATCAACGAATGGTGACCACATTAAATTAAATGTTTCTGCACAAAACTACGGACATAATAAAGACATATTTCAGTGACTTTCCACAGAAATAATTATGCCCAGTCAGATGGGGTTTAATAATGTGTCATTTCGTGAATTCAGAGGGTTTTCAAAGCAACTTGGCAACCCGGATGACGTCATGACGTCTACGTGCGCAGTGACACGGTCGAGGCAGAGCGGTGTAAACACATGCGCACTATTTATTAAAAACTTATTTAAAACCACATCAAATGTACTTTAATAACGTATGTGTGTATATAGAACATTAACAAAACAATATTACATGAAAGCTAACAGTATTTACGATGGGATATTTTTTACAGTATATATAATTGAACGAATGCGCTGCATTGATTACACAACAAACCAGAGAATTTTAGAGACAAAAGATTTTATTTACGGCAACAAAATCATGATTATTCAACTGTTAAGTAATCAGACAAGGTGCAAGTTGAAAATACAAACAAACACAAAGTTATACTGAAGCTCTCACCTTACAAACATGTACATATTGTTTGATTAAACATGTATGGAATCTTATCTCAAGAGACAAACCGAACATTTTTTAACTTTACCAAATCCTATGATGACCAGAGTACAAATATCGAATAATCGACATCCAAAAACAAATAAGGAATGAGAAGCCGTCAAAACCTAGTCGGAGAAACTCGATATGTGTGCGCTTATAGTGTTTGAGCAAAAGTATTTTTGTCTTGTTTTCCAGTACAAATATCTAAACACTTTTAAATCAATATACATTTACTGGAAAAGCAAAATGACTTATTAACTCTAGCTTTCTGGAAAATTAAGTGAGTTTATTATTAAAACAAGAACAAAGTCAGAAAGTCTTAATTCAAAGGGAAAATAAGAGAATTTATTTATTAAGATTATATATATATTTTTATAAAAAAAACGTGTTCATGTTTTAATCATAAATACAAATCATAATTTTGTGTCTCCAGTAAATGTGTCGTGATGAAATTTGTACAAGATGAACAATAAATTCTCCAGCTTTTTGAGTTTCGGTTTGTGAAAGAAGGCCATTCATGGCAGAAATTAGCCAGAAAGAAAGGATAAATCCGCAAAACTACATGTGATTTACGAGTTCTCGCTAACTATGATCAGAGAGAGGAACCTTTTCTTAGTTTCTGTGCATGTTGGCACCTCACCGAATGAATCCCTCGACTGCTAAACATATTTCATTCATGTTTATGATAAACATTCTCATAGAAAACCCTGAAACGGTTTCATTTGCAGTGTCCTCCACACCAGAGGGGGCGCTGTTGTGATTTAGCTGTCGTCCTGCAGCATCTCCTCGATCTCGCGGTCCCAGTTATCGTCTCGGTTTTCCGGGTCGACGACCACCTCGTATTCCTGAAGCTCCTGCTGCAGTTCCTTCTCCCAGTCGGCGGCCTCTTCTATCGGAGAAACAATAACAAAAAGTCTTCGGTCAACAATGGATGAAAAAATGAAAGTTTTTACACTTAATTTTTTTTTGCTTCATCTGAATATTAAACAACAGTAAAAAAAAGACACACACTCACACACACACACACACACACTCACTCACACAGAACTATTATACACACTCACTCACTCACTCACACAGAACTATTATGCGCACACACACACACACTATTATACACACAAACTCACTCATTCACTCACTCACAACTATTATGCGCACACACACACACACTATTATACACACAACTCACTCACACGCACACACACAACTATTATGCGCACAAACACACTATTATACACACAACTCACTTACACACACACACACACACACACAACTATTATGCGCACACATTTACATTTACATTTAGTCATTTAGCAGACGCTTTTATCCAAAGCGACTTACAACTGAGGACTACAGCAAGCGAGTCATCGTGAAGAGGCAAAAACAACGCAAGAAGTGCTCAAAATACAAAGTTCAGGCATTGCTCAGAGTAGCATAAGCCAAAACAAGGGAGGATTAAAGGAAGAGGTTTTTTTTTTTTCCACACACACACACACACACACACACACACACACACACACACACACACACACACACACACACACACACACAACACACACACACACACACACACACACACACACACACACTGAATTTTAATGTTTTGTATGAAAAAAAGTCTTTCTCTGAGTTCAGGTTTGACGGTAGTAAAAAATAATGCAAAAACTGAAACTTCAAATCAACATTTCAAACTAAACAAAATCTAAACCTTGACAAAAAGTAGTCTGAGAATGTCCAAGTAAAAATCCAAATACATTTTTTTATTTTTTTTATTAAAGGTAGGGTAGGTCAGAATTGTCTAAAAAAAACTTTTATTCAAATTTGTTTAAACTGTCTTTATATACCAATGCATAATTAA
Organism: Phoxinus phoxinus; assembly: GCF_949152265.1. Taxonomy (NCBI): domain Eukaryota; kingdom Metazoa; phylum Chordata; class Actinopteri; order Cypriniformes; family Leuciscidae; genus Phoxinus; species Phoxinus phoxinus. The sequence goes on from NC_136893.1 coordinate 1,563,715, forward strand.
AATGTAAGTACTCTGATAAAAAGAGTATAAAAATCGAGTGACTCTAGACCGTTTAATCTTCATTAAACACAGCTCATTAATTCCATTCACTCCCACCTAAAAACGGGTGCGCGACTGCGCGCACGTGGGCAGAGCCAGTAATAGCGGCGGTAGTCATGGCGACGTCGAGTGACAGTCGCGCAAGCCAATCCTGTGATTCGTCCCGAATGGAAATAATGAGCTGTGTTTAATGAAGATTAAACGGTCTAGAGTCACTCGATTTTTATACTCTTTTTATCAGAGTACTTACATTTTAATTATGCATTGATATATATAGAAAGTTTAATCAAATTTGGTAAAAAGTTTTTATATAAATCCTACCTACCCTACCTTTAAAGTAAGTAATTATGTCTAAAAACCACTAGAGAATTGATAAGCCTCTTTATATAGAGCTATACAGGCATCTAGTGGTTACACCACAGCATTACACAGGTTTTTATTTTTCTATTACACCCTAATCTTAAAAAATTGGATTTTCTCTATTTGAACATGAATACTGCTTTAATTGAAAAATATATTAGAAAAAAATGGTGTATTATTTTCAATGGTGGAAAATAGCTCATAAAATTTGCTATTTGCTCAATAACATTGGTTTTCCTGAAAAAAAGGTACCATTTCAAGGCTTGAAAGAGCAGAGTGCGAGTCCTAACCGAGTGCGAGTCCTAACCGAGTGCGAGTCCTAACCGAGTGCGAGTCCTAACCGAGTGCGAGTCCTAACCAAGGGTTAGAGAGTGTGTGTTGCGAGTCCTAACCGAGGGTTAGAGAGTGTGTGTTGCGAGTCCTAACAGAGGGTTAGAGAGTGTGTGTTGTTAGTCCTAACCGAGGGTTTGAGAGTGTGTGTTGCGAGTCCTAACCGAGGGTTAGAGAGTGTATGTTGTTAGTCCTAACCGAGGGTTAGAGAGTGTGTGTTGTGAGTCCTAACCCAGGGTTAGAGAGTGTGTGTTGTTAGTCCTAACCCAGGGTTAGAGAGTGTGTGTTGTGAGTCCTAACCTAGGGTTAGAGAGTGTGTGTTGTTAGTCCTAACCGAGGGTTAGAGAGTGTGTGTTGTGAGTCCTAACCCAGGGTTAGAGAGTGTGTGTTGTTAGTCCTAACCCAGGGTTAGAGAGTGTGTGTTGTGAGTCCTAACCGAGGGTTAGAGAGTGTGTTGTTAGTCCTAACCGAGGGTTTGAGAGTGTGTGTTGCGAGTCCTAACCGAGGGTTAGAGAGTGTGTGTTGTGAGTCCTAACCCAGGGTTAGAGAGTGTGTGTTGTGAGTCCTAACCCAGGGTTAGAGAGTGTGTGTTGTGAGTCCAAACCGAGGGTTAGAGAGTGTGTGTTGTGAGTCCTAACCCAGGGTTAGAGAGTGTGTGTTGTGAGTCCTAACCCAGGGTTAGAGAGTGTGTGTTGTGAGTCCTAACCGAGGGTTAGAGAGTGTGTGTTGCGAGTCCTAACCGAGGGTTAGAGAGTGTGTGTTGCGAGTCCTAACCGAGGGTTAGAGAGTGTGTGTTGCGAGTCCTAACCGAGGGTTAGAGAGTGTGTGTTGCGAGTCCTAACCGAGGGTTAGAGAGTGTGTGTTGCGAGTCCTAACCGAGGGTTAGAGAGTGTGTGTTGCGAGTCCTAACCCAGGGTTAGAGAGTGTACTGTGTTGCGAGTCCTAACCGAGGGTTAGAGAGTGTGTGTTGCGAGTCCTAACCGAGGGTTAGAGAGTGTGTGTTGTTAGTCCTAACCGAGGGTTAGAGAGTGTGTGTTGCGAGTCCTAACCGAGGGTTAGAGAGTGTGTGTTGTTAGTCCTAACCGAGGGTTAGAGAGTGTGTGTTGCGAGTCCTAACCCAGGGTTAGAGAGTGTGTGTTGTGAGTCCTAACCCAGGGTTAGAGAGTGTGTGTTGTGAGTCCTAACCGAGGGTTAGAGAGTGTGTGTTGCGAGTCCTAACCGAGGGTTAGAGAGTGTGTGTTGCGAGTCCTAACCGAGGGTTAGAGAGTGTGTGTTGCGAGTCCTAACCGAGGGTTAGAGAGTGTGTGTTGCGAGTCCTAACCGAGGGTTAGATAGTGTGTGTTGTGAGTCCTAACCGAGGGTTAGAGAGTGTATGTTGTTAGTCCTAACCGAGGGTTAGAGAGTGTGTGTTGTTAGTCCTAACCGAGGGTTAGAGAGTGTGTGTTGCGAGTCCTAACCGAGGGTTAGAGAGTGTGTGTTGCGAGTCCTAACCGAGGGTTAGAGAGTGTGTTGCGAGTCCTACCCGAGGGTTAGAGAGTGTGTGTTGCGAGTCCTAACCGAGGGTTAGAGAGTGTGTTGCGAGTCCTACCCGAGGGTTAGAGAGTGTGTGTTGTGCAGGTGTGTTCAGTGCTCACCGTCCTTCTTGTCCAGCACCAGCTGCTCCATCTCCTTCCTCAGGTCCTCCTGGTTGATGTCACACGCGTCAAACGCGTCGCTCACGAACTCGGACACGCCGGGGCTGGTGGAGATGTCCTCCTCCTCCTGAAAGCAGAAGCACAGATGAGAACACACACACACTCACACACACACAGGTGGGCATACCGCAGATCTGAGGGGAGGACGGTACCTCGCTGGCCTTGGGTTTGGAGCTGATGGCGACAGGAGGAGTTTTGGGTCTGATGGTCTCTGTGGCGTAGGAAACAAATGTTTATCTCATCAATGGGTATAATTCAGTTGACTATGTTAAAAAGCGGTGGGAGGAAGACACACTGCACAACATGCTTTCCTTACTCAGTGTTTCTGTCTTGTTTCCAGTCCAAATATCTAAAAATTTGTAAATCAAGATGCATTTACTAGACGAGTGAAATTACATTAGATATTATGTCCTGTTTTCCGGGGGATTTAATAAAAAGTACCGTATTTTTTTCATAGTTTGGCTGGTCCTGCGACTTATATTCAGGTGCGACTTATATATCAAAATTAATTCATACTGACTGAGATGAACCAAGAGAAAACATTACCGTCTACAGCCGTGAGAGGGCGCTCTAGTTAGCGGAGTCGTTCAGAAGCGACACCGAGGAAGAACTCAATGTATTCAGTGTTGTTGAGTGAGATCGGGAGCTGGTGAACTTGCTGACCGGTAACTTGTTGGACTCGCTGGCTAATGTTAGTTTAGCCTATTCAGCCTCCCAGGTATATGTTCTTTATGCTATTGTGCAGCTGAATAACTGTTAATGTGTTACGCTAACACGCCGGACACTATTCAGCTGTTGTTCTGTGTGCTGTTGTGGAGCTGAATAACCTTTCCAGATTAAATGTCTGTTCTTGGTCTTGGATTTTGTGAAATAAATTTCTAAATAAATGCGACTTATAGTCCAGTGCGACTTATAGTCCAGTGCGACTTATAGTCCGGAAAATACGGGTAAGTGAGTTGATGCTTAAAAAAAGCTAAATTATCTTCCAATGGGGTCAGAAAAATAATCTTAATTTAAACATAAACAACATTATTTTTCTGACCCCATTGGCAGATCATTTTGCTTGTTTTAAGCATCAACTCACTTAATTTGTATTTATTTCCCCAGAAAACAGGACATAATATCTTATGTCATTTTCCTCATCTAGTAAATGCATCTTGATTTAAGAAATGTTTGATATTTGGACTGGAAACAAGACAGAAACACTGAGTAAGAAAAGCAGTGTGTGTAATAATGTGGCTTGAGCGCTGCTGTGATCACCCGAGAGAGTTTCGTCGAGTGGCGCGTTCGAGATCTTCTCCTCCGCCTGTTGCTGAGCCGCGAGAGCCGTGAGCTGAGCCGACTGCTTTATCAGAGACACACGGTAGAAATAATTCCTCCAGAACACGTCCTCCTTCACCCTGAAACACACACACACACACACACACACACACACACACACACACACACACACACAGGAATCAGCTCACAGAGACAGAAAGCAAAGAGTTAAAGGATTAATTCACTTTCAAATAAAAATGTCCTGATATGTTCATGTCTTTCTTTTTTCAGTCGAAAAGAAATGAAGGTTTTCTGAGGAAAATATTCCAGGATTTTTCTCCATATAGTGCCTTTTGGCTCTAAGTCAGAACGGAGGCTCTCTATTGGCCAGCATGACACACATGACCAGCGTCGGCCAATAGTAAGCCTCCGTTCTGACGTACAACCCAGAAGCGCTGCGCTGTCACACTACGGGAACTCACTCAGAAGAACACACAGAAGAACATCAAGAGTTCAATAAAGTCCTTATTTTTGCGCACAAAAAGTATTCTGGTCGCTTGATAAACTTAAGGTTCAGCCGCTGTAGTCACTCGGACTATTTTAAACATCGTCTTTACTAACTTTCTGGGCCGGCAAGTTTCAATTACAACAGAAGCCTATGGAGGAGTGAGACACTCTCAGATTTAATCACTAATATCTTCATTTGTGTTCTGGAGATAAAGAAAAGTCTGACGGGGAACAACATGAGGGAGAGGAATTACTGACAGAGTTTCTGAGTGAACGAACACTTTAAGTCGTAACTTGGTGGAAATCTTGCTTATACACACGTCGTGTTGTTCATTAAGCTTTAATGGAGACAATCTCACTGTTTAGGGACGAGGTCGAAGCGCATCCGGTTGAGGAGCTCGTCTTCCTGCAGCATCACGAGGGCGACGGAGAACATCTGATCGAAGTCAAAGTGAAACTGCACTCCGGCCGGAGGATCGCGCAAGAAGTTCCTCTTGTCCTGAACGAAGATACAAACACAGATCAATCATGCTGTCCTGGAGTAATCAGGGGTCTCATTTATAAAACTGAGCGTAGGATCCGCTGAAATATGGCTTCTATATGTTGCAATATGGTTGCTAGGTGGCTCTAAACGGTTGCTAGG
>NC_136893.1:1573547-1593547 GCF_949152265.1 Phoxinus phoxinus
TATAAACACACACACACACACATATATATAAACACACACACAAACATATATATATATATATAAACACACACACACATTAACACACACACACACATTTATAAACACACACACATATATAAACACACACATACACACATACATATAAACATACACACACATAAACACACACACATATAAACACACACAAATATATATAAACACACACACACACATTAACACACACACACACACACACATATATAAACACACACATATATAAACACACACATATATAAACACACACATACACACATACATATAAACATACACACACATAAACACACACACATATAAACACACACAAATATATATAAACACACACACACACACACACACACACACATATATAAACACACACATATATAAACACACACACACACACACATATAAACACACACACATATAAACACACACAAATATATATAAACACACACACACACACACACACACAAACACACACATATAAACACACACACACATATAAACACACACACACACAAATAAATTCCTGCGCATTAGAAAAAAAATGCTTTTGTAAATCATCAGCTTGTTATGTTTGTCTTAGTGTCATAATTTCGACTTTATCTCATAATTATAATTTTTTATAATAATGACATAAGCCAAAATATGACTTAGTAAGGAAAAAAATTGATTTTGTTTCAATATCCACTTTTTGAATATGACTATTTTAAAATCTTGACGTATTATCGACTTAATTAAGGATTGTTTTCCATAATTATGACTTTTGATGTCATAATTTGGACTTTTCAGTGCCATAATTAACATTGACCAAAGCATGATTTGTTTTCCTTGTATATGTGAGCTTCCACAGATTATATATATATATATATATATATATATAGTTATGCACAGTTTTATGTGGACGTCTCACCGCTGAGTCCTTTGGCCTCTGATTCTTCAGTCTGTGTGTTTATGTTTTTCTCCTCTAACGTTACTGCTTCCGGTTTGTCAGTTTTCTCTTCATGCTCCAGTTCTCCGCCCAGCCACGAGCTCCAGCCCTTGAACATGCTGCTGTCTTTCGGTCTCTCTGCGGTGAAATAAACTATCTCTGCTCGTTTTAATCAGGATAATTAATAATGTTACTCCATGTCTCACACACATCCGCACTGGGCCACATCAACAACAGCATCTGAGCGCTTCCTCAGTCCTCATGCAGAAGCGGTTTCTGCGGCTCCACAGCGACACCTGCCGCCCGGAGGAACGACTGAACGCCACTAGCGGCCACGATAAACATCTCTTTTGAATCCGTTAAAAGGGGTGGTTGATTATGATTTCACTTTTTTAACTTTAGTTAGTGTGTAATGTTGCTGTTCACGCGCAATCAACACCTGGAAAGTTACAACGCTCAAAGTTCAAAGCAAAGGGAGATATTTGCTTTTATAGAAATTGCTTTTTAAGAACTACAACAAAAGGCTGGTAGGAACTACACGACATTCCTCCCGTTAGTGACATCACCAACCCTAGAATTTACATAAACCCCGCCCCCTAAACATGATTAACTACACATAAGCTTCATAAATTCATCAACTAACCATTCAGAAATGTCCTGTTCTTCTACATGTTGTCACTTCTTCTTGAGTCTCTCTATCATTGTCTGACTCTGGTTTGAAATTTTCAGTGTGTGTGTGTGTGTGTGTGTGAGGTAAAAGGACATGAGCTGTTGAAGCTCCGCCGGCTGTGCCGGGAGCAGCAGCTCATTTGCATTTAAAGGGACAGACACAAAACGGTGTGTTTTTGCTCAGCCTCAGAAAGTGACGATTTTAACATGATATATAAAAATATCTGTGGGGTATTTTGAGCTGAAACTTCACACACACACTCTGGGGACATCAGAGACGTATTCTACATCTTGTGAAAAGGGAATTATACCACACCTTTATATACATTTACATTACATTTTATATACAAATATAAATATCTGAAAGTTAAACTTCAGATCCGAGTATTTCACAGTGAGTTTAGTTATAAAAAAAGCCCTTAGAATAATGAAAAGTAAAAAAGCAAAAAACCCTTTTGCTATAATAGAAGAATATGACTTATTCTTAAGGTAAACCCCCCTGATGTTAACCCGTCTAATTTATTATATTATATTTGCCCTATTGTTAGTTTAACGGCTTCTTGCTCTCCTCATTTGTAAGTCACTTTGGATAAAAGCATCAAAATGATTGTTAAATGTTTTTGTTAAATGTTAAATGATTTTTTTAAATTTTTGTTTTGTTCATTTAATGTTAAATGATTAAATATATATTAATAATATATGAAGTAAAATGAACTACAGTAGTCAACATTTGAAGTGGATCAAATCCGTTCAAAGTTATACATGAATTTTGAACAATTCCCGTTCTTATAAGACAAGTTTTTTCTGTATTTTACTTTTTACTATAAAATATAATAAGTAATAAAATGAGATAAAAAGTGGCAATTACCTTTTTATATTTTATTCCGTGGTGGAAATGCACTTCCAACACAGATGTTTACAGATGAAATGCAGGTGTGGAGCAAGAAACACAATAAGTTGTCAATACAAATCCAAAGCGTCCAAAAACCAGCACCATTTTAATGGGTTTATTATACCCAACAACAGAAAATCAGATTAAAACATAATTTGAAGACATAAAAAAAAAGCTTATAAGATAATAAAGATTTCAGCTGTTGCTATGTGGTTTTTATGGTGTTCTGAGCAGTTGCTGTGTCATTGCTACAGGGTTTTAGATGGTTGCCAGGGTGATGCTACAGTATATGGTTGCTATGGTGTTCTGGTTTGTTGATAGGCTGTTGCTATGCGGTTTTTAGGGTGTTATGAGTGGTAGCCAGATCATTGATATGGTGTTTTGAGTGGTCGCCAGAGTGTTGCTACAGTATATGGTTGCTATGGTGTTCTGGTTTGTTGATAGGCTGTTGCTATGTGGTTTTTATGGTGTTCGGAGTGGTTGCCGGGTCATTGATATGGTGTTTTGGGTGGTTGCCAGGGTGTCGCTACAGTATATGGTTGCTTGATAGACTGTTGCTAAGTGGTTTTTAGGGTGTACGGAGCAGTTGCCAGGCCATTGCTATGATGTTTCAGATGGTTGCTATTAGGTGTTGCAATGTGGTTATGTAGATATGGTGTTCTGGTTGGTTGATAGGCTGTTGCTATGTGTTTTTTAGGGTGTTTTGACCAGTTGTCAGGTCAATGCAATCGGGTGTGCCAAAGTGTTGCTATGGTGTTCTGGTTGGTTGATAGGCTGTTGCTATGTGTTTTTTAGGGTGTTTTGACCAGTTACTGGGACATTGTTATGGTGTTTTGGGTGGTTGCCAGGGTGTTGCTACGGTACATGGTGGATATGGCGTTCTGGTTGCTTGATAGACTGTTGCTAAGTGGTTTTTAGGGTGTACGGAGCAGTTGCCAGGCCATTGCTATGATGTTTCAGATGGTTGCTATTAGGTGTTGCAATGTGGTTATGTAGATATGGTGTTCTGGTTGGTTGATAGGCTGTTGCTATGTGTTTTTTAGGGTGTTTTGACCAGTTGTCGGGTCAATGCAATCAGGTGTGCCAAAGTGTTGCTATGGTGTTTTGGTTGGTTGATAGGCTGTTGCTATGTGTTTTTTAGGATGTTCTGACCAGTTACTGGGACATTGTTATGGTGTTTTGGGTGGTTGTCAGGGTGTTGCTACGGTACATGGTGGATATGGCGTTCTGGTTGGTTGATAGGCTGTTGCTATGTGGTTTTATGGTGTTCTGGGCGGTTGCCGGGTCATTGCTATGGTGTTTCGGGTGGTTGCCAGGGTGTCGTTATGTGGTTGCTAGGGTGCTCTGATTGGTTGCCAGGGCATTGCTATGGTGTTCTGAGAAGATATTAGGGCATTTTAAGACGACAAAAAAATAAGCTTTAAACATGAATTAGCAAAAAGCATTTATTTTTAATTTATTATGATCTAACAATTATTTAAACTTTATTATTTTAAACAAAATGAAACAATCCAGTCACACTCGATGAGAGTCACATGACGGCACAGCTGGCGTCCTGATTGGGTCTCAGCCCCTGAAACAGACACAGATTGATCATTCACATGAGAACGTCTTTATAAACTCTTCTGATTGACCTTATAAAGCGACTGCATCACATGAGAGAGGCCTCTAAATGATCAGCATCAAAAACTTAGTGAAAAAAAAATCTACTACATGCCTTCTGTCATCTGATAGATAGTTTAGACTCTTAACAAGGTTGAGTGTAGATTTAAAACAGATGCCCATTCGTAACTATGTATTGGTTACCAAGGCATTGCTATGGTGTTCTGAGTGGGTGTCAGGTCATTGCTATTTGGTTGCCAGGGTGTTGCTATGTGGTGCTCTGAGCAGTTTCCGGGTTGTTGTTATGGTGTTTTGGTTGCTAGGGTGTTCTGATTGGTTGCAAGGGCATTGCTATGGTGTTCTCAGAGGGTGTCAGGTCATTGGTATTCTGTTGCTATGGTGATCTGGGTGGTTGCCAGGGTGTTGCTATGTGGTGCTCTGAGCAGTTTCCAGGTTGTTGCTATGGTGTTTTGGTTGCTAGGGTGTTCTGCCAGGGTGTTGTCGTCCGATTAAACTAAGGATGAGCTTAGATAGAAAACAGATGCCTGTTCAGTAGTCCTGTAACTAAGCAGAAAAAAATGTCTGTGATAATGGTACCAAACAAAAACAAGGAGTTGAAACGAGTGTCAGAAAAGCGAGAGTAATTCCTTATCATATTGAGCTAAAACTATGCATTTCATTAAAAGGCAATCATGCAAATATTCACAGCCAAGCATGCTCAAATTAAAATATTACAATGATGATGATGCACTGCATTAGTAAACATGCAAAGCCACAGTTATTGCTAAAGCAAAGCACAAACGGTCGACCGGATCCATCTCACCTACAGACGCTTCTGGATCAGGAGAGGGAACAACATTTCTTTTTTCTTCTTTTAGGCTTTTACAAAACAGAGGTGAAGCAGAAACAAACAACAGATTTCAGATGTTGCTATGTGGTATTAAATGTGTTCTGAGCGGTTGCTCTGTGGTTGCCAGGGTGTTGCTATGTGGTTTCTATGGTGTTCTGAGTTTTGTGTGGTTGCTATGATGTTCTGGTAGATTGATATGCTGTTGCCATGTGGTTTTTAGAGTGTTCTGAGTGGTTGCCGAGTCATTGCTATGTAGTTGCTATGGCGATCTGGGTGGTTGCCAGGGTGTTGCTATGTGGCTTTCTGAGCGGTTGCTGGGTTGTTGCTTTGGTGTTCTGAGTGGGTTTCAGGGCATTGCTATTTGGTTGCTATGGTGATCTGGGTGGTTGCCAGGGTTTATGAGCTGTTGCTATGGTGATTTGGTACTAGGGCGTTATGATTCGTTGCCAGGGCATTGCTATGGTGTTCTGAGTGGATGTCAGGCCATTGGTATTTGGTTGCTATGGGATATCTGGATGGTTAACAGGGTTTTGCTATGTGTTGCTCTGAGTGGTGTCCTGGGTTGTTGCTATGGTGATTTGGTTCTAGGGCGTTCTGATTGGTTGGCAGGGCATTGCTGTGGTTTTCTGAGTGGGTGTCAGGGCCATTGGTATTTGGTTGCTATGGTGATTTGGGTGGTTGCCAGGGTTGTCATGTGGTTTCTGATCTATTGCTATAGTGATTTGGTACTAGGGCGTTATGATTTGTTGCCAGGGCATTGCTATGGTGTTCTGAGTGGATGTCAGGCCATTGGTATTTGGTTGCTATGGTGATCTGGATGGTTAACAGGGTTTTACTATGCGTTACTTTTTCTGGGTTGCTGCTATGGTGTTTTGGTTGCTAGGGCGTTCTGATTGGTTGCCAGGGCGTTCTGATTGGTTGCCAGGGCGTTCTGATTGGTTGCCAGGCCGTTCTGATTGGTTGCCAGGGCGTTGCTATGTGATTTTTAACCCTCTGGAGTCTAAGGTGTTTTTGGGGTCCTTGAGATGTTTTACATGACCTGATATTTGTATTTTTTTCAGTTGCTTATAAACATATTAATGGCAAAGGTGTAATTACACTCTATTTAGCACGAACATGACTATCATAATATGTGAGCAACATGTATGTACATGTTTGCATTTTTGAGAGAATATTATTTATGCGTGGTTATTCAAAAAACTCAAACTTAAATGTTCTGATATAAGACCACAAACAACCAACTTCACATATTCCCACAATACTTTTGACTAATGGATCTTGTCGGCTAGAGTATTTACTTCAAAATGATCTGAAAATCATCCGGGCTAATCGTTCACATTAAACAATAGATTGATTTAAATTTTGTAAGACACTTTTTGTTTGGAAAGGCAATATGCAGGTGGGCGTGAATGATCCAACAAGATCATGAATAATGTCCTCATTCACACCTGGAGACAAAGAAGACCTGCTAATGCTGCATACTAATGAGCCTTTCACTGAGTGTGTCACTGAGCCACACAGAATGCAAAGAATGCAAAGACAACACACACACACACATATATATATATACATACATACACACACACATCTACAGAATTGGTTCAGAGTTGGAAACATCTTGAAAAAAAGTGTATTTTTCCACAAACTGTATGCTTGCAAATTGTATAATATCCAAGGTAAACATTTCTAGTAATTGTGCAGTTAATTCTCATTCGTATTTTCAGAAAGTTTTGGATGTAGGCTATCCTCTCCCCAAATTTGTCACTAATAAAACACAAAAATAATTTAAAGAGAAGGCTTATATTGACCTTTTAAGATTTTGTTTGCACCTTGGAAATTAGGTTTTGATGTGGCAGTACAAACTTTATAATCTACCCAAAACGAAATGTTGTCTTTCATATTTTGTCTGTAACATATCGTCTTTTATAATATAGCCTATATTAGGGCATAAATGTTAATTTGCAGTTTAAAATGTTGCTTATACAAAGACATTTATTTCAACGTATTCAGTCGATTTTTACTCATCTCAGTAGGCAATATAGATATTTCATTCACACACACAGACACGCGCGAGCTGTAACGTTAGTAAACAAACGCATGCACATGTGCCGTTCATTCATTCAAACAGTCTTTTGCGGTTTACAGACACCATTTCATATCGCGATTAGAACAAAGCACTTACTGATGATCTGCAGCTGGATCCGTTGTTCGGCTACTCCAGCACGTTTGAGGTCAAATTTCCAGGATAATCACGATATTATTAGCAGAGCTATTCCTCACAGCGAGTGTGTTCTCCAGCTGCTGTGGGCGTTGACTGGTTTGCATGTGTTGCTTCAGATCATCTGCGTTTGAATAGCGCGCGCTCTCGATGGGCGTGTCACATTAGCGGAGTAATGAGGTGCCAGAACGATAATGAGAACGGCTGATCTCTCGCTCTTTTTATATAGATTACATAAACAGAGAATATTTGTTTTAGATTTGAATTAGATAATTTAAAACTACACACTTAAACGATTATAGAGATATATAGCTCATGTCTGAGTGAATAGTATTCGCTGAGTTTTGTTTGAGTTTAGAGAAGTGCTTCAGAAAAAAAGTTCACGGAGACGGAGAGGCATAAAGCACTCCCTGTTTACTTTCTTTATTTTACAAAAGCACAATGTTTTATTTCGATTGTAAGTGGACACATAAAAAAGTAGACATTTAACAGCTTATTTTTTCATATTTCTTAAGACTGTATGACCAAAACCGACGGAGTATTTTAGGTCTATTTTGCTGCTATGTAAAAAAAACCGAGCAAAACGCGCCCGCGCGTTTGCCGACCTCAGGGGGGTTAAGGTGTTCTGAGTGGTTACCAGGGCGTTGCTATGTAATTTTTAAGGTGTTCTGAGTGGTTACCAGGGCATTGCTATGTGATTTTAAGGTGTTCTGAGTAGTTACCAGGCCGTTGCTATGTGATTTTTAAGGTGTTCTGAGTGGTTACCAGGGCGTTGCTATGTGATTTTAAAGGTGTTCTGATTGCTTACCAGGGCGTTGCTATGGCTTTTTTAAGGTGTTCTGAGTGGTTACCAGGGCGTTGCTATGGCTTTTTTAAGGTGTTCTGAGTGGTTACCAGGGCGTTGACATGTAGTTTCTGGGGTGTTGATAGGGGTCTAAGATGTTCAGGTCCTTCTTTCAATGTAAATCTGTTGCTACAAAACGACTTGCATTGCATTAAAGTAAACATTTCATGAGTTCATGCATTGGCTGAGAACATGATGTTGGAGATGTGCGAGCCATCATCTACAGCTTGAGCTCCTCGTATTGAAACAAGCAGAAAATCATATAGAAAGATGTCCGATGTTTTTTTACTGAACAATGATATGAGTGCGTATCAGACTGAAACCTATGCGATAACGTCAGATGACATTTAGTAATTAAATACGACAATAAAACCGCTAGGAATCACAAGAGCTGGACTGTTACCTGGCGGCGCAGGTGAATCTCACGGGCCGTGATGTTTTCATCACAGTCTGGATCCTCGTCGGCTTTACCCTGAACACACACCAGACAATACTCCGCAGTCTCCTGCACACACACACACACACACACGTTGAGCATAACTGGAAACAAGGGGTGTAACGATGCCCTCATGTCACGATTTGACACATATCACGATAGTACTGAACTCACGATACCATATTATTGCGATACTCCAAGACTTATAAAAGATTAGAACTGTTGATTAAAATGCTAAATTTGCTCTTACATTGGGTTTCAGCACCAAGTCCAAGAATATTCATTTTTACACACACAAAGCACAGGACAATAGAGACTCCAGAATAACAATATTCATGATTCTGAAGCTGAAAATACTGAATTATTTTAGATGAATATGCTTGATCTCTGACTAGATATATTTATAATAATGTCGCACACTTTTCACTGGTAACATCAGACATCAGGACACACACATATTCCCCGACTGCATTATTATACATTATATTCAACATTATATATAGGAGTTTAATGTGGTACTGACTCTAAAACTTAGATTTTTTTGGGGGGGTGAACTATCCACGACACAGTCACTATCCACGATATACATTGTTGCATTTTTGTATCTCAATATATTGTGACACCCCTACTGGAAACATATTCACTATAGTGAGACTTCCACGACACAGATCGCCACAATGTCGAATGATTTAGTCTCATTATAACCGCGGAAATACAACTTGAAATACTCCGTCATTCATTCGTATTTCGGTCTCGTTTCCAGTCCAAATATCAAACATTTTGTAAATCAAGATGCATTTACTAGATGAGTGAAATGAGATAAGATATTATGTCCTGTTTTTTCGGGCGAATTAATCCAAATTAAGTGAGTTGATGCTTTTTTATAAATAAAAAAAAAAAAAAAAAAAAAAAAAATTATCTGCCAATTAATTAAGGAGAACTCCGGTCAATTTTAACATTGAGCTCAATTTTTAGTAAATTTGGAGTGCTGTCAATACAGAGAACAACGACAAAAATCTGTGTTTCCTACACCGTGTTATCCTCTTTTTAAAATTTGCTCCCTGTTGACTTGAATGGGGTCTAATTTTAAACCTGCTTTTATTTCTCTTATCATCCTTGATGTGTCATTACAAGTGCCCAGCCATGTTGAGTGATTCCTTCAGAGTGAACACGAGTGAATCTGACTGCAGGAGATGTGAAAGATATGAATAAGAATGATGTTAATTCAACAAGCGCACAGACCTGTATTTACTTCCTGTTTTCGGTCGAAGTCCAAAGTAGTCGATTGTCGAGTTCACGCGCGTGATCATAGGCAACTAAACCTATGCGCGTGAACTCGACAATCGACTACTTTGGACTTCGACCGAAAACAGGAAGTAAATACAGGTCTGTGCGCTTGTTGAATTAACATCATTCTTATTCATATCTTTCACATCTCCTGCAGTCAGATTCACTCGTGTTCACTCTGAAGGAATCACTCAGCATGGCTGGGCACTTGTAATGACACATCAAGGATGATAAGAGAAATAAAAGCAGGTTTAAAATTAGACCCCATTCAAGTCAACAGGCAAATTTTAAAAAGAGGATAACACGGTGTAGGAAACACAGATTTTTGTCGTTGTTCTCTGTATTGACAGCACTCCAAATTTACTAAAAATTGAGCTCAATGTTAAAATTGACCGGAGTTCTCCTTTAAAGTCCGCGTGAACCGGAAGTTGTAAACGACTTTATCTCAGTGTTGTGACGTATTTCAGAGAGAAACGGAATACTAAATGAGGAAAAATAGTGGGTGTGGCTTTTATTTCAACTAGCACCTGATTGGACCTAGAAAAGTAGGTGTTTGATTCAGCCTGTCTACTGTCAGTTGGAGGGGCGTGGCTACGGATGTTAAGCAGACACCAGAACCGTCAAACCGTCATCAGGGAAGGTCCTCCAATGCAGAGGGGAGGGGCATTTCCAGATTTTGATTAAAGATTACGAAGCCAAAACATTTTTTTGTTGGGAATTGACTTGCATTGGATGAATTTTTCACCACAAAACTATCAATTTAGGCAAACAAAGTAAATATGGTCAATTTTGATATGTGGACTTAGATTATTTTTCTGACCCC
Organism: Phoxinus phoxinus; assembly: GCF_949152265.1. Taxonomy (NCBI): domain Eukaryota; kingdom Metazoa; phylum Chordata; class Actinopteri; order Cypriniformes; family Leuciscidae; genus Phoxinus; species Phoxinus phoxinus. The sequence continues at coordinate 1,584,118 of NC_136893.1, forward strand.
ATTGGCAGATAATTTTGCTTTTCAACTCACTCAATATTTAGTAATATCTTATGTCATTATACTCATCTAGTAAATGCATCTTGATTTAAGAATATTGTGGTATTTGGACTGGAAACAAGACAAAAATATTAAGAATTGCATTTTTAGTAGTGTGTGCACAGAACCGGGACATGTGCCGTTACACGTATTGGTCTATCACAAGAACTCTGCATGACTGTAATATTCCCGATGCCCTGGTGCGAGTGTGTCTCACCTCGTTCTGTGTGTTCACCAGCGAGACTCGCACGTCCCCGAACGGACCCCACGACTCGTGAGTCCTCAGGAGCAAATCCCCCACAGGGGGCGTCAGATCCAGCCCAGCTCCAGCGGCCCAGATCTGCACACACACACACACACACACTTCAGGAGGGTCAGAGAGAAAAACCCTCAGCTCACACTCAGTGTGTTTTCTGCATGTTTACTGTGAGCATCTGTCCAGCGTTCAGCACACACACACACACACACACACACACACACACACACCCTTGTGTTTACCGTGAGCATCTGTCCAGTGTTCAGCACACACACACACACACACACCGTTGTGTTTACCGTGAGCATCTGATCTGTCCAGCGTCCAACACACACACACACTTGTTTACCGTGAGCATCTGTCCAGCGTTCAGCACACACACACACACACACTTGTTTAACGTGTGCATCTGATCTGTCCAGTGTTCAGCACACACACACACACACACACACACACACTTGTGTTTACCGTGAGCATCTGTCCAGCGTTCAGCACACACGGCGAGGGGATCTGGAAGACGATGTCCTGCGCGTCGGCTTCACTCTTCCTCAACACCCAGCCTCCCAGAGCCTGATCCTGAAACACCAACACACACTGATCACTCACACACAGTGTTTTTACTGTGTGAATTTATTTTCAAAAATGTCTATATAGTTTTTATTACGGTTTTGAAAATTAAAAACAAAGAAAATTTTCAAAAATATTGGTAAAAACTAAAGACATATTTTGAAAACAAAAAACAATCAAATTAGTAAAACTAACATTGAAATGGAAAATATATTTAAAAAAAACAATTTTTAGTTGGCTTGTTAATTTTGTGTGTCTTTTTTAAAATATTTCTATATAGTTATTAATGTTTTGAAATGTTTTATTTTTATGTTTTTCATTTTCAAAACATTTATAAAAACTATATAGAAAAAGAAATTCTACCTAAAATAAATAAAAATGGAAAATATAAAGCTAAAAATAAAAGAATAGTGTATCAATGACACCAAGATAAAGCCGTGATCTGAGCCGCCTCTCTCCGCCGTACCCTGTCGGAGTTGTTCTTGAGTTTGATGAAGCGGCCCTGCGGGTCGATCTCGTCGATGGACACGCTCCCGCGGGCGGAGGAATGCTGGGATAGCTTGTAGTTGGGCGAGAGGCCAGAACTGGAGCCCTCGTGCTTGCGTTTCTTCCCCCAGATCTTGCGCACGGGCTGAGCTCGGGTCCGGGAGACGGTGGGCGGCTGGATGGGACTCGGGGACAGGTTCAGTCTGAGGAGGAGAAGCGTGCGGGACACGGACACACACACACACACACACACACACACGATATGTGACAAACCCAGTCTGGAGCCGCACGGGTATATCTGTGGCAATAGCCAACAATACATCGTTTGGGTCAAAATTATCCATTTTTCTTTTATGCCAAAAATCATGAGGATATTAAGATCATGTTCCATGAAGATATTTAGTAAATGTCCTACCGTAAATATATAAAACATGTATTTCTGTGAGTGAATGCAGCACAATAGATATAGAAAAAAAATGTACACTGCAAAAAATGCTTTTCTTACTCAGTATTTGTGTCTTGTTTCCAGTCCAAATATCTAAAAATTCTTAAATCAAGATGCATTTACTAGATGAGTGAAATGATAGAAGATATTATTTCCTGGTTTCTGGGAGAATTAATCAAAATGAAGTGAGTTTTTGCTCAAAACATGCAAAATTATCTGCCAAATGGGGTCAGAAAAACAATCATAATTCAAACAGAAACAACATTATTTTTCTGACCCCATTGGCAGATCATTTGCTTGTTTTAAGCAAAAACTCACTTCATTTTGATTAATTCTCCCAGAAAACAAGATATCTTGTGTTATTTTATTACTTTAGTAAATGCATCTTGATTTAAGAAATGTTGGATATTTGGACTGGAAACAAGACAAAAATACAGAGTGAGAAAAGCATTTTTTGCAGCGTGTGTGAATGCAGTAAAATTTTAAACATAAATGGACAACTTTAAAGTCGATTTGTAGGACAATAAAAGAATAGGAGAATAGTATCAAATCTATTCCGGTGTGAAGCTGTGACATAAACGCGTTCATGTAAACACTATATTCAGATTCATCCATGGGAATGAATTCAGTTAAACTGAAACTAAAGTAGTGAAGTAGTGAAGACCACTGTACTAAAACATTATAAATAAATACAATTTAGTTTTTGCCTTAAGACAAGCATTAATCTGCCAATGGGGTCAGAAAAATAATGTTGTTTCTGTTTGAATTAAGATAATTTTTCTGACCCCATTGACAGATAATTTTGCTTGTTTTAAGGCAAAAACTAAATTATAATTTATTTCCCCGGAAAACAACACTTAATATCTTCTCATTTTACTCAAGTTGATTTAAGAATTTTTTAGAAATATTGGACCGGAAACCAGACAGAAATATCAGTGTGCAGGACACGCCTCACCGCTTCTCCTCGCCCTCCAGCATCTTGCGGTAAGCGTTGATCTCCATGTCCAGCATGAGCTTGACGTCCAGCAGGTTCTGGTACTCCTCCAGCCGGTCCTGCATCTGCTGCCTCAGCTCCGCCATCTCTTGCTCCTTCTGAGAGAGCCGGTGCTGATGGGCCTGCCTCTCGCGGTCCAGCATCTGCTCCAGCTCCTGCACACGGGCCTCCAGCGCAGAGTTCTGCTCCGGACACACACACACACACACACACACACACACACACACCATGCTTTAGTACATCACCTTTCTTTAGTGTTGCTGTTTGAGCATGAAACCGCTCAGATGGACAGATGCACTTTTATGACGGACAGATGCACTTTTATGACGGACAGATGCAATTTTTTGACGGATAGATGCACTTTTATGACGGATAGATGCACTTTTATGATGGATAGATGCACTTTTATGATGGATAGATGCACTTTTATGACGGACAGGTGCACTTTTATGACGGACAGATGCAATTTTTTGACGGATAGATGCACTTTTATGACGGATAGATGCACTTTTATGACGGATAGATGCACTTTTATGATGGATAGATGCACTTTTATGATGGATAGTTGCACTTTTATGATGGACAGATGCACTTTTATGATGGATAGATGCACTTTTATGACGGATAGATGCACTTTTATGACGGATAGATGCACTTTTATGACGGATTGATGCACTTTTATGACTGATAGATGCACTTTTATGACGGATAGATGCACTTTTATGACGGATAGATGCACTTTTATGACGGATAGATGCACTTTTATGATGGACAGATGCACTTTTATGATGGACAGATGCACTTTTATGATGGACAGATGCACTTTTATGATGGATAGATGCACTTTTATGATGGATAGATGCACTTTTATGACGGATAGATGCACTTTTATGATGGACAGATGCACTTTTATGATGGATAGATGCACTTTTATGATGGATAGACGCACTTTTATGATGGATAGATGCACTTTTATGATGGATAGACGCACTTTTATGACGGATAGATGCACTTTTATGATGGATAGACGCACTTTTATGACGGATAGATGCACTTTTATGACGGATAGATGCACTTTTATGACGGATAGATGCACTTTTATGATGGACAGATGCACTTTTATGATGGACAGATGCACTTTTATGATGGACAGATGCACTTTTATGATGGATAGATGCACTTTTATGACGGATAGATGCACTTTTATGACGGATAGATGCACTTTTATGACGGATTGATGCACTTTTATGACTGATAGATGCACTTTTATGACGGATAGATGCACTTTTATGACGGATAGATGCACTTTTATGACGGATAGATGCACTTTTATGATGGACAGATGCACTTTTATGATGGACAGATGCACTTTTATGATGGACAGATGCACTTTTATGATGGATAGATGCACTTTTATGATGGATAGATGCACTTTTATGACGGATAGATGCACTTTTATGATGGACAGATGCACTTTTATGATGGATAGATGCACTTTTATGATGGATAGACGCACTTTTATGATGGATAGATGCACTTTTATGATGGATAGACGCACTTTTATGATGGATAGATGCACTTTTATGATGGATAGACGCACTTTTATGACGGATAGATGCACTTTTATGACGGATAGATGCACTTTTATGATGGACAGATGCACTTTTATGATGGACAGATGCACTTTTATGATGGACAGATGCACTTTTATGATGGATAGATGCACTTTTATGATGGATAGATGCACTTTTATGACGGATAGATGCACTTTTATGATGGACAGATGCACTTTTATGATGGATAGATGCACTTTTATGATGGATAGATGCACTTTTATGATGGATAGATGCACTTTTATGACGGATAGATGCACTTTTATGATGGATAGATGCACTTTTATGACTGATAGATGCACTTTTATGACGGATAGATGCACTTTTATGACGGATAGATGCACTTTTATGATGGACAGATGCACTTTTATGATGGACAGATGCACTTTTATGATGGACAGATGCACTTTTATGATGGATAGATGCACTTTTATGATGGATAGATGCACTTTTATGACGGATAGATGCACTTTTATGATGGACAGATGCACTTTTATGACGGACAGATGGACTTTTATGATGGATAGACGCACTTTTATGATGGACAGATGCACTTTTATGGACTTCAAAAAAGAAACGGCCATTCACAGCCATTATAAAGCTTGGAAGAGTCAGGACATTTTTTAATATAACTCAGAATGTATTCGTCTGAAAGAAGAATGTCTTATACACCTAGTAAATCGTGGGCTAATTTTAATTTTGGGGAGAACTATCCCTTTAAGTCCTAATGCACGGCGTCCTTGATGAATAAAAGTATGAATTTTTTGTTTTTTTTATCTCACTAACCCCAAACTTTTGAACGTTAGTGTAGATGATGGGCAAGATTACGCAGCAAAACCTTTCCGATCTCTACCTTCTTGTGCAGGTTGTTGATTTGCAGCGACTGAGAGTCCAAACGCATTTTAGTTCCCGCCAGCTCTTCTCTCGTTGAAGAAGCGAAGTCACTGTTTTTCACCGCCGTCTGCTTCGCGTTCTCCAACTGCAAGAGAGAAACCCACAACACCGTTATCGCAAACCAACGAGAACATAGAAATCATGTGTTAGAGAGCTAACCATTCTCTGAGGTACCATGAAGGACAGATGCGATGAAATCAAGCGTTTCGTGTGTGTCCAGGTTACCGTCTCTTCAAACCCCTGCACTACACTTCTCCTGCAGACTTCCCTTCTCACTGCTGTAAAATCCTCACGCTGATTTACGGTCTTTAATGCATGAAAACACACTGATGTTTGTGCATTAATAAAGCAATAGTGGACACAAGTGTAAAGCGGCTTCATCTACAGTGGGGTTTCTCTGTTTACAGTATCATATCTGAACACTACCAACATCTGAAGACTTGGGGAGATTAGTGTGTTCTCTATTCTGCCAGAGAATGATGAAAAGCCTGTTTTTAACTCAGACTTCAGGCTCTTCTACAGTTTCATTGGCTGTTGCTCAAAGCTGCTCTCTTGTTCATCATATACTGTATAATGTCCACAGCTGAAGACATGTATTGCCATTACTGACTGGCAGCGTGTTTCAATAATTGTTTTACTAATTTATTTATAATTATTACTTGTATATAAAGAATATAAAATAACATTTTGAATTTTTTTTTATAAATTGCAATATATATATATATATACCGTATATAAATAATTTATTCATATGTTTTATTTAGAAATATTACATAAATTATAAATAGTTTATTTAAGTTTTATTTAGAAATATTACATACATTTTAAATAGTTTTCTCTGTGTGTGTGTGTGTGTGTGTGTGTGTGTGTGTGTGTGTGTGTGTGTGTGTGTGTGTGTGTGTGTGTGTGTGTATATATATATATATACATACACACAAAATGTATAATTCTAGTATTTTTTCATAAAATAAATATAGGAATAAATTAATAAATGTATATATAAATAAGAAAATAAATATATTTATATTTTTTAATAAATACATTAATTGTACTCATTATTTATAATTACTTTCATACAAGGAATATTAATAAATAAAATAATATATTATAAAAATAACAATATACTATATATAACAATAAATTATAATATAATATAATATATATATATATATATATATATATATATATATATATATATATAAAATATTTAAAACAATCTGTAATCTATGTAGTATTTATATATAAAATATACAAATAATTATATATATATATATATATATAACTTTTTTAATATATTTACATATTTTATTTAAATACATTACAAGTAATATTAAAATGAATATAAGGAATATTAATAAACAAAATGCACACACAGACACATTTTGCATGACTATTTTCTAAAAGAGTAAATTAGATCAATAACAAAAGCCATATCTGTGCAGAGCGTGCGCTGTACCTTGGCCACGAAGGTCTTCTCCAGCTCCTCTTTGTACTGCTGGATCTGAGCTTCGTGCTCGTCTCGGAGCTGCTTCATGGCTTCTGCTAGTTTACCTTCAAACTCCTTCTGTCTGCCGGTGTCCAGCTCCATCAGCCGGCTCTCGTGGCGACTGCGCATCTCACGCACCTCCTGAACACACACACACACACACACACACACACACACACACACATCGGAGTTACTTTCTCAAATAAGTAAAGCAAGTTACTTAGTTTTCCCATTTATTGATTGACATATATGACTGACAGCTCTCATGTCCTCATGTTGAGACAAATCGAAGTGCAGAGGCGGTGTGTGTGTGAACATGATGGTTATTGCAGTTCTAGACTAAATGTGAACATGCATTTACTCATCTCACTTGCACAAAAAAAAGATTCAATATTCCTCAAAATGAATAAAATCAGTGAACTAAACTAACTACCGGTACCTAACTAAATATGTTAAATAAAACATAAATTCCTATGCATTTAATCTATCTTTATTGACCGATGTACTTGCTGCTGGCCTTCGATGGATGATCCAGTTACACATGTCATGCAAACAAGAAACTCTGCTTTGACCACAGGTCGAGATCTGGCGCTCCAAACACACAACTCAGCGATGCGGTTTACGAATGTTTCGGGAAACACCGATTAGTCGAACTGCTGATAACGACTGAACTTGTGACGACTATAGTTGGCTACCAAAGCTTTTGAGAAACGCACCCCTGAATAGTAACTAACACCAAATACAGACATAAAAACCCGACTTGATTTCAGTCAGTCAATAAAATCAATCAATAGGCACGTTTCCATTACAGATTTGCGCAAAACTTTCGCGTTTTTTTCCCAATTCGCAATTTCAATGTGCGCAATTTGAAGGGTAATGGAAACGCGGCTAGTGACGAAACCTCAGTGTGTTCGATAACAACAGAACCTGTTCGCCGAGATGCCTCTGGAAGTCCAGCTGCTCCTGCAGGGTTTGGATCTGGTTCTCCGCATCGACGCGACGCAGCATCTCAGAGTTCAGCTGGGTCTTGACGTTCTGCAGCGCCGCTTCCAGCTGTGAGGCAGGAGAAACGTTTGAACTGACATTGATTGAGTTAAAGGTGCAGTCAGCGATTTCACGGTGGATATTTGAAATCAACCAAAACAAACACGCCCATTTTATTGCCCCGAAAATCCACGAACACGCAATGCAAGAGCGGATAGTCTCTCTGAAGCTCTAAGCGAAGCAATATAATGCTTCACAAGAAATAAAGTGAAGACAGTATTCCTCTGAGCTTTTATCTTTTGTAATGTCTCTCAGCCATTCCTCTTTCTACAGTCTTTCAAATCTCCTTCTTGCTCTCTCTCCTCCCCATCATGAGTGGACACGCCCCCAACTGCTGATTGGCTCACTCTTTCTCCTCCCCCATCATGAGTGGACACGCCCCCTACTACTGATTGGCTCACTCTCTCTCCTCCCCATCATAAGTAGACACGCCCCCTACTACTGATTGGCTCACTCTCTGTCCTCCCCATCATGATTGGACACGCCCCCTACTGCTGATTGGCTCACTCTCTCCTCTCCCATCATGAGTGGACACGCCCCCTACTGCTGATTGGCTCACTCTCCTCTCCCATCATGAGTGGACACGCCCCCTTTTGCTGATTGGCTCACTCTTTCTCCTCCCCCATCAGTGGACACACCCCCTATAGCTGATTGGCTCCCTCCTCCCCCATCATGAGTGGACACGCCCCCTACTGCTGATTGGCTCACTCTCTCTCCTCTCCCATCAGTGGACACACCCCCTATAGCTGATTGGCTCCCTCCTCCCCCATCATGAGTGGGCACGCCCCCTATTGCTGATTGGCTCACTCTTTCTCCTCCCCCATCAGTGGACACACCCCCTATAGAGCTGGTAAGTCCCGCCCCTCCGTAAAACCCCGCTGGACCTCAAAGTTGAAAAAGCGTCAATGCAAGTGAATGGGAGAAAATAATTATTTTCTGGTCCCGTTTGAATTGTGCCATGAATGTGAACATATGTTGTCTGTGAATTTTTTATATAATCTTTCGTGTGAAGAATGCGACAATTTAGCGGGTAGAAGTTTGATACGGGTAGACTTTGTGTGAGAGCACTTTGTGGACTACAACTCTTCGCTGCTTTCGACGCGTTTGAAACGTCAACACCACCAGCTCACGGCTCTCGCTCACGGATCCCGCTAGACATGGCTGTCTTTGGTGCACTTCACCGCCTTCTTTCAGGGAGAGGACAAAATCGTTGAGGTTGGCGAAAACCACGGGTAAGTCCACTTTATGTGGTGACGTCACATAGGCGACATGTAGTCTTTCTCGTTATGTCTTTTCCACAACTGCTAGCCGACGAATCATACCATATACTGTCAAACTTGTAACATGAAAGATTATATAAAAAATTCACAGACAACATATGTTCACATTCATGGCACAATTCGAACGGGACCAGAAAATAATTATTTTCTCCCATTCACTTGCATTGACGGTTTTTCAACTTTGAGGTCCAGCGGGGTTTTACGGAGGGGGCGGGACTTACCAGCTCTATAGCTGATTGGCTCCCTCCCCCATCATGAGTGGACACGCCCCCTACTGCTGCTCAGTCCAATCCACTTTCAACAGCGTTTCTGCACATTGAAGATTACTA
>NC_136893.1:1596047-1608551 GCF_949152265.1 Phoxinus phoxinus
TGGATGACTTGTCATTCTCCAGTTGTCGGACCCGCTCAATGTAATTCGCGAGTCGGTCGTTCAAATGCCGCAAATCCTCTTTCTCCTGCAAGCGCGTGACGCGCGTCGGGCTCACGGTGGACGGGGACGCGCCCGCGCCGCTCCGCCTGGAGGTGCGCACTGTGGACGCGCGGCTCTCCATCGGGCTTGAGGTGATCATGATAACTGACGCACTTTCTTTAAAACAAAACACACACAAAAAACGAATGTAAGAGCAGATTTCCACAGAAAACACAGATTTCCTGACACATACTCAAGAGGAGGTGGAATAAAACTGGGGTTTTGACGCGTGACAGTCGCTCAAACACGTATGTGTGTGTGTGTGTGTGTGTGACAGGAGTTTGTAATAACTGTCGCACTCTCTCTCTCTCTAAAAAAAACGACTATAAAAGAACTGACTAGCTCTGATTTCCTGACACAAACTCAGAGAAGTGGAATAAAACTAACGTTTGACGTGTGTGTTACCGGGATGTGTGAAGTCCAAAAAACACGGGATTTGCAGCTGTTTCTCTCACACACACTAAACACTCAGTTTGCGCTTCATTACCGTCAGCTGTGCGGTGATGACGTCACATCACAGGACCGGCCGGATTTAAAGGGAAAGATCCGATAAAAACAAACGCAGCAAACGTATGTCGTATTAATATTGTGGCACAACAAGCATCTAAATATGTGTTTATTAACTAAGTATAGTTTATAGTACTCAGGTATATTGATAACGTAAATTGTTTTGTTTTTTAAAGTGCCTTAAACTGTACGTTTAAAAAAATATATATATATAAAATATATACATTTTGCCATACACTACGGTTTTTTTTTTTTTTTAATAAATGACACACACACACACACACACACATATATATATATTTGCTTATATCGTTTGACAGCAGATATTCTGATTATCTGATAACAAAATGCTGCGGATTTCGGTGGCGTGACTTCACGTCTGAGAGGATTTTATGAGGTTAATAAACTGTATTAATGATTTTTAAAAAGCAATCAAAATAACGACACAGACACTCTGAGAAAATGTAATTTGATATAATATTCTGACAATCAAGCGCGGTCTTTATTTCGCGCCTTTTCCCAGTACGTCTCTGACAGGTTTTTCTGAGGTAAACTATAAAAATCATCAAAATAACATGAATAACGAAAGTGACATTTAGACAAAATATAGTTTGACAGCGGATATCTAACAAGACAGCGCGTTTTTTCAGGACTTCTGACAGAAGTTTATCGTAATGACTTAACAATAACGACACTGATAAATTCTGAACAAACGTCCCAAAAAACATAGGCCTACTTTCAAATAAAGTTTCGAAAATGTTCACCATATAGAGAAACTTTTAATAATATCATATACAACTTTGAATACAGACCTTGGGCGCTGAGGTGCTAAGTGTACTATTTTCTAAGTCACGTGTTTAATAACCAGAACTTCACCTCCACTAATTATGTAATTTTCAATATACAATCAGTAAATTTGCTTAAACAAATAATGTCAACACAATCGAGTCATTCTCCTAAAACTACTTGAAGAGGCTATTTTGCTTCTTTTTTATCGTATTACTACACACTGGAAGTCAATGTTTTTATATAGGCCTATCATTGTTTTTTTAGTAGATTAGTTTGTAATGTTTCCTGGGATAGCCTACATAATTTTTTGAAATTATAATGTACACCGTCTCTTTCCTGGCCTTTTGTTTATTTTTTTGCAGAATAATTTTAATGGAATTAACCGGGAAAAATAGTTGGAACAAAAGCTACAGGAAAAGTGGATCATTTGCCACACAATTAAGCATCACATTTAACAGTCTTTGAGAAAACATTGTTAATCCCTATTCGGAAGTACTTGTAATGTGTGTTTTGTAATGTGTAAGTAATGTTTTGTTAATTTTTATTAAATATATATGTTCGTACAGATTCTGTAAAATGAAATGTAGGCCTACCTTCAAGCACTGCTACTTTGGTTTTCCAAGGACTACAATCAGAGATCTCACTTATCAAACAATATCTTTATTCATTCATTCATTCAAATAAATAAAAAAGGTCAATAAAAAAATATTAACAAAACAAAATTGTTCAAATGATTGAAGTGTGACTGTGACAACTTTAGTTGTGGGAACATTAATGATAGAAATAGCCAATAGAAAAGAGGCATAAACTTATTATATTCTTATTAAAAATGTGCCATAACAGAAGAAAACAAAGGATTTCATTGTCAATAATTACTTGTTTGCACAAAAGAGTTGTTTTTTTCCAACTCAAATAACAGGTATAAGGTATTCAAAATACAGCTTATTTAATAATATATATTAAAAACAAAGTTTATAATGGCAGTTATTGTGCAATATGTGTAATATTATAATGTTGGCGTGCTGTGAGTGGGGTTTATTGAAGACTTCAGTGCCGTTACACAGTTACGCCAGTAGAGAGCAGCAAGAGCAAGACTTTAAGAGCAAGTTTGGGTCATTAATTAAAGTCCCCCTGCAGTCAACACAGTTTATCCCTTAAAACTCATCGCTGATCAACAACATCACACATTTAAAAGCTTTTTCCTAAGAAAATAGGATAAGTGTGTTACTTTAACCCCTTATATTGGCATATAATATCCTAAACCAAAACTAATCTTGACAAACTATATAATTTGAAAGCTTACAATCTCTAGTTTACATATTTGGTGACTGATTTTTAAAATACATTACAGAGGAGCCGTAATTTATCAATTTGCAACAAGAATATGTTCACACTCCTAAGGCGAGTTCAGACCTTTATTATGAAATAGTGATGAACATGAAAAATCATGAAAGAATGGTAGAAACCCCAGTTTCTGTTTTCATGCCAAGAGTTCAAAAGATAGCATCCGTTCAATTCTTTTAGAAGAAAAGGTCTGAAAATGTTTTAAATATAAAGAAAATAATAATAGATTCAGCATTAGTGATGTGCAGCGAGCTATAATGCACATACGCGATCTTTTGTGTTTCTTAGAGGTTTAATTCATTTCAAAATCTGCCAAACTTCCAACACTACTTCTGAATAGGATGTGTACTTCATAAATTGTATGAAAATTGTAAAAATAATGGTTCAGACTCAAACCACATATGGAGATGGAGACGCCCTTATATGGGCAGTGATGTCCACTAGTGGAGAAGTGTGGTACTGCGCACAAACTACATCTCACTGAACGCTGATTTCAAGAGATATCAACCTAACATTAGAAACACAACTTGTTCAGATTTTTGGCTTTGATTTTTTAGCATTTTTAGAGTCCACCAGGTTTTGAAAATATATATTTCATATAAAATATGAATAATTCAATTTTTAACATTGTACATTTTCATAAACTCAAACTTCTATAACTTTTTTTCTGTTTAAATTTCTTAATTTATTTCACTTCTACACAAATCTGCCAAATGTCTTCTTTAAAACAAGACCAATCTCACATCTATATTCCAAAGCATTCTTGAATTACAAACATTTAAGTTCGGAATGTGCATTTTCACGTCTATTAGAAAAAGGGGGTTAATTTGATTTATAAGTCTGAACACTGAAACATTCACAAGTAAGAGTATTCAATCTTTTTATTCTCATCCCTTCTCCTGCTTCTGCTCTTCCCAGGTTTTCTCCGAGAGAAGACTCGTATCTTCGGGATCGGATCCGATATATCGGATATTTCTGACGTGGAGATCCACACGTTCTTCAATCTTCTCTGAGGTAGTTTGTGTTGAACACTTTTCTTACTCAGTGTTTCTGTCTTGTTTTCAGTCCAAATATCTAAAAGTTCTTAAATCAAGATGCATTTACTAGATGAGTGAAATTACTTAAGATATTAAGTCTTGTTTTCTGGGGAAATAAATCAAAATTAAGTGAGTTTTTGCTTAAAACAAGCAGAATTATCTGCCAATGGGGTCAGAAAAATAACATTGTTTCTGTTTGAATTAAGATTATTTTTCTGACCCCATTGGCAGATAATTCTGCTTGTTTTAAGCAAAAACTCACTTAATTTTGATTAATTCACCCAAAAAAACAGGACATAATATCTTAAGTAATTTCACTCATCTAGTAAATGCATCTTGATTTAAGAATTTTTTGATATTTGGACTGGAAACAAGACTTTTCAAGAATTGTTTGATGGTAAATGGTAAATGGACTGCATTTATATAGTGTTTGATTGATTAGACAGACTCACAGGTTATGCATCAGTATATACAGCTGTTTATTTGTGATTTATTTTCCAAAACATCTCATTTACTACATACAATGCACAAAATAATGTGTAATGGACATTCAAGGAGAAAAAAAAGAAGAAGCGATCAACACGTATGAGACGGTACAGACCAGAATCACACAACGCAACATTATACATTGCGGATTTGAGCGTTTCATGTGTTTCTAAGTGTGTGAGGTGTGTTTTGAGATCTTGGAGATCCAAACCCGTGATCCACCACCGATTTCACTTCAAAACTGATGTAAGATGCACACTGATGAAGAGTGTTGGGGAGAACATGTTTGTTCACGACCACGTTCAACAACTTTAATGCATTTCTTTCTGGGAGAATTGAACTATTTTAGGAATAATTTTTCCATATTGATCAGGTTTAACTCGCTGTATTATTTTTGTTCTCCCATGAAACACAACAGATTATGTTTTTACCGCACAGAGAAAGTGGACAGTGATTGAGAAGCCAAATACCAAAAAGAATAAACAAAAGAAGCATATAAGTTTCATAAACACTATATTTGGCAGGATAAAATCACAGCCCACTTTCGTTGTACATCTGGCCCGCGCGGAGTCCACATCTGGCCCACATCTGGCCCATGCGGAGTCCAAATCTGGCCCACATCTGGCCCACGCGGAGTCCAAATCTGGCCCGCGCGGAGTCCAAATCTGGGCCACATCTGGCCCGCGCGGAGTCCAAATCTGGGCCACATCTGGCCCGCGCGGAGTCCACATCTGGGCCACATCTGGCCCGCGCGGAGTCCACATCTGGGCCACATCTGGCTCGCGCGGAGTCCACATCTGGGCCACATCTGGCCCGCGCGGAGTCCACATCTGGGCCACATCTGGCCCGCGCGGAGTCCACATCTGGGCCACATCTGGCCCGCGCGGAGTCCACATCTGGCCCGCGCGGAGTCCACATCTGGCCCGCGCGGAGTCCACATCTGGCCCGCGCGGAGTCCACATCTGGCCCGCGCGGAGTCCACATCTGGCCCGCGCGGAGTCCACATCTGGCCCGCGCGGAGTCCACATCTGGCCCGCGCGGAGTCCACATCTGGCCCGCGCGGAGTCCACATCTGGCCCGCGCGGAGTCCACATCTGGCCCGCGCGGAGTCCACATCTGGCCCGCGCGGAGTCCACATCTGGCCCGCGCGGAGTCCACATCTGGCCCGCGCGGAGTCCACATCTGGCCCGCGCGGAGTCCACATCTGGCCCGCGCGGAGTCCACATCTGGCCCGCGCGGAGTCCACATCTGGCCCGCGCGGAGTCCACATCTGGCCCGCGCGGAGTCCACATCTGGCCCGCGCGGAGTCCACATCTGGCCCGCGCGGAGTCCACATCTGGCCCGCGCGGAGTCCACATCTGGCCCGCGCGGAGTCCACATCTGGCCCGCGCGGAGTCCACATCTGGCCCGCGCGGAGTCCACATCTGGCCCGCGCGGAGTCCACATCTGGCCCGCGCGGAGTCCACATCTGGCCCGCGCGGAGTCCACATCTGGCCCGCGCGGAGTCCACATCTGGGCCACATCTGGCCCGCGCGGAGTCCACATCTGGCCCGCGCGGAGTCCACATCTGGCCCGCGCGGAGTCCACATCTGGGCCACGCGGAGTCCACATCTGGCCCGCGCGGAGTCCACATCTGGGCCCCGCGGAGGCCACATCTGGGCCGCGTGGAGTCCACATCTGGGCCCCGCGGAGTCCACATCTGGGCCGCGCGGAGTCCACATCTGGGCCCCGCGGAGTCCACATCTGGGCCGCGCGGAGTCCACATCTGGGCCCCGCGGAGGCCACATCTGGGCCGCGTGGAGTCCACATCTGGGCCCCGCGGAGTCCACATCTGGGCCGCGCGGAGTCCACATCTGGCCCGATCTGGGCCAACACTGTTGCTCTTCTCTGGGTTAAAATAACAAATATAAACATCTGGTTTTTGTGTTTCACAGAAGAAAAGTTTGGAATTACACGAGGGCGAGTAAATGATGCCAATTCTGAAGAGAAAGCCTGGCCGAACCAGAGTCAGTGGTGAATACGTCTCAAACAGACGAGTACCGGATCCGGAGCGGCGTGATAAAAGTGCCGCTCATCCCAAAATTACATGAATAATCATTCATTCCTTGAAAACACCTGCAACCAAGTAATGAACAAATCAAATCAGTGATATAAAATGAAACGTTTCTCAAGGCGAACTAAAAGTAAATTACTATTATAATCGTCACAACACTGACTATTTCTTGCTAGAAAATGCCATAATTTTACCTAAGAGAGAGTAAAAGAAACCTGCATATGTAACAATCATGCTTTTGAGTGACAGTTATATGGGAAATAAGGCACCCGATTCCAGGAGCGTTCTCTCGGACCGTCTGTCTGAGACCCGGTGTGTTCGGATCGCTAAGAAACCATACAGATGTTCCTGTGGTTTTGGTTTGGTTCGGTTCTGAGAGCCGAGAATCACAGTTAGACTGAACGGATTCACTCAAACACAAGTGTGTGAACGCAAGCGCTTCCAGAAACACGGACTCGTATTTAACGCGCCATTGAGGTTTCGTTATAGCCATTATATAACAGACGTGAGCGTGATTTACTCTTTCAGATTTCAAAATGGCAATATTTTATGGAATATTGTGCATTGTAATCTTATAACAGAATAACTTCGCCAACATTCCTATCAATTTCCAATGAAAAAAAAAAAAAAAGTCCAATTATTTTTTCTCGCTCAAGAAGCCATTTCACTTTGATATACACTCCCGTTCAAAAGTTATGGATTGGTAAGATTTTTAATGTTTTTAAAAGAAGTCTCTTCTGCTCACCAAGACTGCATTTATTTGATAATAAAAAAAAATAAAAAAAATATTTGTAAATATTATTACAATTTAAAATAACTGCTTTCTATTTTATTATATTTTAAAGTGTAATTTATTCCTGTGATCAAAGCTGAATTTATCATCATTACTCCAGTCTTCAGTGTCACATGATCCTCCAGAAATCAGTGTAATATGATGATCTGATGATCAAGAAACATTTATGATTATTAATATTAATGTTTAAAAAAGTTTTTTTCAGGCTTTCTTGATGAAAAGAAAGTTAAATTTCAATTGAAATTGAATCTTTTGTTAACATTATAAATATCGTTACTGTAACTTTTGATCAATTTAATGCATCTTTTCTCAATTTCTTTTATTACATTTTTCCGTATTTTTAAATCAAATTAATGCAGGCTTGGTGATCATAAGAGACTTCTTTTAAAAACATTGAAAATCTAACCGATCCCACACTTTTGAACGGCAGTGTACGTCATAATAGATCATAACTTCAGTTTCATGCCGACTCTAAACACACATCAACACAGAAACGCACTCATTAACACACTCTTGCTGAGTGTTAGTTGAACACACTCACATCTGCACACTTCAGTAAAGTGTGTTTCTGGCCTGAGAGTCAAACACCAACACTTCATTTCCAAATTGAACGTGTGTTCTTCAGTCTTGACTGTGATTGTCAATCTCATGAGTGAATGGGCAGAACTACAGACGCTGCATTGAAACTAAAGCCCAAAAAATAAGGCTTTGGGTTGTAGGCACACTGAGGTCTTTAACTGAGCTAGCATGGAGAATCCGGTTTAAAGTGTGTCAAAACATCAAGAAGTGACCCGTCAGTCTCTCCATCACTGATAAAACACCACATATGACTTCTACGCTGAGTACTTCTGTCTGTAAAGCAAATGCTGGTGGAGAATCTGTTTGTGTGTGTGTGTGTGTGTGTGTGTGTGTGGTTTAGGGGGAAATGAAATGAATTGAAGGTGACAGTGAAGGTTTAGTTGATAGAAGGTGTGTAGGTCCTGTTTACATCTGGCATTACACTGCAAAACATGCTTTCTTAGTATTTTTGTCTTGTTTCCAGTCCAAATATCTACAAATTCTTAAATAAAATGAGTAAAATGACATAAATAAGACATCATATCTTAAGTTGATGCTTAAAAAAAGCAAAATCTGCCAATGGCGTCAGAAAAATAATCTTAATTCAAACAGAAACAACATTATTTTTCTGACCCCATTGGCAGATAATTTTGCTTTTTTTAAGCATCAACTCACTTCATTTTGATGAGTTCTCCCAGAAAACAAGAGTTAATATCTTATGTATTTCACTCGTCTAGTAAATGCATCTTGATTTAAGAATTTTTACATATTTGGACTGAAAACAAGACACAAATACTGAGTAAGAAAAGCATTTTTGGCAGTTTTGGTCGATCGGATCACAAGTGGACGACGGTAAATACAGGTGTAAACGGGGTCTGGAATGTTTTAAACTTCCAGAGATAGTCGAAAAGCTTTCCCAGTGTAAACATATTTAGCTCATGTGGTCAAATGCTTTCGAGCAGCCACTAAAAAAAACACGGACTGACCTAATGCGTAAACATTATGGGAATCGCACTAGCCAAAGGGGATTTGAACTACTGTATTTTCCGGACTATAAGTCACACTTTTTTTTCATAGTTTGGCGTCTTATAGTCAGGTGCGACTTATATATCAAAATTAATTCATACTGACTGAGATGAACCAAGAGAAAACATTACCGTCTACAGCCGCGAGAGGGCGCTCTAGTTAGCGGAGTTGTTCAGAAGCGACACCGAGGAAGAACTCAATGTATTCAGTGTTGAGGAGTGAGATCGGGAGCTTGGTGAACTTGCTGACCGGTGACTTGTTGGACTCGCTGGCTAATGTTAGTTTAGCCTATTCAGCCTCCCAGGTATATGTTCTTTATGCTATTGTGTCGCTGAATAACTGATAATGTGTTCACTAACACGCCGGACACTATTCAGCTGTTGTTCTGTGTTGTGGAGCTGAATAACTTGCCTTTCCAGATTAAATGTCTGTTCTTGGTCTTGGATTTTGTGAAATAAATTTCTAAATTAATGCGACTTATAGTCCAGTGCGACTTATAAATGTTTTTTTCCTCTTCATGATGCATATTTTGACTGATGCGACTTATACTCCAGAGCGACTTATAGTCCGGTGCGACTTATATATGTTTTTCCTCTTCATGACGCATATTTTGACTGATGCGACTTATACTCCAGTCCAGAGCGACTTATAGTCCGGAAAATACGGGTAAGTTTGGTTTGAAGATTAAAAACATACCACGCAATTGTTCTAACACACTCCGTGTGATCTGAGGTTTTCAGAGCAGAATCGAAAGCTTGTATGTTAAATCACGTGAGCTTATTTACCATCTTAAAAAAGCCCATTTATAGACCCTCCCCTCGAAGAAATCAGGACAGAAGTGGTTGAAAGTGGACAAAAGAGACCATTAAACACGAGGTGTAAACAGGAATGTGTCTCTCGTCTACTTATGATCCGATCCACCAAAACGCATCTTAATAAAGGTGTAGAGATGAGAGAGTGTGTGTAAACCTCGGATAAAACCAGATTTAACCTGCATTGTTTACATCGCAATGGGAAGCAGCGTCAATGTTCGGAGGGTGTATTCAAAAACAGAGAAAATGTAATTAATAATAAGAATAAATGGCATTAATTATTATTTAACTGTTATAATTAATCCCAGATCCGGCCCAGATCCGGCACGCATTGAATCCACATGTACCGGATCTGCGCCGAAACTTATGTTGCTGTCTGGGATTTCATTAACAATAATAAAAGCATTTATTATTATAAATAATAATGTAACGTTATGAGGGAATGCTTTGTGATTGAGGTTAAAAAAAATCCAGACAGAATATTGTGATAAAGAGAAATAGAGCAGCGATTATGCGATTAGCTCGATTAACAGATGAGAACTTCAACGCACATGCAATGCTTGCTAATGTAGATATACACAGTTTTCAAATGGCGAGAGTGCTTAACAGACAATACTTAAAACTAGCTTATTTAGGATACTTTGGGATTAGCTAGCTTGGTTGTCAATGCTTTGACATTCTGCATGAAAAAGAGTGAATACTGACAGATGCTAGCGGTCAGGCTAGCGCGAGTCGCCAAGATGCACGCTCATCGCGAGCGTTTCGTCTGGAATTACGTCCACACGAAATGCTAATTAACATCCGCCTTGGGTCGATAACAAGTCCTACTGGGAAGTTTGTATTTACGAGTTGTAAATACGATGGACGCAATTACAGGCGAGTAAGTTGCAAGCTTATGGAGACGTCTTGAGGTAAAAACAGTCCAGCATTTGAGTCAGAGGAATAAATAAGTCAGGGATTTAGTGTTTCTTTAAAAAAAAAAGAAGAAAACAAACAAACAAACAAACATTGAAATGGTGTAATGATTACATGTGTGAAGAGAGGTAGTTCATTTTGGTTAACAACGGCACCTGGTGGTTTGTGTTTTCCTTAAACAATCAGCATTCAGACAGTCATTCATCAAACGATTCGTTTCACCCGCCGCGCCAATTCCTTCAGCTAGACTCAAGAAAACCCGCTTTCAGAGGATTCCTCAGGGCGGGGAAGTGCATGATGGGATTGGGTTTCTTTAGTCTAGCTGCGTAGCAAAAGAGCTTCACCAACATGTCGAGCCATAAGTTGGTCGATTGCCTTCAGTTCAGCCAAGAACATCAACAAAGAAGATGCTAAGACTCGTAATATCTGATCCAAAAGTGCATAGATGTTCTTCAACTTCCCCCTCATGGAAATACTGATGAAGAGACACCCATTTCTCCCATCCGTTGACAACCAATGAAGCAAAACCCAAAACTGTTTTGAGGTCCTGTTGAATCCAGAGCGGGTTTTTGTTGTTTTAATTCCCTTGTTGATCGGATGCAAGTGATCCAGTTGCGTTTGAGGCAATGGAGGCAGAGACTGGTCTGGATCTGTGGGTGAACAGGGGCAAAAACACTCCATTCTTAGCTAATAAAACTACTATAATCCATCCGAAGCTTATCGTGAACTGGTATATACACGTGTCTGCGATCCAGTCTCGCCGTGGTTTGTCCAAACTCTCGGAAAGTCTTTCGTTTGCAGTCGAGATAAAGCAGACATCGTCTCTTTCGCCGCTTACCCTTCCCGTTTCACCCGCAGTAACGTTAAAGCTTCCACGAGTCCTTTGAAACGGACCGTTGTGTGTGTGTGTGTGTGTGTTTCAGTTTGGCTGGTTTGAGGCAGCGGTTTTGCAGAAATAAAAAAATAACAGAGTCCAGTTTGATGTCTCAAAAAACGAGGCAGCGGTTTTGCAGAAATAAAAACATAGTCCAGTTTGACGTCTCAAAATCCATACAAAACTAAGCCATGATCATCATCATTATTATATATTCAATGTGGAATTCGCACCTAAAAAGCATCAGGAATAGATACGGTCGTAAAAGCTTATTAAATGTCGTCTGAGAGAGAGAAAGACGCCGAAAACGTTATGAAAATATGAGATTTGCATATTTCTCCCAAGCATTCTGCTTCTTCTTCTCAGTTGATTAACTGGATTAGCCTATCCGTTTCATTAGATATATGTACCAGACACAAGTGGTATTTACAGCTCATGACCACAAGAGATCAGCGCAGAACCCGCTGGAATGGGACACGCTTATAATCGTTCATAACACTAAATTCATGCCGCATTATCATGATCTCAATGCGTTTGGAGTAAAACTCTTGGGGGAATTTGGGTGTAAATTGGTGCATTTGTGCAAAACCATTTTACGAACCATTTGAGAATGTGAATTGTGGATCATTGTACATAAATTGTCTGAATTCGAAGTAAAACGGGTTATTTTATGGGGCGATTTACATAAAAATGGTTTGACCGCTTGGGTTTCATTCATGAAACCCAACATTTGATGAGAAATGTTAATCAAACAGCATATCCGCTTTCTAAAAACATGATATTCTGAGTATTAAAAATCACAATAGATTTGACAAAAGAGGTACTGGACCCATAAAAGATCCGTTTTAAGAGTAAAGTAAGGCCTCGTCTTGGACTGAGCCACTAAATCTCCTCTGAAGATCCAGATAATATGAGGTTGAAGCAGCCGGATGGCCTTGTTATGAATGATAAATAATATCGAGCAGCATTCGGGCTGATCTCGGGGACCGGTTCCTGCAGTTTAGTTCTCTTGTGGTCATCTAAGTTTCTATCTATGCAGACATCAGACCAACAGGTCAGGCCCCCTACTCTCATTTTAAAGTGTGTGTGTGTGTGTCCTTGCATACTACTGACAGATCTATATATCAGCCAGGCCCGTATTTTTGTGATATTTTGGCTCATAAATCTGCACTCAATTGTGAGTCAAAGTGGCAACTGTCCCAAAACCTAGA
>NC_136893.1:1608751-1638751 GCF_949152265.1 Phoxinus phoxinus
GGAAAGGTGACATCCACTATGATATAGCCCTTATAAGGGTAACTGGAAGAACTGAGGCCCCATATGGATAATCCAGTCAAGGGGTGAATGGGCACATCAGGCAGGTTCTTGGAATACCAGCTTTCAAACACAATCGTCACTTGTGATCCGCTGTCCCACAGTGCTTGACATACACGGCCATTAAGCTTCACTTCTACAGTGGATGCCGGTCCTACTAGTCCTTTAGGAAGATGGCTGGATTCATGTATGGTGGTCTGGCTCTTTTTGGAGAAACAGGCTTGGTTTGGAGTACCGGTAGTTCTATTATTGTCAGCTGTCTCAGGTTTTCCACCCTTTGCCTGCCGCAAAGAACGAATCAGCTTCTGAATCACTTGATCAGAATTTGGTGGAGCTTGACACTTTGTGGCAATATGGCCATCTTCTCCACACTTGTAGCAGAAGTAGTCATCTCTTGTTCGGGCTGACTGATATCTTAAAGACACAGGAACAGGCTGGGATGGTTTTGGCCAATGCTCGGGCACCTGAGGTGAGTATTGAGTAGAACTGACACTCAGAACTGCCAACTGCTGCTGTAGGTGTTGGACCTGTTTCTTTAACTCTTGGACTTCTGAATCATCAGTTTTTTCAGTTTTCTTGAATGGTTTTTCTTTGGTTTTAATCACTAATGATGAAGTAGAAACATCTTTGCACTCAACCCCGCTTATCTGGGTTCTCAAGTCTTGAAGCTCGGCCTTGAGTTCCTGGATAACAGACACGCAGGCTCTTTCCTCTTCGTGGAATTGTATGGCCTTAGCTTTTGCGGACATTCTGTGGCGAGTGGCTTCACTCTCCTCTGCCTCACGTATTTCCTTCAGCAGACTCAGAAAAGAAGGTGGGTGATTTTTTCTTTCTCTCAGCCTCAATTGGAGCAACATCATGTCAGAATTCACCGCCCCTCTAATCAGCTGTTCCACTCGTACTTTATCGACCATACTGAGGGTCAATCCATCTCTTTCCACGACTTTGCTGAGGGTCTTCTCCATCCTTCTTAGGAATTCAGACAAAGCCTCCCCGGTGCCCTGGCGCATAAGACGAAACTTGAAGTATAAATCCTCACCAGACTCAGAGGATCCAAAGGTGCTCTCCAACGCTTCCAAGTACTGTGAGGCACTAGCTTCAGGATCAGAGAATCTGACAGCTCTTACAATATCCATTGCAGGACCCTTGAGGCTTTCCACAATTCTGCGTCGTTTTTCTTTTTCGGAGCAGTCACAATCAGTTATCAGCAGCCTGGCTTGATCAATCCAATTTTCCATATTCTCCTCCCCTATGGGGGTTGGAACTACGGCTGAAAATGTGCGCAGGCGTCGGTATGTGTTGCTGTCACTCGAATGCTTTACTGTCTTTTCCAGGACCTCACCCATGGCGCGTATAATTGACTCAGGGGAACTGTCAGTGGCACCGTGTGGAGAAATCAAAGCTTGTACCTCACTGAGAGACTTTCCTTCTTCCATCAGGAACTTTGCAAACTTTTCTGTGAACCCTGCAGAAGCGGTGTCGGATGCAGATTCTGTGGTCTGGATTACTATGACTGACCAGGGCTTTTCCTTTTCTCCCCTTGACACTTCAGGAGGTATGCACTTTGGGTCAATGGCTTGTCGGCACTCACACAACACCAGCAGATAATGTGAAGTGGGTCCTTCTCTCGTGTCTCTTACTCGAACTCTTCCTAGAGCTTTTACTGCTTCCATCACCTCTTCCATTTCAGCCACTTCTGTGTGAACAGGTACGTTTAACAGCATAAGAGCATGAGTCTCATCAATGTTAGCATCTTTGCACCAGTTGGCCAACTCTGCTTGGAGACGGGGGTCTTTGGTTAGAGCCATAATAACACTTGATGCACTTTTCAGTTACTTATAATGCAATTACAGGGTATGTGTTGAGCTTAATTCTTCTTCTTCTTCTTTCAGCAACTATTTTGTGACTTGCCAGAGGGAGATCCCGGACGAGCCCCCACTTTATGTAACGCCCCCTACCTGTCTTTCTTGAAACTAAGTAGGACAGCGCTCCAGATTCATTAACTAAATGCCTACTGATGTTGAAGTTAGGCCCCTCTGCAGTCACAATGTATAATTTGCTTTTGAAAAGTTATGCAGAATTAACTCTATACGCACCACATTAACTAATCGAGTTAAACACTTTTGAGAGAATAAAACACTTGTAGAAGTACAAAAAAAAGGGATTTAATTGGAATAATTGGATTAGTTTGAGTTATTAAATGATAACTAGCTCAAACAATGAATTTCAGTATGTGAAGTATTCACACAATCACATTTCCAGTAAATCTGACACAATTGAACACCTTATGTGCAATATACAGTTGACAGACCTACTGAAATTAGACTCTAGGTAAAATACACTCAGTATAGATTGAAACAATGTGATGAATACTTACAATAACTCACACAGATTATACCAAATATACTCTGAATACTCACATCATATTTTCAGTGCACTGAATACTCTTAAATGAACCAATATTTAATGCTGTGGGCCCACACTCACACCAGTCATTCACACAACCCACCCCGTTGCAGGCCTGAATCGTGGCTCGTGTTCGTGGTGGCCGGGAAACTGAAAAATGGCCCCTTCACTCTCCTGAGCACAAAACAAATCAAACAAGATACCTCAATTCCACGTGCAACCATACAGCAATTCCGGACTCCTTTCGCAGGCCTCGCGCAGCTCCTCGTCCTCTCTCTCTCCCTCGTCAGCCGACGAAACGCACCTCCCACGCCGCCAGAGGAACCCCAAATAACGCGGGTATTTGGGGCGCTATCTGGTCCTCAATGTCTCCCTCGTTGTTAAGGAAACATCTGCGTTAACAGTCTTTAATCTTCTGGATTAACTGTTGCTTTAGATTTTCAGTTCAGATAATTAAACCGCCTGTATTCACGCCTGAACGGCAGATTAACAACACTAAAAACGGCCGTAAAAACCTCGCGGCGATCTCAAAGTAAACACAACTGAATAATTCTTGTGTCAGTGCTTCACACCCGATCTACATTACAGTTCAAGATTTTTAAACTTGTAAATCATTCATCAACTCACTCTCTTACCGCAAGTGCGTCTCTCACATTCTCATGTCTCTAACTGAACTCCCGCACTTGTCAAAAGCGTCTCTCATCCCTCTGGAACAACCACTCACATTCAACAAAACACCGGTGAGGGCGGGACTTAATACACATAAACCAATAAAATAATAAAACACCTAACTTGTTGGTTAATGCCACATTTTGCACATGTACATTGCAATCAAACTTGACATAGGAACGAACATTCTTAAAGGAACACACACCTTTAGACATACTATACTGAGATATATATTTAATTCACATTTTAGCTCTGGATTAGAACAAAATAAAAACGAATACATTTAGATAACCCATTAACTGAATAATTGTATTTTACTGGGTTACATATATATATATATATATATATATATATACATTTGTGATTAAGTGTAGGCTACACAAATTCGAGTGAACTCGCTTCAGTCTTGTTATAATCAGATTCAGCGCGTTCTTCATCTTCAATCCGCAGCGGCGCAGAGCACGTCAGAAACAGAGGACAGTGTGTGTGTGTGTGTGTGTTCATATGAGCCTCATTGGTCTGTCACTAATCGTCAATGTCAGAATATTTGAGATGACCAATCAAATCAAAGTAGGTGGGCTTTATGTTCAGAGAAGCTTCAGAGCGCGAATTTGAGCAGAGCGACTCGACGCGCTTACGGTCAAGTGCGAGATATTGATGTTAGTAGCTAAACTAAACATTTCATATTTGACAGTTTTTTAGGTCATAAATGTTAAAGGACAAGTTCTGTATTTTACACGTAAAGCCCTGTTTTCAGATCGTTTCTAATGAAATAGAACGGTTAAGATTGAAATTTGGACACATGCTGCTGGCCTGAGAATTTTCGGTTTCTGTGGTAACGTGAGCACCCCACTCGGTGAGTTTCACGTCTTTGTAAACGAAAGTTTAATGCATTTTAGGAAGGATTGTTCCAGTGCACCTATGCAGCCATTGTGGAGGTGGAGGGTGCTACCACAGAAACCTAAAATTCTCGGGACAGCAGCATGTGTCCAAATTTCAAGCTTAACCTTTCTATTTCATCAGAAACAATCTGAAAACAGGGCTTTAAGTGTAAAATACAGAACTTGTCCTTTAAACGAATCACAAAAATAATCAGGCAAACTAATAAACTTTTGTCTATTTTCACCATTTTGAACTGAAAATAGGCCTATGTAACGGGACTCATGTAATGTAGCCTAATAATTAGTTTACTGTCATTATGAGGGGAAAAGACACATTAACAAAGCCGTTTTCATCACGTTAGGCACAAGATTAATAATGAATGAGTACATATTGAGAATTAATATAATACAATTTGTAGCCTTCAGTAAATAAAAAAAGCTCAGCTTTAGGAGGGGAAGAGACAGGGCAAGACGAGGAGACTGAGAGAAAAAGAAAGAGTGATGGAAATGAGGAGAGAGCAGGCATTGACAAATAATCTACTGGCCGCTAACATGGTTTTAAAGCTATTTCTTATACTTTTTTTGGCCTTCAAACGTCTTGAAATGCACATATCAGAGAAATAAACATTTTTTAACCCCCAACAACCTCAAATTTAGGACCTATTTGATTATAAAGCCCTGTATTAGGCATATACGATCAATAATTAATGTGTAGCCTATATTGTGAATTAATTTAATAAAGTTATATACCCAGCTTTCCTAGTCGCTTTCAGTAAATGAACGGGTAGAAAATGATGAAATTAAATGAAAATGATTCATAGGCTAAAAATCAATCAGTTGACCCATATGTTTACTTTCTTCACTGACAGACAAAAAAAAACAAAAGCCTATTAGTCAAAGCTCAGCTTTAGGAGGGGAAGAGCCAGGGCAAGAGAAAAACAAAGAGAAAAAGAGTGTGATGCTGATGAGGAGAGAAAAATAATCAGCTGCCCACTGACATGATTTTAAAGCTGTTGTTATCCAATTTTTTTGGCCTTCAAAACATCTTAAAATGCACATATGTAGATATGTGGAAATCAAAATTTTCCTAACTAGCCCACCTCACATTCAGGACATCAGTGATTATAAAACCTTGCCAAATGCCTGTTAATGAAACTAGTTAATAGTGAGCATTAGACCCGGCCTAAACTAAAGTGTTACTTTAAAAAAAAATCATACCCTCATTGGGGGCTGAGCCCCCCTAAAATTAAAATCCTATAGAATCGCCCCTGTCTATAGCATAAAAAATGAATTGTCAAAACGTCGTCTCTCAGTTGTTGAATGTCGCGCAGACGTTCCCACAATGTAAATGTGTTTGCTGCTACTGGGCCGGCCCTCTGTCAAATTTTAAAACCCAGTGTGGCCCTTGAGCCAAAAAGTTTGCCCACCCCTGCTATATAGTGTGAGATCTCACTGGCAACAAAACCGCTGACCTTTGACCTTCTGTCCTCACCCAAGCGCATACGACACACAAAGAGGCTCTTTTACGCCCAGATTGTATCCGTTTTCGCTTAAAGTGGCGACTGGCCTCTCCCACAACTGAGGGAAATCTGGGTCGCCCATTGTGCAACTTCATGGAGAAAAAGCATCATTGTTGGCTCTCTCTCTCTCTCTCTCTCTCTCTCTCTCTCTCGCTGCAGAGTTTGGAAACAGCAACTATGTTTCCTCAAATGAACTGTGTGTGTGTGTGTGTGTTTGTGTGTGTTTGTGTTTGTGTGTGTTTGTGTTTGTGTGTGTGTGTGTGTGTGTGTGTGTGTGTGTGTGTGTGTGTGTGTGTGTGTGTGTGTGTGTGAGAGAGAGTGTGTGTGTGCGCTTCCAAAGACGTAAATCAACTAGTTTACATTGAAACAAAGCAGATGTTTTAATTGATGCTGTTTGTAACACTCAGAACACTTTAGCAACTGCACAGCAAACACTAGTTGTTAAAATAAGAACTAGCTGTAGTTGAGTCACAGTAATCACCCTGCACAACACACACAACATCTCTCATGTGAAAGTGATGCCGTCACACTTTGTAACACATCTCCGCGGGTCAAAATGACCCGAAGACCTAAAATTATACAATAAAATAAATTCTCCAGAAAGCTTATTTCGCTTGCATAATATTTCTTCTATTTGTTAATGCAATTTTTTTCCCCAAGATTTTTTGTAATTTTTTATTTTATTTACCTTTAAATCACTAGATCAATAATAAAAAAGTAATTTCCTCACATTCTTTCAACTTAAATTCAAAATAACTCACAATTTCATGCATAACTCTTTTAATTCAGCTCAAAATATCTTACATCGGGAGTCTTTGCCGACCTCTTGTGAGAAAATAATAATATATCATGATATTTCATGACTCTAGATGGCCTCATATCTCTATATGGAGAGAGTGAGCTGTTCCTCTGGGTCCTAAAGCCAGTTCTCCTCAGTGTGCATTCAGATACACATGTAGACATCATAACAATATTTTTTTTGGTAAAGTTTTAGCATTTTGAATTTTGAGCATTTTTAGGTTTTTCTGTGTGAACTCAAGCATTCCTCACATTACATTCACTCCTGAGGGCTCAGATTGACTTGATTTGTTACTTTTTAAAATTTCAACCACAAAACTCCTCGAATCCCTTAAAAAAACAAGTGTGTGTATTCGTGGTTCAAGTGCGACAAAAGTCCAAAAGTGATGAATACTCAATTTGTAAAAAAAAAAAAAAAATGACCCGAGGCAAGGATGACGGTTAAAAAATTAAAAGACAGATGATCTTACATAAAAACTGCTGACTATATACATAATTATACAGTTAGTTCTGGTTCTCGAATCTGATTGGCTGAGAGCCTTTTCCAGCCATGCAATATTCTACTAGTATCATTTCACAGTTCGTATCCCTCCGCTCGTCTCTGCCGGATCTTTTCTCACAGAAAGCGTCGATGGCGGAGAAGCAAACCCGCTGTGATTAGACAAACACTGTTATTGAGAATGTAATCGTTTAGACCTCAAATATGCTATTTATATTATGCACGTGTAAAATATTATATTTCGCTTTTATTGCTTTACAAGTAAAAAAAAAAAAGATTTATGCTAATTGTTTTTATTTAATTTAATCATGTTTGTGTTATTTGTTTATTTAAATCAAGCTTTTAGATATTTATTTTAATCAAATGTATTAATTTTAATAAATTGTCTGTTATATAAAAGTTTTATTTATTTTTTACACAGCTTCTCTCTAAACTTCTCCACTGTAGCACTCCCTTGTTCAATATAGTATTTCTTTTAATCAAATAGTTGCATTTATTTTCATAATTCTTAATTATTTTAATGTTTTTATTCATTTATTTATTGAAATAAAATTTACTTTAAATTTGATTCAAACACAAATATTTAAATAATGTTAATGTTATTTTTATTATAATTTTTTATTTTTACATTGCTTCTCTAAACTTTTCCACTGACCCTTTTTCCACTCACTGTTTTTTTAAAAGCAAAACGTATATTTATATTATTTTAATATTTTGACATTTTTAATCAATTTGAGTTTGTTTGATCATACTTTAGATGTCAGTATTTGTGCCTGAGTCTGATCTCTAGTGTGTTGTGGTCTTGACATGATAATTGTTTGCTGATGGTCTCTGGCGACCTCTGACCCCGGGCGACACTCACACTCCTTCATCATGCCGATGTCCACGCAGCGCTTCAGACGGCAGGCCTGGCAGTGCCGCCGGTTGTCTTTGGTGATGGAGCAGTTTCCACTGAACGGGCAGGTAAAGCTCGCCTTGCGCTTCATACTGCGCCTGAGACACACACACACACACACACACACACACACACACACACACACACATGAAGAGCGTTAGAAATCACTGACAACTGTGCAAGTCAATATGGGAGATAAAAAAGACAACATGCAAAAGACACAATTAAACATCTTACATTTGAGGAAACGCCACATGCTAATGAACGAGTTGGTCACGATAACAAGGACTTTATTCATATTTTTCATTTCTAATTAAAAAATAATTATGATATGCAATAAGTATATAACAAAAAATATATAATTAATACAAATTGTTTATATTCATACAAATTTTAAATATAAATATGATTTTAATATAATACAATATTTAAGATACCCCGGGGTTGGGGCTCGTATGCGAGCGCCTGGTGGCCGGGCCTCCCCCCACGGGGTCCGGCCGGGCTCAGCCCGAAGGAGCGACGTGGGGCCGCCTTCCCGTGGGCTCACCACCTGCAGGAGGGGCCGTAAGGGGCCGGTGCTTAGAGGATCGGGCGGCAGTCGAAGGCGGGGGCCTCGACAACCCGATCCCTGGACACGGAAACTAGCTCTAGGGACGTGGAACGTCACCTCGCTGGCGGGGAAGGAGCCTGAGGTTGTGCGTGAGGTTGAGAGGTTCCAACTAGAGATAGTTGGTATCACCTCTACGCACGGCTTAGGCTCTGGAACCACACTCCTTGATAGAGGATGGACTCTTCACCACTCTGGAGTTGCCCATGGTGAGAGGCGGCGGGCTGGTGTGGGTTTGCTTATAGCCCCCCAGCTCAGCCCCCATGTGTTGGAGTTTACCCCGGTGAACGAGAGGGTCGTTTCCCTGCGCCTACGGGTCGGGGATAGGTCTCTCACTGTTGTGTGTGCCTACGGGCCAAACGGCAGTGCAGAGTACCCGGCCTTCTTGGAGTCTCTGGGAGGGGTGCTAGAAAGTGCTCCGACTGGAGACTCCGTCGTTCTACTGGGGGACTTCAATGCTCACGTGGGCAACGACAGTGTAACCTGGAGGGGCGTGATTGGGAGGAACGGCCCCCCTGATCTGAACCCGAGCGGTGTTCAGTTATTGGACTTCTGTGCTAGTTACAGTTTGTCCATAACGAACACCATGTTCAAGCATAAGGGTGTCCATCAGTACACGTGGCACCAGGACACCCTAGGCCGTAGGTCGATGATCGACTTTGTGGTCGTTTCATCTGACCTGCGGCCGTATGTCTTGGACACTCGGGTAAAGAGAGGGGCGGAGCTGTCAACTGATCACCATCTGGTGGTGAGTTGGATCCGATGGCGGAAGAGGAAGCTGGACAGACTCGGCAGACCCAAGCGTACTGTAAGGGTCTGCTGGGAACGTTTGGCCGAGTCTCCTATCAGAGAGATCTTCAACTCCCACCTCCGGCGGAGCTTCGACCGGATCCCGAGGGAGGCTGGAGATATTGAGTCCGAGTGGACCATGTTCTCCACCTCCATTGTCGAAGCGGCCACTCGGAGCTGTGGCCGTAAGGTCTCCGGTGCCTGTCGAGGCGGCAATCCCCGAACCCGGTGGTGGACACCGGAAGTAAGGGATGCCGTCAAGCTGAAGAAGGAGTCCTATCGGGCCTTGTTGGCTTGTGGGACTCCTGAGGCAGCTGACGGGTACCGGCAGGCCAAGCGAACTGCAGCCCGGGTGGTTGTGGAGGCAAAAACTCGGGCCTGGGAGGAGTTCGGAGAGGCCATGGAAAATGACTATCGGCTGGCCTCGAAGAGATTCTGGCAAACCATCCGGCGACTCAGGAGAAGGAAGCAGTGCCCCACCAATGCTGTTTACAGTGGAGGTGGGCAGCTGTTGACCTCAACTGGGGATGTCGTCGGACGGTGGAAGGAATACTTCGAGGATCTCCTCAATCCCGCCGTCACGTCTTCCATTGAGGAAGCAGAGGCTGAGGGCTCGGAGGTTGACTCGTCCATCTCCAAAGCTGAAGTCACCGAGGTAGTCAAGAAACTCCTCGGTGGCAAGGCACCGGGGGTGGATGAGATCCGCCCTGAGTACCCCAAGTCTCTGGATGTTGCGGGGCTGTCTTGGCTGACACGCCTCTGCAGCATCGCGTGGCGGTCGGGGACAGTACCTCTGGGATGGCAGACTGGGGTGGTGGTCCCTCTTTTTAAGAAGGGGGACCGGAGAGTGTGTTCCAACTACAGGGGGATCACACTTCTCAGCCTCCCCGGGAAAGTCTATGCTAGGGTACTGGAGAGGAGAATCCGGCCGATAGTAGAACCTCGGATTCAGGAGGAACAGTGCGGTTTTCGTCCCGGTCGTGGAACACTGGACCAGCTCTATACCCTCTACAGGGTGCTGGAGGGTTCATGGGAGTTTGCCCAACCAATCCACATGTGCTTTGTGGATTTGGAGAAGGCATTCGACTGTGTCCCTCGAGGCGGCCTGTGGAGGGTGCTCCGGGAGTATGGGGTCCGGGGTCCTTTGCTAAGGGCTGTCCGGTCCCTATACGACCGGAGCAGGAGCTTGGTTCGCATTGCCGGCAGTAAGTCAGACTTGTTCCCGGTGCATGTTGGACTTCGGCAGGGCTGCCCTTTGTCACCGGTTCTGTTCATAATATTTATGGACAGAATTTCTAGGCGCAGCCAGGGGCCGGAGGGTGTCAGGTTCGGGGACCACACGATTTCGTCTCTGCTCTTTGCGGATGATGTTGTCGTGTTGGCCCCTACAGACCAGGACCTTCAGCATGCACTGGGACGGTTTGCAGCCGAGTGTGAAGCGGCTGGGATGAGAATCAGCACCTCCAAATCCGAGGCCATGGTCCTCAGTCGGAAAAGGGTGGCTTGCTCACTTCAGGTTGGTGGAGAGTTCCTGCCTCAAGTGGAGGAGTTTAAGTATCTTGGGGTCTTGTTCACGAGTGAGGGAAGGATGGAACGGGAGATTGACAGACGGATCGGTGCAGCTGCTGCAGTAATGCGGTCGTTGTACCGGTCTGTCGTGGTGAAGAAAGAGCTGAGCCGCAAGGCGAAGCTCTCGATTTACCGGTCAATCTACGTTCCTACTCTCACCTATGGTCATGAGCTTTGGGTCATGACCGAAAGAACAAGATCCCGGATTCAAGCGGCCGAAATGAGCTTTCTCCGTAGAGTGGCTGGGCGATCCCTTAGAGATAGGGTGAGGAGCTCGGTCACTCGGGAGGAGCTCAGAGTAGAGCCGCTGCTCCTCCACATCGAGAGGGGTCAGCTGAGGTGGCTCGGGCATCTGTTCCGGATGCCTCCTGAACGCCTTCCTGGGAAGGTGTTCCGGGCACGTCCCACCGGGAGGAGACCCCGAGGAAGACCTAGGACACGCTGGAGAGACTATGTCTCCCGGCTGGCCTGGGAACGCCTCGGTGTCCCCCCGGAAGAGCTGGAGGAAGTGTCTAGGGAGAGGGAAGTCTGGGTGTCTCTGCTTAGACTGCTGCCCCCGCGACCCGGCCCCGGATAAGCGGAAGAAGATGGATGGATGGATGGACAATATTTAAGAAACATATAATAAGTGTGTGTGCGTGTATGTATATATATATTATATTAATATTTAATTTAAATATGTATATTTATATATTTACATTATATATATATAAATACAATTATTATAATTGTTTATATTCATACAACTTTTAAATGTTGTATTAAAAATCATATATACTTTGATCCATATATACTATCATATTTTTAAATTAGTTATACATAAATTAGAAACATATATATATATATATATCTCATATATTGGTATTATATATCATATATATTATATTATATATATATATATATATATAAACTACAGAAACCTTAATTTCTGTCCAAACACCAGTACGTGCCACTGTACAATCAAGCTCATATTTACACAAACAATATACACATGTACAGTGCACACACCCCTTTACTTAATAAAAGACACACACACACACACACACACACACACCTCTATCATCTGCACACACACGTAAACAAACCAATTGATCAGAGCAAAAGAGCCAGACCGGTTTTAACGGTGACAGTGTTATGAATGCTTTTTTTTATCATAAACACTCAAAATGCTCCAATCAGGATCTTTACATCCCGATCCGTAAGTCAGCTGTTGACCCCTCACACCCTGAAGGTCACGTGATTTCAAGTGTGTGCTTAATACTTATAACTGTAAAATGTGAACGGTGTTCTGTCACATGAGACATGACCGGTGCTGATGATATCTTGGGTTGTGTGTGTGAAGGAAATAGATTTTGATCACGTTTGGCGGTTCTCATGTTACATCGCTGATGAGAAAACCTCGTAAAAATGTATGCAATTTATTTTGTTATTCATGCTTGACATGATGATTACTATTATAAATTATACATACAAATCCAGTTTGGGCTTGTCCACACTCATGTGAACTGCTTCAGGGCCAAATATAGTATGTAATATGTAGTAATATGATATCTCAAAGGAATTAAAAAGAACTTCTTACGTGTGTAAACACCACAATATCATAAAATATTTATAATTACATAGAACAAGTAACAAGATCCTGGCTGATGAGCGATGATCTTCCAGCGCTGGTAAATCCAGACCTGTCAATCTGAGCGATCTGTCCAATCCCAGCGTGTGCTCGCTGTAAAACAGTGTCTGATTGGTCTCTACCGAAGAATACTGGCGTAGTGTGTGTGACGTCACCCGTAGCGTTTCTGAAGCCCAAAGTGGGCGGAGCCGGCCGTCGCCATCTTGGCCGCACGTCACTCCCCGATAAACGAACATGTGCAGCGAGGCGGATTAGGTGAGGTGACGCTAACGCTAGCAGACAAACGGCTAGTAGTGACATCAGCGGATATCCACCTGTCACTCAAGTAGCCACGCCCTTAATTATGCAGAACTTTAAAGCCCCGTTCACACCGCCAGCGACACGATCCCATTCATTTCAATGGAGCGCTGGCGCCTTCCGGCGACACGAGCGACAGTGACCGTTGGCGACAGAATGTGGGCGTGTCAAGCGACCGGAGACAAGCGACAAAAGTTCAGAAATTTAAACTTTATGCAAATGAGAAGTGATTTTCGCGAGCGACAACCAATAGGAAAGAAGACTTTCAGTGGAGCTCACGTTACGTCACCGTCTCGGAGACACAAGAGTTCGAGGGCGATCTCACTGTTTTATATGATTTGACTGTAAACACATTCATGGATATAATAAAATGATGCATGGAAGTTTAATTCATGCATTTATAGTTCGAGTGTTGTACGTTTTTGATGCAAGTTTAGCACTTCTGCAAGTCACTTTACAGTTTCCCTGCATTGTGTTGACTATTAGAGACAAGAAGATTGATTATTTGTCAAATACGACAGAGGTGGACAGTAACAAAGTACATTTACTTAAGTACACTTTTTGAGTATCTTGAGTATTATTTTTTCTGGAAACTTTTACTATTACTCCACTACATTTCTGTCGAGGTCCTCGAGTAGAGAGTAGTAACGTCAGGGAAGATTTTGGTTGTAAATGAAAGTCTGGTTGACTCCAGAACTCGACTGATGTTGGTTTCTGACGTCAACCGATTTTCAACCACAATACAACGTCTGTCCAACGTTGGAGATTAACGTCAATCTGACATTGGATTCTGACATCAACCTGATTTTAATTTGCACCGTTGGGTTTGGTCTTCTAAATGCGTATTTTGTCATTGTTTTGGAGCACACTAGCTTATAGATAACAAGGCTAACATATTCATACTAAAAGCCAAACAACTGGGAACAGCCGTTTGTGTGTCCGAAACCATTGTGGACGTTATTGAGTGACTTATTCAATCCCACGACTGGAACTGTGTTCTAGAAATACATGTGATATTGATATGAGGGTAGTCAGAGATTCAGAGGCATAAGGTACTGTAAGTATTACATGCAACAATAATAAAACAATGCATTGACATTTACTTTTATACTTAAAGGTTGGGTAAGAATTGTCTAAAGAACTTTTTTTCAAATTGGCTTAAACTGTCTTTATATACCAATACATAATTAAAATGTAAGTACTTTGAAAAAGAGAGTATAAAAATCGAGTGACTCTAGTCTATTTAATCTTCAAAAAACACAGCTCATTAATTCCTACCGGGACGAAACAAGTGATTGGCTTGCGCGACTGTCACTCTCCGTCGCCATGACTACCGCCGCTATTACTGGCTCCGCCCACGTGCGCGCAGTCGCGCTCCCGTTTTTAGGTGGAATTAATGAGCTGTGTTTATTGAAGATTAAATACACTAGAGTCACTCAGTTTTTTATACTCTCTATTTCAGAGTACTTGCATTTTAATTATGTATTGGTATATAAAGACAGTTTAAGCCAATTTGAAAAAAAGTTTTTTTAGACAATTCTGACCTACCCAACCTTTAAGTACTTTTAAAAACGAGTACTTCTGTACTTTTACTTAAGTAAACACCGGTCTTTACAACTTTTACTTGTAACGGAGTAATATTTGACTAGTAGTATCTGTACTTTTACTCAAGTAAGGAAGTTGTGTACTTTGTCCTCCTCTGAAATATGAATGACGTTTTAGTAATTTATGACCGTATGAGTGAGTTTAATTTGTTGCTTGATCGATCGGTAATCTAGTAAATGATTTAATCCACTGAACACTGCTGTGGTAATATAAAAACACTCTCCCAAAAGCATACCGTTTCTTTTGAGCCTATAATTTCTAGTCAAATTAAAATGATACAGTTGTATATATCACTTGTGATGGTATTTAGTATAGATATGGCCAGACGTCCAGTCAACCAATAACATTAGAGCGACAGCACTACCAACGCCCACAAGCGACTTCACAGTACAGAGACTAGCGACACACAGCGACAAAATCGCTGGCGGTGTGAACGGGGCTTTAGGCTCAATATGATTTAAAATTACACATAAAAAAAATAAATATATATATATATATATTGACTGGATATACATACTGGAGACCCTAATCAGCCCGAGTGTAAACCACACAGGGTTAAATCCAGGGCCGTACTATTATTGTATATATATATATATATTTGTGTACCTCAACTGTGTTTGAATATTTCCCCAGTATCAGCTCTGGGATGTTTGTATCACTCCGCTTGCATCATTGAGCCAGTAGGTGGCGACACGTGACTGTCTTTATGAGTGAGCAAGTGAACCATTAAATGAACAGATTAGTCCAAAAACATTGATTAATTTAGGAAAGAAACAAGTTTCTGAAACTGATCTTTGATACTCATTCTAACTGCTCAGTTAGTATGAGTTTCGAATATGTGATTGTGTTTCGTCAACGATAAGCATAAACAATCTGCGTTTCCATTTTGTAGTGTGGATCACTCGCTGCAACATTACAACTGATTCTCATGTTTAAGAATATTCGGTTATCCTCTTTTATGGCCTTTAAACACATTAAAGGTGCAGTGTGTAAGTTATAGCAGCATCTAGTGGTGAGGTTGTGAACTGCACCCAACAGAAGTTACGGTGGCCGACAGGAAGTGATGTCATCGTCTGAGACAGCACAGAGTAGCCAGTTAAGCAATGAGGTTTCTTTACAAAGATTAAATAAGAGATTATGTTTACTTGCGTATTCAGTAAAACTATGTTATTGTGAATATTATTGTCACTTGTTCATCATTGTGTCAGTTTTTATTCGCTGACTTTAGCGCTTCTTATCACGAAGAACAACATAGTGACGAAACACGTTTGTCCGTTCAGGGCCACCGTAGAAACATGTCGATGTAAGCGGACCCGCGGTGTGTGTCGATAGAAATGCTCATTCTAAGCTCATAAACACATAACGGTTCATTATGTAAGGTCTTTACACACCACTGAAAACATAGTTATGTTGAAAAATGTAAAATGTATTTATATAAATGAAAAAAATATAATAAATCCTCCAAAAACGGCACAAATGTGTAGTAAAAACATTAATAAACCGAGTAAAATTACATTTGTACAATTATTTTGTTACAAAATGAAATGTTATTGCCTGGAGAGCGTACAGCCCGAGTGTTAAATCCATTAGAGAACAGCAGCATTATTCACCACAGAAATCATAATGATAATTCCCAGTGTGTCCCTGGTGTGGTGGGAACGGACGACACGTTTACCTGAAGAAGACCTTGGAAAAAAGAAAAACTCTCCGCTTTTAAATCTAGTCTTAAAACACATGTTCTTCAGCTTTTACGTCAGTTTGAGAGCTGTGTTTCTGTCTACTTGTTGTTGTTTTATTATTTTGGATGAATAGCACTTTGGTCAACTTCTGTTGTTCTACAACTATTTTTTGTTTATTTATTTATATACCATTAATAAAAAAAATATATTAAAAAAACATTTGTTTATAAAAAACGACTATTATTTTGTTACAAATGTTCATTTTGTGAAGCGCAAACGAAGAGCGCACAAGGCTTAACTTCGTTAGATAACAGCAGCATTATTGACCACAGAAATGCTGATTCCCAGTGTGTCCCTGCTGTGGTGTGCTGGTGTGCTGGTGGTGGTGTACCTGAAGAAGCCCTTGCAGCCCTCGCAGGTCATGGCGTTGAAGTGGAAACCGGAGGCTTTGTCTCCACACACTCCACAGATGCGCGGCGCGTTGCGGTCGAACTCATCGGGACCCGCCGCTGACGTGCTCACGGCCATGGCATCCATCACTGAGAACACCAGACACACACAGGCCTTTATTAAGGCATCTATTTTCATGACAAAAATTAAATTGCAAAAATAAAAATATCATATAAATACAATAAAACCAAGTCATATTATACACATTTCTTTAAAAATATGTAACATATGATAAAAAATGGTAAAAAATCCAAAACATTTTCAGGCATAATCTTACTTGATAAGTCCATAAAACACAAGAGAAGCGGTCAGAAAATACACCTCATCTACTCAAAACCCCTCTGACACACACACAAACCATGATCACACACACACACCATGATCACACACACACACCATGATCTCACACAGAGACGAGAGATCAGTGGACGAGACATTTTTACATAATACACTGCATTTATGCATTTACCAGATGCTTTTATCACAGCAAAACATCAGCTGTTGTGTATGGAGAATGCAGATGTGAGTAAACCAGTAACACTTTACAATCATGTGTACTAGTTCATGTATTAATAACTAACATGAGTTAGTTACTGTATTTATTATTCATCTTTGTTAATGCTAGCTTATAAAAACCTAGCATTAGTTCACACTAATGTTAACAAATGCTAGCTTTGATTTTAATAACGTATTAGTAAATGTTAACTAATATTAACTAAGATTAATAAATTCTGTAGTTGATGTTAACTAATGAACCAGTTAAAGAAGACAAACTCTTTTTCCATGTATCTGCATATGTTAATCAACCCATCTGTTAACTAACGGTGTCTATTACACTAATAAAGAGTGAGATGTGCAGAAACATGACTGTTGCA
The DNA here is from genome assembly GCF_949152265.1 of Phoxinus phoxinus. Lineage (NCBI taxonomy): Eukaryota > Metazoa > Chordata > Actinopteri > Cypriniformes > Leuciscidae > Phoxinus > Phoxinus phoxinus. Next base: position 1,625,978 of record NC_136893.1, read on the forward strand.
TCGATCTCAGATACAGTTACAGAAACACACTGCATAATGAACTGAGCATCTACAGGTCAAAGGTCACGCAGAACGAGAGCAATGATGAATAGAGGGAAAGAAACTAAATATGACGAGATCTGGTTTCCATGAATAGTCACGCTAAAAGCATTTCTAGCAGCTAAAATAATAATAATAATAATAATGATGATGATAATACGTGTGTGTTATTCGCTAGGTCATCATGTTCTTCCTGGAAGCGATAGGCTTGTTTTGCTCAGCGAGAGGAACAGAGATAACAAACAGCAGCAGAGATGCATGGCTTAGCGTGTGTGTGTGTGTGTGTGTGTGTGTGTGTGTGTGTGTGTGTGTGTGTGTGTGTGTGTGTGTGTGTGTGTGTGTGTGTGTGTGTGTGTGTGTGTGTGTGTGTGTGTGTGTGTGTGTGTGTGTGTGTGTGTGTGGATTCCTTGAAGATGCTGTGAGATCCACATCAATATCAATCCCTCAGCCACGACACTCTCGATAAGAGCAGATTCACACTCTCAGAAATCGCCTGAACAGAATCAGTAAATTCATGGCAATGTTGAACATTAAAATCAAAAACGATGCTTTTTAAATATGTGAAGTGCTATGAGTATGAATGAAGCCTGTACGAATGCTCACAACACCCTATTTGGGTAATAAAAAAAAATAAAAAAAAGGTTTTCTTCAGGGTAGAGATTTTTTTTTTTTTCAGTGACAAAAATGTAGAAATTACCATCACAGATTATTTTTTCATATTAAATGTAATACTTTATAATAAAACTTTAGACCTTTCTAATGATTTATAGGAAAATGGAGCAGAATTTTCAAGAGCTCAAACAAAAAGGATGGACGTTGTTTAGATTGTGATTAGGAATAATGGGCTATGTAAATAAAACTGACTTTATGTTAAGAAAAAGGTTTACATTTGGCAAATAAAAAGACACTTCTGTCATGACAACTCGGAGTGTTTGAAATGGTAATGAATATGACATTGTTGATCTTTTTGATCTTGGCGGAATAGATCTGCTATGCTGCCGTTATCATTTCTGCTATTATCTCTGCCGCTGCTGACGCTATCTCTGCCGCTGCTGCCGCTATCTCTGCCGCCGCTGCCGCTATCTCTGCCGCTATCTCTGCCGCTGCTGCCGCTATCTCTGCCGCCGCTGCCGCTATCTCTGCCGCCGCTGCCGCTATCTCTGCCGCCGCTGCCGCTATCTCTGCCGCTGCTGCCGCTATCTCTGCCGCCGCTGCCGCTATCTCTGCCGCCATTTCTGCCGCCGCTGCCGCTATCTCTGCCGCCATTTCTGCCGCCGCTGCCGCTATTTCTGCCGCCATTTCCCCCTGCCGCTGCCGCTATTTCTGCCGCCGCTGCCGCTATCTCTGCCGCCGCTGCCGCTATCTCTGCCGCCGCTGCCGCCATTTCTGCCGCCGCTGCCGCTATCTCTGCCGCTATCTCTGCCGCCGCTGCCGCTATCTCTGCCGCCGCTGCCGCTATTTCTGCCGCCGCTGCCGCTATCTCTGCCGCCGCTGCCGCTATTTCTGCCGCCGCTGCCGCTATCTCTGCCGCCGCTGCCGCTATCTCTGCCGCCATTTCTGCCGCCGCTGCCGCTAACTCTGCTGCCATTTCTGCCGCCATTTCCCCCTGCCGCTGCCGCTATTTCTGCCGCCGCTGCCGCTATCTCTGCCGCCGCTGCCGCTATCTCTGCCGCCATTTCTGCCGCCGCTGCCGTTATTTCTGCCGCTATTTCTGCTGCCGCTGCCATTATTTCTGCCGCTATTTCTGCCGCCATTTCTGCCGCCGCTGCCGCCATTTCTGCCGCTATCTCTGCCGCCATTTCTGCCGCCGCTGCCGCTATCTCTGCCGCTATCTCTGCCGCCGCTGCCGCTATTTCTGCCGCCGCTGCCGCTATCTCTGCCGCCGCTGCCGCTATTTCTGCCGCCACTGCCGCTATCTCTGCCGCCGCTGCTATTTCTCCCGCCGCTGCCGCTATCTCTGCCGCCGCTGCCATTTCTGCTGCCGCTATTTCTGCCCCGCTGACGCTCTCTGCCGCCGCTGCCGCTATCTCTGCCGCCGCTGCCGCTATCTCTGCCGCTATCTCTGCCGCCGCTGCCGCCATTTCTGCCGCTATCTCTGCCGCCGCTGCCGCTATCTCTGCCGCCGCTGCCGCCATTTCTGCCGCTATCACTGCCGCTATCTCTGCCGCTATCTCTGCCGCCGCTGCCGCCATTTCTGCCGCTATCTCTGCCGCCATTTCTGCCGCCGCTGCCGCTATCTCTGCCGCCGCTGCCGCTATCTCTGCCGCCGCTGCCGCTATCTCTGCCGCCGCTGCCGCTATCTCTGCCTCCGCTGACGCTATTTCTGCCGCCACTGCCGCTATCTCTGCCGCCGCTGCTGCTATTTCTCCCACCGCTGCCATTTCTGCTGCCGCTATTTCTGCCCCGCTGCCGCCATTTCTGTCGCTGCTGTAATTTCTGCCGCTACTGCCACTATTTCTGCTGCTGGCGTTTCTGCCACCGCTGTTATTTCTGCCACCGCTGTTATTCCTGCCGCCGCTGCTATTTTTGCCGCCACAGCTGCCATTTCTGCTGGTTATTGCTGTTGCACAGAGCAAGTAAGACATGGTGCTTCTGTACAATATAGCATACATGAACTACCCGAAGCAGATCTATACAGGTGGAGCTGGGGAAGGTGGAGGGTTTCTGAAAGCGCTGCAACTAGTACAGCAAATTATTTTCAGAGATGGTAAACCGACATTTTATTATTGTGCAACAATTATGTGGCCTTTAGTATTTTAAATGCATAATATAATGTGATTACAAGTGCTTAATTTTAAGGAATCTGATTACAGTTCATCAATTACTACTCAGCACTGTATATATAGGCTATATTAAAGCTGCAGTCCGGCACTTTTTTGTGTTTAAAAATATCAAAAAAGACATTTTTGAAAAAAAACGTAACCAGCCAGTGTTCAAAACGATCTGCTTGCCTTACCTCGATTCAAAACGGTAAGCTTGTAATAATGATTTTAATTCCAGTGGTACTGGTAGATTTCCGCGGGAATTTCGAGCATATCTTTGCGTCATTACGTCACTTCTGTACACATAGAGAAGGAGTCTCGGCTAGTCGGCTATTATAGCGTGTGTGGATGATGGTGGAGATTTAGCTTAGCACTTGGTATGGCGGATCCCGAAAGTTTAAAGCGACAATCACCAGTGATAACTGGAGATTCACCAGTTGTAAAACACAAAGACTTCGGACTTCAGATTGGCTACAGAAAAAATATATTTTTCACGTTTTGACGTGATATAAGCAATCGTTAGATTTAATCAGCATGATATAGCTACTGCAATGCTTCCCCCCACCCCCCGAATTTGGTCAGAACAAAAGTGAATGTTACTTACTTGTTCAGATGACATTTTCCGATGAAAATTCTAATGTTGACACTTTCAAAAAGTATACTCTGAGATTGCTGATGAAAGTACAATATCCACAGCGACGCGGCAGCCTCAATACATTGTGTTCATCCGCGCTGTTTCATGCCGATTTACTACCCACGCACAGTTAATAATTCTGCGAATAACTGCAATTGCAGATTTCGAACAGAGATGGCGACAAAGAGAAAAAACGACGGACTGCAGCTTTAAATATATTAAAATATAGATGTATTATTTTTCCAGATCAATGAAAGACGATTAGCAAAAAAAAAAAAAAAACTTTAAATAAAATTAAAAGTAAAACATTTGACATAAGACTATTATAGGAACCAGATTAGTTAGACCAGATTAGTAAGCCATTTTTTAAAATCACAATTATAAAGTGTTTCAAATTTCAAATAAAGTGATGTTTCTTTTATTTAAATGCACAGTTAAAATTTATGAATCACTTGCGTGTATACACACTCTCACACACACACACACACACACACACACACACACACACACACACACACACTTTTCACTGCACTAAATGATCATTCTTGTACAATTTAAAGGGGTGGGGCTAAACTGTCAAGAAGTGACACTACTAAAGTAGTGATTGTTGATATATTGTTTCAACTCAAGTTACACTTCCCTGTTCCTCAAGAATGAACTACATTCCCTGACACAGAATATTCTGAGTTCGATCAGGAATTGTGTAACCCGTTTCAACCAGTTATTTCTAACAATGTGGTCTGTGCAAAACAAAAGCTTCTTCCAAGAGCGAGGGGAAAAAGAAAGCTCAGCACAACACAACGCTTCATAAAACACAAATATATCATCCGAAGAATGAGACGCAGAATACTACAGCAACACACTGATGATCGAAGGCTTGCGTAACTCTGAATCACGACAAGAAACATTGACTAACATTCATAACGGTTTATGCAAATGAGCTGCTCTCTGCTGATTGGCTTGATGTCTTACGGCGCATGAACACAGATCAGAATAAAGCTTCTGAACTTCGCCTCATTTGGGGACATTTAATGTTAAAAAAATGTTTTATATGAGACGAGACCTGAACTGAGCTGGACAATGACTTCACTGTTTTCTCCCGAACGGATATATATATATATATATAAATTAAACTTTTTTACAACAAAAATGAGCCATCAGTGAGCTGGACTGTGACGCTATTCTCTTCTGGAAACACATTATTTCCCTGTTATCTCTGTAAAGCTGCTTTGAAACACTCTGTACTGTAAAAAGCGCTTTATAAATAAAGGTAAAGAATGTAAAGATGTGGAGATGAGTCACGCCGAACTCAAACACAAACCATCCATCCAGAAACCATGAGCATTAAAGCACTGCTGTGTTCAGACAGGCCACAAGACCAAACGTCCAAATCTTTAAATTGCATTAAATTACGCATTAAACTGATCAAAGCGACAGTAGAGGTTTATAATGTTGCAAAAAAGAGTCTATTTTAAATAAATGCTGTTCTTTTGAACTTTAAATCCATCAAAGAATCCAGTTTTCAACATTATTAATAATCATAACTGTTTCTTGATCATCAGATCATCATATTACACTGATTTCTGGAGGATCATGTGACACTGAAGACTGGAGTAATGATGATAAATTCAGCTTTGATCACAGGAATAAATTACACTTTACTGTATATTCACATAGAAAACTGATGATTTACATTATAATCATATTTCACTGTATTTCTTAAATTTTTCAAACAATTTAAGCCTTTTTCAAGATTTACACGTTTCAATTACATTTGTATTAATCAAAAAGCATGTCTAATTGAATGTCTAGTACAAAAAAAAATGTAATATTGTTCAATATTATTACAATTTAAAATAACTGTTCCCTTTCAAGAGAACTCGGGCTGCGGCAAAACACTGTGGGAGCTTTTCATCCATAAATATTTATATATATATATTAAAAGAAATACTTTATAATGGCAATTTGATTTACAAAAGCTTTCTATTTCAGATTAATGCTGTTCTTTTGAACTTTCTATTCTATTCATCACAGAATCCTGAAATAAAAATGTAAATAACTGTTTTCAATATTCATAATAATCATAAATGTGTCTTGAGCATCAGATCATCATATTACACTGATTTCTGAAGGATCATGTGACACTGAAGACTGGAGTAATGATGATAAATTCAGCTTTGATCACAGGAATAAATTACACTTTACTGTATATTCACATAGAGAACTGATGATTTACATTATAATAATATATGGTATTTTTTGACCAAATAAATTCAGCCTTGGTTCAAAAACGAGACATAAAAACTCCAAACTTTTAAACTAAATACACAGTTTTTAAAACATTGCCAGTGTGTACAACACAAAAAACACAACAAACCTTTCAAAAAGTAGTACGCCACGTTTGCATATGATCTCAGAATCATGTGCATGTGTAATTTAACAAGTAACATATATAAAAAATGGATTATATAACCGCTTAAAATTCCTTAACTCTTGGCAGTCCAATAAAAAAATAAAAAAGGGAGTGTTTTCTGTCATGTGTTCGGCTTCACACACTGTGCTAGTATTCCGGAAAACACACTTTTGTGAGAGTTTAAATCAGACACGACACCGATCCTTCTGGAAACGTCAGATGTGTGTGTGTGTGTGTGTGTGTATCAGGGAACGTGTTAAAGCCCCCAGCTGAACTTCACCAGATCCGATCCGGAGAGCGCTCGAGCTCGACTCCCAGCACACGCCGCACTTCCCCACCGCCGCGCGGGACTTACCGATCGCAGGCCATGGAGGGAGGAACACGCTCCGGGGGGAACCGCTCTGCGAACGCCAGCCGTGACCCAGATCTGCACATCAGAGACGCTGAACTCTAGACCTTGTTTTCAGCGCTCGCTCGCTAGCAGAAGAAAAGGCCGGAGCGGGGCGGGAGCGAACAGAGGAACAGGGGCCCGAAATCCCGTCAGAGGGGCCCGTTTAGGGAGAACACACACACTCACACACACACACACACACACACTCACACACACTCACTCACAGTGCGTCGCTCTCAGGATCAGATTCTTTATTTGTCATTATACAAAAGGAGAACAACTAAATGATATGCAATCCTCCTGTTCAGCGCAATAATCTCCCACTTTACAGACCAGTATCCGACGCGCAACAAAACAAGTGGTAAAATAGTTTTATTTAACTTCATGTCAGCATCTAAGGCTATTTTTATGGCAAAAAATGTGATTACAAAAATACAAATATCATGTAAAATATAAACCAAGCAAACAAACACAAGTCATATTATACCCCCAAAAAATTGTTTTTACAAATTAGTGAGAACGGTAAACAGTAAACTGGAACACACACACACACACACACACACACACACACTATCCAGACTCCTTAAACCTACCCAACACACACACACACACACACACACACACACACACACACACCCCTAAACCTACCCAACACACACACACACACACACACACACACACGCAACCCAGACCCCTAAACACACACAAACTAACACACACACACGCACACACCAGATCCTTAAACCTACCCGACACACACACACTAATCAGACCCCTAAACACACACACACACCAGACCCCTAAACACACAAACACACACACACCAGACCCCTAAACACACACACACCAGACCCCTAAACACACGCACACACACACACACACACCAGACCCCTAAACACACACACACACACACACACATCAGACCCCTAAACACACACACACACACAGCAGACCCCTAAACCTACCCATCACACACACACACCCACACACACACACACACACACTAACCAGACTCCTAAACACACACACACACACACACTAACCAGACTCCTAAACACACACACACACACACACAAAACCAGACCCTTACACACACACACACACAAACACACACCAGACCCCTAAACCTACCCAACACACACACACTAACCAGACCCCTAAACACACACACACACACACACTAACCAGACCCCTAAACCTACCCATCACACACACACACACACACACACACACACACACTAACCAGACCCCTAAACACACACACACACACACACACACACACACACACAAGACCCCTAAACCTACCCAACACACACACACTAACCAGACCCCTAAACACACACACACACACTAACCAGACCCCTAAACCTACCCAACACACACACACACACACACACACACCAGACCCCAAAACACACACACACACACACCAGACCCCTAAACACACACACACACACACACACACACACACACACACACACACACACACACACACACACACACACACACACACACACACACACACACACACACACACCAGACCCCTAAACACACACACACACACACACACTAACCAGACCCCTAAACCTACCCAACACACACACACACACACACACACACACTGAAGAGGAGAACGCGTCGAGCTGAAGCACACACACACACACACACGTGATCATCACACCGGTTAAAGGCACTGGGTTATTTCCTGTGTGACGATCTCAGAAAAGCTGCGCCTGGACCGTCTCCAAACACCGATCAGGAATGCGAGTAAACATTCCGAACTCCAGCAATAAAACCCATAATTCTCCCAACAGTAAACGTTTAGGAAAGTTCAGTGCTTGTGCAAACTCTCACCGGCACAGAATCTGAGTCCGGGTTTTTAACTCCTCAAATCATAAGAGCAGTCTTCCAGTGTGCTGATGATGTCACCGAAAAGGGGAGGGGCTTGTGTGTGAGGGGAGGGGCTTATCGTGGAGGGGCGTGGCCTGAGAGCGAGAACATCCCAGAATAGCATATCTGCACATTACGTTTTTGAATGGTTTTAAAAGAGTCTCTTCTGCTCATCAATGCATTTATTTGATTAAAAATACCCAAAAATTCTGAAATATTATTATAATGTAGATTATCAGTTTTCTATGTGAATATATAGTAAAGTGTAATTTATTCCTGTGATCAAAGCTGAATTTATCATCATTACTCCAGTCTTCAGTGTCACATGATCCTCCAGAAATCAGTATAATATGATGATCTGATGCTCAAGACACATTTATGATTATTATGAATATTGAAAACAGTTATTTTCATTTTTATTTCAGTATTTTTGATGAATATAAAGTTCAAATGAACAGCATTAATCTGAAATATAAGCTGTTGTAACATTAAACACTATCGCTAAACAGTTTGGGGTCAGTAAGAATTTATATTTTATTTTTGGGGGAAAGAAATAAAAGAAATCAATACATATTTTATTAATACATATAATAAAACCATTAAAAATCTTACCGATCCATAGCTTTTGAACGGCAGTGCAGAAAAAGCAATATGCAAGTATATAATATAATATGATATAATATAATATAATATAATATAATATAATATAATATAATATAATATAATATAATATATGAAACAGTGAGCAGGTCAAATACACTCGTAAGTGTTTCAGCACCAGCAGTAAACACACACACACACACACACACACACACACACACACACACACACACACACCATTACAACCTGATGCAAGAGATTACAAGACAACAACAGATGAGCGTTATCGACAAATGCCTAAAGCACAAATAAACTGTGTGTGTGTGTGTGTATGTGTGTGTGTGTGTGTGTGTGTGTGTGTGTGTGTGTGTGTGTGTGTGTGTGTGTGTGTGTGTGTGTGTGTGTGTATGTGTGTGTGTGTGTGTGTGTGTGGTCGAGACTTTAACCTCAAGCAATCTCACAGAGATACGCCAGCGCACAGATTTAACCCAGGTGAGGAACGCATTGTACAGGAACAACGTGCACAAGCCGGACAAATATAAATAGCGCAAGAACAACACGTTAACTTACAGATACAACAACAGATATGGCAGCCGATAAACCATGTGACGTATGCAGATTCCGGATCTGACCCGCTCTAACCACAGACACGCCGACGGGCATCAAAAACTGCTCACGATACATCCCTATACTTATAAAACACTCATAATTAATATGCCGACGGGCATCAAAAACTGTTTGGCTGCTGAGATTAAAAAGGTAATATGAGAAAAAAAATATTGCATAGAAAAATGCAATCAAATAAAACAAGATAAAATAAAAAAATTAAACAAAATATTCAGAACTACCTGTATTTTCAATACAAAAAAAAAAAAATTATATAAAATAATATGAGATTAAAGACACTCGAAAATAAACATTATATAAAAACAGCTGCAAAAATTGTGAGGAGTAAAAATGTGATTGCAACTTAAAATTAAGTAAATAAAAACAACAAAAGCAACTAAATTTGACCCAAACTCTTGTGATTATATATCACTATACTTATAAAACACTCATAATTAATATGCCGACGGGCATCAAAAACTGTTTGGCTGCTGAGATTAAAAAGATAATATAAGAAAAAAAAATATTGCATCGAAAAATGCAATAAAATAAAACAAGATAAAATAAAAATATAAAACAAAATATTCAGAACTACATGTATTTTCAATACAATTAATAAAAAAAAAAATATATATATATTAGGGCTGTCAAAAGATTAATCGTGATTAATCGCATCCAAAATAAAAGTTTGTGTTTGCATAATATATGTGTGTGTACTGTGTATAATTATTATGTATAAATACACAAACATTCATGTATATATTTAAGAAATAATTACATTTATATACTGTATAATACATTTATATAATTTGTATTATATATAAATATAACCAATGTTTCTTAAATATATACATGATTGTGTGTTTTTTTAATATATCTAAATAATTATACACAGTACACACACATATATTATGCAAACACAAACTTTTAATTTGGATGCGATTAATCACGATTAATCTTTTAACAGTCCTAATATATATATATATATATAAATATATAAAATAAGATCAGATTAAAGACACTTGAACATGTCTGAATGTCATTGTATTGGATAAAAATTAATCTAAAGCAAATAGGACTGAAAAAAATATGAGGAATAACTTTTTTTATAGCAAATGTGATTGCAACTTAAAATGACAAATACAGCAACAAAATTTGCTAAAAATCTTGTGGTTACATATATCAATATACTTATGAAACATTGATAAATATTATTACACAATAGTAATTTATGAGATATTACGGTTGTAATAAATCCATTTCTCTGTAAAAAGCGTTGTGACAGTTTCTGGTCATGTTTTAACATGATGAACTACACCCCTGTTCGTTGGAATCGCAAAAACACAAATTAAAAACCAATAAAAAACTCAAAAAACATGTAACGTCTTTTTAAATCTGCAGTATCGATAGAAAAGAAACACAGCAGGGCGTCTGTGAACTGAAAATATCATCAATCATCGCCCGAAAGAACTTAAAACTGTTTCCTTCATTAAAACACACTTGCAAATATTAAAATATTAATATTAATTAACCTTCATTAAAACACACTTCGATTTCTAAATGAATATTAAAACATGAATTCAGGTGAAGTTGAAGTTAACAGTACACCAAGTGCTTTTTTATTGAGTTTTTACTCTTATTAGAACAGTCATCCGTCTCTTTTCTGTATTTGACAACTCAATATAAAATAAAAATGTAATTAAATAAGCACAAGACAACCAAACACAAATATTGACCTCTGCTCTAGTTTAGCTTGTCATAAAGCTGGCATTGTGGTCCATGAACACTGAGACTCTATGGCAGACTGCTTGTGACCAGAAACAAAACTGAATTAAGTAAAAAGTCAAGTTGCCGATTTCAAATGAAGCCTCTGGTGCTCGTCGTCATTTCTGACTGAATTTTTTTGAACGTTTTTTTTTATTTTTTTTGGTAAAGTTTTTGGAAACCTGGTAAAGCTTTTGGTACTTGCTATGTAAAAAAAAAAAAATCATGAACATGATTCAAAAAGGATAATTCACCTTTGGCTAAGCCCCAAAAACGGACACCCCCCTCCAACCTCTCTGGGAAACGTGTATCTGTGTTACAAACGCCCCAGACACAACGCTTAACCATATTTCTGATAAAACTACGACGGTAATAGCCTGCCGAGACCAAACATATGAGACGCCGGTGTTAAAGTCAATGGAGCGCTGTGAGAAAGTGTCGGACCGCTGTGGAGCTCGTTCTTGGCTGCGCTGTGATTGGTCAATCTACATTCTAGGGCGTGGCTTAGCCAAAGGCGAATTAATGCTGAAAAAAAGTGCTCTAGTGGAGGCGTTTGGTACTGCAGCCGAACACAATCTCATTAGGCGCGTTTCCATTACAGATTTTTTCTAAATGTCGACAAAAAACTATTGCAAAATGACAGCGTTTCCATTCATTTATGGTATGTGACTAAAACATAATTTTTTTCTCTCTCGATAACTCATTCCAGAAATCATGGGGATGGACGTTGGCAGGTTTATGTATATCACAGACGCATGTCTCATTCCTATTCTGCACCCGCGCACAGCGGACTCTTCCCTCCACAGACGCACGTCGGTAAATTAGGGAATGAACTTGCGCTCGGGGGGGCGGTTCAGTGAAAAGAGGAGTGTGTTCCGGCGCAAACGTTCCCTGGTGATATTCTGCAGTTCCAGAAAACAACTCCGCCACTGACCAGGAGAAACCCAGTCTAAAGACAGCGGCGCCGCGCGTTAGTCAGATGCTATTTTAAGGGCGCGTGCTTGGCCATAATGTAGCGTGTGAACAACACACACACTTTGATTCTCTAATAATTATAAACAGACGCAGCAGTTTTAATTTCTGCAAATCATACATTATTACAAGGAAACATATTAACACACGAGGGAAATCATTGTTGTGTCCGTGAAGATGTGGAAAAAATAGGCATAAATCTAGATTACACATTTACCCAAATTATTACACGGTGTAGGTACAGACCTGTATTTACTTCCTGTTTTCGGTCGAAGTCCAAAGTAGTCGATTGTCGAGTTCACGCGCGTGATCATAAGTAACTAAATCTATGCGCGTGAACTCGACAATCGACTACTTTGGACTTCGACCGAAAACAGGAAGTAAACACCGGTATGTGCGCTGGCTGATATAACATCATTTTTATTCATATCTTTCACATCTCCTGCAGTCAGATTCACTCGTGTTCACTCTGAAGGAATCACTCAACATGGCTGGACACTTGTATGACACATCAAGGATGATAAGAGAAATAAAAGCAGGTTTAAAATTAGACCCCATTCAAGTCAATAGGGTGCAAATCTTAAAAATAGGATAACACGGTGTAGGCAACACAGATTTTTGTCGTTGTTCTCTGTATTGACAGCACTCCAAATTTACTAAGAATTGGCTCAATGTTAAAATTGACCGGAGTTCTCCTTTAATG
>NC_136893.1:1643751-1678751 GCF_949152265.1 Phoxinus phoxinus
AATGACGCCGTGAATGAAAACAGAGAAACATAAACACATCAAACATAACCTCTGAAAACACACATTAGATCAACATCAACACAACTTTATGATTTCATTCCATCTTGATTGTATCATCTACACCGGATTAAAGCAACAACAACAAAAACAACAAAAAATAATAAATATATATATATATATATAACCATTGTTCCAAGAGAGAAATGAAAAATCTGATGCATGAAGGATGGACTTCACCGTCCTTGTCAAACGCAACTTGCGTCGTCATGGCAACCCGCTTCCCCTCAACACTAATTGATGTTTTCACCGGTGAACGCAGCGATCGCAGGGAGGAAGAGAGGAGAACAGGAGAAGAGGAAGAACACACACACACACACACACACTCCTCTACACTTCACCGTGAGCACCAGCAGACACACTGAGACTCAAAGTCCTGGGCCCTGTCCCAAATGGCTAGGGTTGCCACCTTCAGTGAGGCAAAATAAGGGACACCCATTCACGGTATAATATAATTGTACAAATTTAAAGTTTGCCACTGTTTATGTGTGTTTTGCGTTGTTTCTGATTTTGAGGATGAATTTTGTCAATCTTCTAAACAGGGTCCGACCTTGATGTGATTTGATTCTAATCATAATGTAACATTATTGAAAAACAGATTTTTGTCTGTACAAAAAATGCTCAACTTTGACAAAAAAGTATTTTTTATTGTTATAATTGTGATTTCATAATATGTAGATATGAATCCAACTAAAAACTAGTGAAAATATGTCGTTTAGTCAAATAGCAAATGGTGTAGCTCTGCAAAAGTGATACTTTCTTTACTTTTAAAACGGCATTTTCCAAAAGATGGGCAAAAATCTCACACTAAACCATGTCAGATTATCCATATCCATGAACGTTAGAAATGTGGGTCTTTTATAAAGTGAATTTTACTCCAGTTTTTGTATAAAAAATATTTATTTATTTATATAGCCTAAATTAAAAAATATATAATAAAACATCCTCCTAAAACTATAAATCCTAAAAACAACGTATGTTTATTTAAAATGACATTTTGTTGAAACACAAGTGTGATTTTTGTACAAGCTAATATGATTATTTAGGGTCTAAATTAAAGGTTTGTAATATACTTTAATTAAAAATTCTCATTAGTATTGTAAGAAAACACTAATTTTACCAGGTCAAAAACAGCTCTGTTTTCAGCACGCCGCTTTAGTGCATGTGTCTTTATGCTAATGAGCTGTGCTAGCCCCGCCCCTCTGTTCTGTGGTGCGCTTTTTACACCACACACGTGGAGCGTTGCCTTGACAACAGTTGAGGAATGGCAGCGGGAGTCTCTTGAGGATAACATAATAACTATAACGCATTGTTCAGTATAAACGTGGAATTATTAATTATATTGAGAACGTCGTAAAAACATGGCGTAATGTAGCGTTACCCTGCGTGTAAACATTAAGTTAGCCGCATTCATCGTGCTAGCGATTTGCAAAGATTAATATAAGGATTAATATAAAGGTTAATAAAACGTTACACTCACTTCTTCTGGAGGTTCAGCAGGAACACGAATAGTTGGTACAGATCCTTTTTTGTGATTTAATGAACTTTTGCACCATTTTTAAATTTTCCCAGTTTAACCAGTATATAAGACATACTGGAGTAATTTTGCCCCTTATTTTGAATATTTAGGGTGTTATGAATGCATTTTTTAATAGAGTAAATGCACAAGCGCACTAGTCTAACCTACTAGACTACATCACTCTCTATGTGTGTGTGTGTGTGTGTGTGTGCTCGATAATATCAGATCGCACATCTTTAAAACAACAATCATAATATTCTCTTAGATGATTAATAATCACACACCCGAGTGCAACTAGTGCCCAGTTTACCCAGTTTGCCCAGTACTAGCTCTAAAGGCTCGTTTAGCAGAGACATGGATGTTTCCGTTCCCGCGCTTCGCTCTGTAGACGACACACTGGTCCGTCCGTACGTGCACTTCTGCTGAACACTAACTGGGTTTCCTACAATAAATGGCTATTTTTGAGCAATCCAAATGAATAAATACTCAAAGCAAAGAACCAGATGATTCATAACAAACACTTCACGTTATGAGACGCACTCTGACCCACTTCATTTATGAATGACTGCCAAAAATGCATTGCATTAAGTTTATTAGTTTGTTAAAACGGTGCAATCCGAACGGACAGAAATGTTAATGTGACTCTGGAGCCGCACGGGTATATCTGTGTTTATTACGTGTGTGTGTGTGTGTGTGTGTGTGTGTGTGACCCCGGACCACTACACCAGTCTGGAGCCGCACGGGTATATCTGTGGCAATAGCAACTATACACTGTATGGGTCAAAATTATCCATTTTTCTTTTATGCCAAAAATCATGAGGATATTAAGATCATGTTCCATGAAGATATTTAGTAAATGTCCTACCGTAAATATATAAAACATGTATTTCTGTGAGTGAATGCAGCACAATCGTGAACATAAATGCACAACTTTAAAGGAGATTTTCTCAATGTTTACATTTTTTTGCTCCTCAGATTCCAGATTTTCAATAGTTGTGTCTCGACCAAATATTGTCCTATCCTAACACACCACACATCATCTTAACCCAGTATTGTGTACCCAGTACACAAGCATGTGACCCGTGATGCACACGTACTGTACATTAACTCATGTATGAAAACACTCGCATCTGCAGCTGCGCACGGCAATAACAACGGCCTTGAAATGCCAAACATCTCGTTCCCGGCGGTCTGAACACCTGTGCTCTGCAGGGTAACCCCGTGTGTGTGTGTGTGTGTGTGTGTGTGTGTGTGTGTGTGTGTGTGGCTCTGAGCTAGCGGTCATAACGGCATCAAGAGCGGCTAACTCAATCCAACGGTGATCAAACCACTGCAGAATAACACACCTCCCTCTACCCCCCCCCACACACACACACACACGTTCCGATCATGTTGAGGTCACATGTACGGGCCAAAAACAGCTGTAATTTTATCACATTATTAAACTGAATAGTAAAAAGCAAAAGGAAATATGGCAGAGGTTGTCCTCGTCTGGCTCAGATAGCGATCAGGAACGCGTGGAATATCACGGAAACATGTCCAACTCGCAGGTTATCACAAAATCAAAGGAAATCACACTGTGTTTAAAGCAAATAAAGCCTGAAATTAAGAATGTGCTGTGGAAATATTTCCCTTACTGCAATCGTTTCGTATAAAAAAAATGTTTTACAATAAAATAAAATAAAAAAAGAGATAAAATGGCATTATTATAATCCAAAAGTACATTTTGTCAAAAAAAAATATTTTAAATTTATATTTTTCTGTACTTTTAATTTAATACATTTACTTAAATTAATACTTTAGTTTAGGCAGAGTATTTATTAAATGATTACATTAAAGGTGAGGTATAATGCCCTTCTCACACGATGTAAAATAAGTCTCTGATGTCCCCAGAGTGTGTGTGTGTGTGTGTGAGAGAGAGACTATGTGTGAGCGTGTGTGTGAGTGAGTGAGTGAGTGAGTGAGTGTGTGTGTGTGTGTGTGTAGTTTCAGCTCAAAATACCCCACAGATATTTGTATATATCATGTTAAAGTCACTTTTTGAGGGTGAGCAAAAACACGTTTTGTGTCTGTCCCTTTAAATGCAAATGAGCTGCTGCTCCCGGCACAGGGGGCGGAGCTTCAAAAACTTGTGTCCTTTTACCTCACATTATTGTTGTCACTGTTTTAAAAAAAAAATCTAAATAATTTAAACCTATGGTAGATATAAATTGTACTTTTAAGTAGTCTGAATATGAATTTATGAAGCTTTTATGTGGTTATCTTCTAGTCATTGATTAGCATATTCTGTCATGATAATCTATAAATCGTGTTCTGGGGGCGGGGCTTATGTAAATTCTAGGGTTGGTGATGTCACTAACAGGAGGAAGCTCGTGTAGTTCCTCCAGCCGTTTGTTGTAGTTCTTAAAAAGCGATTTCTTTAAAAGTAAATATCTCACTTTGCTCTGAACTTTGAGCGTTGTAACTTTGCAGATGTTGTTTATGATCAAACACAACATTACACACTAACTACAGTTAGACAACACAACATTACACACTAACTACAGTTAGACTAGTCAAATCATAATCAAACACCCCTTTAATATATTAAATTAACATTTAAATATATATACACACACATTATTGGCACCTCTGGTAAATATGATCAAATATGGCTGTAAAAATAAATCTGCATTGTTTATTTAACCAAAAAAAAAAAAAAAAAAAGTAACCTTTCATTGAAGTAAAATAATTGAAAGTGGAGGATAAATAAATCACATTATGAAATAAAAAAATTCTCCAAAACACATTGGCCACAATTACTGGCAGTTTTATTGAGCAGTTGTGGTGACGTCCTCGTCAGGTTTCGGGTCAGGAACTGGGACGTTGTGTGTCGACTCTGATGATTGTTTTGTCATGGAAGATCAACCACAACACATTCAAACACAAAAACAATCTATCAAATGTTGCAGTCATCGTGTGCCCAGTATTGAGGTCTGTGTGTTCACATGACACTTTCAGTGATATAGAATATCGGTTCTAAATAAAGCATATTCCAAAGTGTGGTTTAATGTTATATTGTCTGAGGGAAACTTCTACTAAACAGATATTACTCAACCAAGAACAAATGACTCATTTCCTTCGTTACTTTCAGTTAAAGGTTGGGTAGGTCAGAATCGTCTAAAAAAACTTTTATTCAAATTAGTTTAAACTGTCTTTATATACCAATACATAATTAAAATGCAAGTACTCTGAAATAGAGAGTATAAAAAACTGAGTGACTCTAGTGTATTTAATCTTCAATAAACACAGCTCATTAATTCCATTCACTCCCACCTAAAAACGGGTGCGCGACTGCGCGCATGTGGGCGGAGCCAGTAATAGCCGCGGTAGTCATGGCGACGGAGAGTGGCAGTCGATCACTTGTTTCGTCCCGGTAGGAATTAATGAGCTGTGTTTTTTGAAGATTAAATACACTAGAGTTACTCAATCTTTAATACTCTCTTTTTCAAAGTACTTGCATTTTAACTATGTATTGGTATATAAAGACAGTTTAAACCAATATATAAAAAAGTTCTTTAGACAATTCTTACCCAACCTTTAACTTAGTTGAGTAGAGTTTACTTAATTAAATATATGTGAAATATACTTAAAAATATGCATTTGAAATTTACTTAATTTTTCTTTGGCAAGTTTTTGCACAAATATTTAAGTAAAAAAAAAAAAAAAAAAAAATTCAGTGTGTGACACAAACACATCTGGTGGGTTTGCTCTATTTATTTTCATCATAATCCGGTGTCGTTTGAAGATCAAGTCGTGTCTGAAAACTGAAAAGTTTGTTTTTAAGATGAGCTAGGAGGACTTTTATTGAAACTCTCCTAAACAATGTGTAGTTTGATAAAAATATAATTCGGTTTTCTGTCCTCAAAACTCACAAATCTCCATCTGTGATCCACTCAAACTGTTGCATGTAGACGATATAGACACAGATTCATAACATGTTTAACGGATTCATTATTGCTCTGATGCTGTAAATGTGAATTTTTAATGCTTTTGCGATTTTCTTACTCAATGTTTTGCTGCACATCAGAACCATATTCTGTGGTTTTCCTCGATGTATTGAATAATGAAGGGATTTGAACTTTATGTTCCTCATATTCATACTCCTGTGAAACAAGAAGTCACTTCTAGACACTTCATGTGAACTAAACCAAATAATGAGAATATACTTCAGAGATATTCTACTCACTAATGATACGGGTGCCAATAATTACGGTGTTTGAGGAAAACGTTTACTTCATAATGCGACTTTCCACTTTCAACTACAATAAAAGGTTAGATGTTTAAATGAAAGATCAAAAGGATAAACGATGCAGATTTTTACACACATCTTTGATCATATTTTCCAGCGGTGCCAATCATTCGGACCACAACTGTGTGTGTGTGTGTGTGTGTGTGTGTGTATAGATTTATTTATACGCTCTCACGGTGTGTCAAACCATTTCCTTTGCAGGGCGCTTTCAGTTCCTCCTCGTACCCTATAGCCGAACTGTTAACAAAAGCAAAAACTATTAATTTGCCCCTTTTTATGGTTTAAAACAAGAAACAACTACATATAAACATATGCAGTTGACTTGATTATGGTTTTCTTATCCCACTAGAACATCATTTTCTAGTTTTACATAAATCAACTACATTAGATTATTCTATTTAATCATTAAAGTTTCTTACACGGGTTAAACCAAACTTTAGAACACTAAATTAAAATAATTCGATCATTTCATTAATATTTATGTACTTTTAAAATATGTTTTAAGTGCATTTATTTGAAATAAATAATTTTTACAAATAAAAATAATCATTAAAGTTTCTTACACGGGTTAAACCAAACTTTATAACACTAAATAAAAATAATTAGATCATTTCATTAATATTTATGTACTTTTAAAATATGTTTTAAGTGCATTTATTTGAAATTAATAATTTTTACAAATAAAAATAATCATTAAAGTTTCTTACACGGGTTAAACCAAACTTTAGAACACTAAATAAAAATAATCATTTCATTAATATTTATGTACTTTTAAAATATGTTTTAAATGCATTTATTTAAAAGAAATAATTTTTACAAATAAAAAAAATGAACGGATTATACAAAATCACCAATATCCATAAAGCAGATCTCACATTTGAGATCAGAAACACTAAACGTAATAAAAATGGCATTTTGCCGAACAACCACGACTATCATTAGCATGATGATTTTTTCTCAAAGCCCCACGCCGTCTCCAAGGGACACAAAACACAGACGCTGGAACAGAGAAGCAGATGGAAAGAAAGAAAGAAAGAAAGAAAGGAAGAAAAAAGAAAAAAAAAAAAAAAAGAAAAAAAAACCTCCTCAGGAAGAATTCTTGAATGGGACAGACATGCTGTATCCCGTCACCCTCATGTTCCCTCGGAAACATCCGGTGGATTCCATCACATCAGCACTTCCTGTCAGGGGGAGGGGAACACAGGAAGGGGAGGGACTCCCACACGGGGGCTTGTCACCCAGCAGCCAATCAGAAGCCACGGGCTCGGGTTACACAGCCAATCAGAACGGCTGAACCCTGACGCAAGGCCCCTCCACACACACACACACACACACACAACCCTGCGTTCCTCTGACAAGTGAACGAGTGACAACTCAATACATGACGTTAAACCACATAACACATTACAGCTGAACAAGAGACACGTTCTGTGTGTGAGTGATGCGCGGCGGGAACATGGTGTTGTGTGGTCGCTAACTTGTTCAACTGTGTCACGCACAGCTAAATATATTAGGTTGATTGAACACGATTAAATTAAGTTGTAACAATGTTTTAAAAATCGTGTAACTTTTGCTTATTTTAATTAAATAAATTGAACAAGAGACATTAAATTTTGAGTGTGATTTACAAATTAAAATAAGCTAAAGTAATACGATTGTTTTTAACATTGTTACAACTTAGTTGTACATTTTGTTGTAACAAAACAACTTAAGTGTTCAATTAATGTAATATATTTAACTTAATACATGCTTAAATAACCACATAACATCATAGTATTGCTGTATATCACACTCAATTTGTCTCATTCAACTTAATTAAAATTAGCTTATTTTAAAGTGTGTATAATATAGCTTATTTTAATTAATTAAATTGAAACGAGACAAATTCTTGTTTTTGAGTGTGATATACAGAGATTCTGTGATGTTATATGGTCGTTTAACATCTTGTAATGAGTTAAATATATTAGGATAATTGAACACAAATTAAGTTGTAACAATGTAAAAAAAATCGTGTTACTTGCGCTATATTTTACACAATTTAAAATAAAGTAAAACTATTTTTTTTTTTACATTGTTACAACTTAATTTGTGTTCAATTAACCTAATATATTTAACTCATTACAAGAGATTAAATAACCACATGACATTACAGAATCGCCGTTTAGTTTATCACTGCCATTTTTAACTTGAGTAAACTTTAGGACTATGTGTCTTTTAAACATGCATGTTATTGTTTATATAGATACTAATTTGGTTGTCGTAGTGGATTTATTTATTATTAGAATTGGTGTGTGTGATTGTACTGTATGCAAGTGTTATGAGTGTGTGAGCTACTGGATGCCTAGTCATCCCTTCGGGGAAATTCAAGTAATATGGACGTTCTTACACTCATACCTGGACGATTACAAAACACTAAATAAAGCACAGGCACAATATAAGTCAACTTCCCAGGTCAGTTTTATCTGTGAAACATCCTCATGAATTATTGCTGAGGCCTCAGTTTTAGTCCCTGCTGAGGAGGGGGCGTGTCTACGGCTGATTGACAGCTCTAGAAAATGTAGCCCCTCCCCCTCAGCTGACGTCTGATTGACATGAAAGCAACAAATCACGGTTTGTTTTGTTCAGCATCATGAACACGTAAAGTCGACGTACCTACGATAGCAGACCGTAACTAATTAATGAATAATCTATGAACATTTACTGTGAGATTCACATACTTGTCGATTCTACACACACACACACACACACACGCTGCAGACACTTGAATTTGAAAAGCTTTCGTTCATCTCAGCGCTAACACTAACCATGAGCAATTAACCGAATAAAATCCCACTACACTAACAGCAATTCCATTAATGTAGTAAATGTGCAGCTAATGAGACTTATAAACATTTGATAGCATTAGCAGCCAGTCTAATGACGCTCTGCTTTGTGTGCCGTCGCCCCTGGAAACGACTAATCACTCAAACTATTAAAGTTTACTTCCTGAAGGTCCAGTGCAGCACAGACGGGCTCATGTGGGACCCATTACACTCCTGCAGACACACAGATAGTGCAGGACCCGCCGGAGAAACCCTGAACTCCACGCGGTCACAGGGCAAGTAGCGCGGGAATGCTAAACTCTGCGCTAAACGCTTTTGTCTCGCTGAGCAGTGTCACATGCAGGCCTCATGGTGTCTGGATGGTCCTGGTAGTCCATTCAGATCCTGAGCACATGCATCAACACACACGTGCAACACACAAGAATGCGTGCAACACACACAAGAATGCGTGCAACACACACAAGAATGCATGCAACACATCACACACACGTGCAACACAAAAGAATGCGTGCAACACACAAGAATGAACACACACGCACATGCAACACACACACACACAAGAATGCATGCAACACATCACACACGCGCGCAACACACAAGAATGCGTGCAAAACGCACACGTGCAACACACACACGCATGCAACACACACGAATGAACACACACGCACATGCAACACACACACACAAGAATGCATGCAACACATCACACACGCGCGCACACACAAGAATGCGTGCAACACGCACACGTGCAACACACACACGCATGCATGCAACACACACGAATGAACACGCATGCAACACACAAGAATGCATGAAACACACACGCACTAACACACACACGCAACACACAAGAATGCATGCAACACATCACACACACACACACACACACACACACACGTATATATGCATCAACACAAACAAATGCATGCAGATTTAGAGTAAAACGTGATTTTGAAGATATACATTTCATATAAAAATATATAAATGGTACTTGTGTGCATTTTTCATAATACACATACACAATCTGTAACTTTTTTTAAGTTCACTTTTTAAAACTTTCCCCCTCAGCAATAATCTGCAAGCGTCGTCTTTATCAAGAGATCAAACTTCAGTCTGTCGCTCAAAGCGGTCAAGATTTACCACAGATTAAGTGGGAAAGTGCATTATGGACAAGTGTTGCAAATTAGCAGTTTTGCTAGAACACTAAAAAACAATGTATATGGTTTGCCCAATGCGGTTGCTGTCCGTATTTATATTTTAAAAAAATAAAAATAAAAATAAAAATTCAGGCCTATGCTCAAAATGTGAACAAATGGATTATAAATAGTGTAAATATAATTTAGTATAAAAAAAAAAAATCCCTTAAAAAAATACAAAATAAAAAAAATTAAACTAAAATATTTCATTGACAACATTTTTATTTTTTTGACCGGCACGTGAAGAGCTCCAGAAACTTCCATAACTCTATGATCAGGTTATAGTGTGTGTTTGAGAAGCGTCCCAGCACCGACTCACCGAACAGACCTTCAGTCACGAGAACATCGATCACGGCAGTTATTCACTCGTGTCAGGATGCTTTCGCTTTTACATTCATTTTATTTTATTAAAGGTGAGGTATAATGCCCTTCTCACACGATGCTAAATAAGTCTCTGATGTCCCCAGAGTGTGTGTGTGAAGTTTCAGCTCAAAATACCCCACAGATATTTTTATATATCATGTTAAAATCGTCACTTTTTGAGAGTGAGCAAAAACACACCGTTTTGTGTCTGTCCCTTTAAATGCAAATGAGCTGCTGCTCCCGGCACAGGGGGCGGAGCTTCAAAAACGTTCAGCCTTTTATGTTCAAACCGGAGTCAGACAATGATGACAACATGTAGAAGAACAGGACATTTCTGAATGGTTAGTTGATGAATTTATGTAGATTATGTGTAGTTATCTTCTAGTCTTTGATTAGCATATTCTGTCATGATAATCTATAAATCGTGTTCCGGGGGCGGGGTTTATGTAAATTATAGGGTTGGTGATGTCACTAACGGGAGGAATTTCTTTAAAAGTAAATATCTCCCTTTGCTCTGAACTTTGAGCGTTGTAACTTTGCAGATGTTGTCTATGATCAAACATCAACATTACACACTAACTACAGTTAGAAAACTCAAACCAGAATCAACCAGCCCTTTAAAAAATTATAATTGGTCATTATTAATATCCTTCAGCGCTCGCCGTAACGTGCAGATAATCAATCACAAATGAAAGCAATCCTTTTTAACAACTCGCACGTCATAATTACGACCCTAAGGTTATCAGAACTGGCGAGTAAAATAACGAGCTAAAAATAAGGTCTGATAAGTTAAGTTATTAATGAACAATTCATCGGTTAACTTTCAGTTCATATCAGCTCAGGTGTATTAAACACTCACAGATACAACAAAGTTGAAATTAACATTAAGATTAATAAACGCTAGAAGTATTTTTCATTGTTTAGTTCTTGCTAATGTAAACAAACAGAGCCGTACTGTATTGTTTCCATTTAATTAAAAAATAATTATTAATTTGCCTGCATGTTTTGACACTAGAAGTGTTTCAATAATGTTGTATAAAGTAGAACCCATTTATTTTTATAATTTTGTTATTTTTAGTTACTTTGCATGATTATGTCTCATTGTAATGTTCTGGTTTATGGCTTTAATAATAATAAAAATATGTTTCAATAAAAAGTGTTTCAATATCCACACATGCATGCGGTGATAAACACACAGAAAGCAATATTCACAAATGAAGAGTGTGTGTGTGAGACATAACACTTTTTTTTTTTTTTAGCAAATCTTTTTATTTATATGTGAATTTAAAAAAAAATTGTGAATCTCTACATTTATTTGCTAATTTTAATCTATTTATTGTGAGTAATACAACATTTCTAACCCCCACAGATCCGTCTCGTACACAATAACCAACCCTAAACTGGAAAAGTCTCGTGTGAGGGTGTGTGCGCGTGTGTGTGCGCGCGCGTGCAAGTGTGTGTGTGTGTGTGTGTGGGGCGCAGGTTCACAGCACAAAACCACAGTTGACACACACGCCGTTTAAAGCTCACGGCTGTTCTTGCCATACAGTGCTTTAAGACTATAAAGATTTTACAAAGAGCAAAGGCTACGATACGATACAAAACAAACACACCAGAAGCCAAACAGGGCAAAGTTTATCCAATATCATCTGCAGGGAAAGAAACTGCGTCACACACACTCATCCCACAAGGACTCCTTCCATCCAGAGATGCGTTTAACACACACTAAACACTCTTCCCTCCACTAATACACACTACACAAGCTCAACACTGCATCAGTTCCCAGAGAAACACTAAACTCAATGCAACACGACACTACAACTACCACAAATACAGAAGAACAAGTTGGCTTGGCGGAAAACACTGCAAACATTTGAAGTCCAGCTCATATTTCCCATCATTTGTGCGTCTGAGCCCGAGGCAAGTGTCTGATCCCATCTCACATGGGATAAAAGAGCCAAATAACTAATAAAGTGGAAAGATGAGCTTTCAATAACACTCGTAATGCCTCGAACAATCACTCTAATAATAGAAGGATTTATCCTGCAAGACACCGAGTTACTCTTCTTTATGAAGACGGCTTTATAGGGGATGAAAGTTAATTATGGACAATAAATTATAGATATTATATATCAATGAGATGTTGTTTTTAAGAACACACACAACTACAATTTTACAAAGCTTCAAGAAAACACAAAAAAATATCTAGAAGGAAGTTTGAACTAAATTTAAAAAAATGCAACTCGTAAAAAAATTATAATTTCTGCATTAAAAACCGTTAATTTTGTATTCACTGTTTTTTCTTAAAATAAAGACAGACATCTTAAGAAGTGATACATAAAGAGAAATACTAAACACAACTGCAAATTCATTAAAACTTTCACTTCTCCTTTTGGTAAATTATACGAGGTCAACATTCACAGTCCAGCCCAAACTGACCCCGACAGTTCCGAGCACAACACGTTATCATCAGCTCTGAGGAACGGGTAACTCGTTCAAGAGGAGCACAGCAGGAGCACAACAGTAAACACACACACACACACACACACACACATGAACAATAAAGAGACAGTAATGCAGGGAAAGAGTCTCTACCTGATGTGGCATCACCGTTTACTCGGGGGTCACACGCGCCAGCTTCACATTTAGATTTACCTATTAAAAAGCACACACACACACCAAAGTGTGAAATAATAGCGTGTTTTTTTAATAAAATATGATGCATCTTTGATCATGCCGTTTTGTGTCGCACATACAAACACACATACACACAGACAGACACACAAACATGCGCGCGTGCGCGCGCTGCATGGCCACATATTCGCATGAAAACTGACCACTGGCGATTCAACACAGTTTTCTTAAGTATAACCACCATGATATCATTAAAGTATATTTTACCGGAATTAATCAGACTCGTTCCTGTAAGCATCCACTGAATCCAATAGCAGGCCGCGGATAAAACTCGTGTTTAGTCCCACCGATGGCTTTTTCTTTCTCCAGATAAACCAGCAGCGAACGGTCACCAGCTTTACTTAGCCCCGCCCTCCGCCTGCATATCTATAGACACAGAGCGCCAATCACAGGCGTCCGCTGACATGCCCTCTCCGCTGATTGGGTGGAACGCCTGACAGCTGGGTTCTGATTGGCCGAATGGCGCGCCACTGACTGCAGAGACGGGCAACGCCCCCTGGCCTGTAGGGGTGTGTCCTGACGTCACGGCTCAGCCGCTAAGAGGTAAACAATCTGTGCCCTCACAGTGTTTCTGTGTTTAAAAAGTTAAAAATATCAAAAGTAGGTCATTCATGTTAAAAATGCAGACCTGGGGAGTGAGGACACAAAGAACACGATGGCATATTTGGGTAAATATGACTTGATATGATTATTTAGTATGTATATAGTAATATAAACTGATATTGTTGAACAGCAACAGTGCGATTCGAGCAGTTTAATGAGGAGATGATGTAAAAATGTGTATTTTATTAAAATGTATGGCATAATTTGTTAGGATTACCTTTTCAATCAATATGACTATATGATTATGTATGTCATTTTCATATATTAGGGCTGTCAAAAGATTAATCGTGATTAATCGCATCCAAAATAAGAGTTTGTGTTTGCATAATATATGTGTGTGTACTGTGTATAATTATTATGTATAAATACACACACATTCATGTATATATTTAAGAAAAATTGGTTATATTTATATATAATATAAATTATATAAATGTATATACAGTATATAAATGCAATTATTCCTTAAATATATACATGAATGTGTGTGTATTTATACATAATAATTATACACAGTACACACACATATATTATGCAAACACAAACTCTTATTTTGGATGCGATTAATCACGATTAATCTTTTGACAGCCCTAATATATATATATATATAATATGTGTGTGTGTGTGTGTGGTCGTGTTGGTAACTCAGTTAGATGGTACTATAGACAGCCGAATATGACTGTGATATTAAAGTTCACATGGTTCATTCAGGTCCTGTGATTATATTTAGCTGGAAGACATTATTCGAACACAAAAAATCCTGAAGGAATTTCCTGCTCATCCAGTGGGATCGTGTGTGACTCCGTGGGAAACCCCCATCAGGATCCTGTAGGATTAGGCCCTAATGACGCTCGTTTACACTGAGGAGATGCTGAGGTTCAGTGTGTGTGTGTCGATCACGTGAACCTGAACTCTTCTCTCAGCACAACGCTTTCTAGAGGTTCTGTTCACTGTATATACAAAGAGAGTGTGTGTGTGTGTGTGTGTGTGTGTGTGTGTGTGTGTCTGTTCACTGTATAGATGTACAGCGAGAGAGTGTGTGTGTGTGTGTGTGTGTGTGTGTGTGTGCGCGCGCGTGTGTGAGAGAGAGAGAGTGTGTGTGTGTGTACGCGTGTGTGAGAGAGAATGAGTGTGTATGTGTTCACTGTATATATGTACAGAGAAAGATGTGTGTGTGTGTGTGTGTGTGTGTGTGTGTGTGAGAGTATGTGTGTGTGTGTGTGTGTGTGAGAGAGAGAGTCTGTGTCTGTTCAATGTATAGATGTACAGAGAAAGACGTGTATGTGGGTGTGTGTGTGTGTGTGTGTGTGTGTGTGTGTGTGTGTGTGTGTGTGTGTGTGTGTGTGTGTGTGTGTGTGTGAAACAATAGTCACATTAGCACACAGTGAAACTTCTGGTCTTTATGTTCCTCACGGCCTCGTTCTCCTCAGCGTTTCTTTTGTCCGTTTCTCCGGGGATGAGGATTGAACATTGTTGCTCCCGCCGGGACCACATCCGGTGTTTAGGGTGTGGGTGTGTGTGTGTGTGTGTGTGTGTGTGTGTGCGGGCCTCTGACCAGGAACGGTGTCTGATGTTGAAGTGTCTATATGTTGTGTGTGTGTGTGTGTGTGTGTGTGTGTGGGCCTCTGACCAGGAACGGTGTCTGATGTTGAAGTGTCTATATGTTGTGTGTGTGTGTGTGTGTGTGCGTGTGTGTGTGTGTGTGTGTGCGTGTGTGTGTGTGTGTGTGTGTGTGTGTGCGTGTGTGTGTGTGTGTGTGTGTGTGTGGGCCTCTGACCAGGAACGGTGTTTGATGTTGAAGGTCTATACGTTGTGTGTGTGTGTGTGTTTGTGTGCGTGTGTGTGCGTGTGTGTGTGTGTGTGTGTGGGCCTCTGACCAGGAACGGTGTTTGATGTTGAAGGTCTATACGTTGTGTGTGTGTGTGTGTGTGTGCGTGTGTGTGTGCGTGTGTGTGTGTGTGTGTGTGTGTGTGTGTGTGTGTGTGTGGGCCTCTGACCAGGAACGGTGTCCGATGTTGAAGGTCTATACGTCGTGTGTGTGTGTGTGTGTGTGTGTGTGTGTGTGTGTGTGTGTGTGTGTGTGTGTGTGTGTGTGTGTGTGTGTGTGTGTTTTATAGTTTGCAGAGATCGTTAATAAATATTTAAGATCCTTTTTAATTAATTAGCGTTTAGTTGATATGCTGCCGGTCAAAAGTTTAGTATATGTTTTGAAAGAGTCTCTTATTTTCATCAAAGCTGCGTTTATTTGATCAAACATACAAACATAAAAATTCTGCAATATGATTATAATGTAAATCATCAGTTTTCTATGTGAATATATAGTAAAGTGTAATTTATTCCTGTGATCAAAGCTGAATTTATCATCATTACTCCAGTCTTCAGTGTCACATGATCCTCCAGAAATCAGTGTAATATGATGATCTGATGATCAAGACACAGTTATGATTATTATCAGTGTTGGAAACAGTTTAATATTTTTGTGGAAACTGATACATTACCATTCAAAAGATTGGGGTTATTAGGATTATTTTTACTTTCATTTATGAAAAACACATTAAATGTATCAAAAGTGACAGTAAACCCATTATAATGTTAGAAAAGATTATGTTTTAAATAAATGCAGTTCTTTTAAACTTTCTATTCATCAAAGGATCCTGAAGAATAAAATTCATCAGTTTCCAGAAAAATATGAAACTTTTTTCAACATTGATAATAATCGCTAATGTTTCTAGAGCATCAAATTAGAATGATTTCTGAGGGATCATGTGATGCATAGAAAAAAACTACTTTCAAATCTAATAATATTTCATAATTTTATAAAAATTATTATATATATAAAATAAAAAAAAACGGTGAGAATAAAAATATGAATCATTGCTAATTATTCAAAACCTTTAGTTTAAATCCTTGTGTTATGATTTTTTTCCTCAAACGTCCCAGAAAGCCTTGCGCCCTTTAAAGCGATAGTTCGCCGTTCACTCATCATCACGTCGAGTCATATTTCCCGGAGTGTGTGTTTTCTGACTCTATATGAATGCACACATATGAAAGTGTGCGTATGATTCAACATAATTGCATTAGTTTGCATGGACGAGCGAGCTTCTGTAGTGTTTTCTACACATCTCCCTCAGTGTGTGTGTGTGTGTGTGTGTATCTAGGCCATCTTGTCAGCTTTGTGTCTGCGAGCGGATCAGGATTGAGGGGGGAAGGGCTGGAGTATTTCCCGGGTCAAAGGTCAAGTCCGATCGGTGGGAAGACGAGGCGCAGGCGTATTTTCGAGAGTTTAACGGGATATTGAAACAATCTGTGGAAAACTGTTCTCCGGACACTTCTCGTGTGTCTGTGTGTGTGTGTGTGTGTGTGTGTGTTCTGCTCCTGCCAAGATACACAGCGTTTCTGGAGAGATGTTAAGAGAGCCATTGCTGATATTATTTTCCTATATATATGTGTATGTGTGTGTGTGTGTGTGTGTGTGTGTGACCCTGGATCTGGAGCCGCACGGGTATATCTGTGGCAATTGCAACTATACATTGTACGGGTCAAAATTATCCATTTTTCTTTTATGCCAAAAATCATGAGGATATTAAGATCATGTTCATGAAGATATTTAGTAAATGTCCTACCGTAAATATATAAAACATGTATTTTTGTGAGTGAATGCAGCACAATCGTGAACATAAATGCACAACTTTAAAGGAGATTTTCTCAATGTTTACATTTTTTTGCTCCTCAGATTCCAGATTTTCAATAATCATATCTCGCCCAAATATTGTCCTATCCTAACACACCACACATCAGTGGAGAGATTATTTATTCAGCTTTATATGATGTATACATCTCAATTTCATAAAATTGACCCATGTGACTGGTTTTGTGGTCAATAGGTTAATTGCATTAAGGACCATTATTTTCATGTAAATTTCATATTCACAAATGACAAACCGAATTGTACAGTGCTTAAGGAGATTAAAATGTGCATAGATGTGATGTCAAAATCTAAAAATAACAAAGCAACTGCAATATGCTCTTCATTTAACATTTCATATGAAAAGTATCTATTTATGCGTATTTAACAATATATAGATATGTACTATCTGTTGTTTTGTTGTCGCTTTTCTTTCAGGTGATGTGTTCTTCTGATGTAATATGAAAGTTGCCCTTGCGCATGCTATTTGTTGGAGATAAAGCATATAAAAAAGTAATATTTAAGCGCGCTCAGCGTTCGCTCGTCATTAAGGGGTTTTAGATCAGCTCGTAAAACACGATGAGCTCAGGAGTCTGGCTTCACAGGAGGAGATCTGTGTGACTGCAGCGCTTCTGCTGGAAAAACAAACACTGCGAGTGTGTGTGCGTGCGTGCGTGTGTGTGTGTGTGTGTGTGTGTGTGTGTGTGTGTGTGTGTGAGTCAGGAGAACCAGAAGAGAAGAGCTTTCACTGGGATATGAAGATTTGGAACCAGATTTGCTGGAGGTTTCAGAACACAGTTATTATTATACAGAGAAATAATGTGTAGAAACAACCGGCACTCGGACGTATGATAACAAGAAATCAGCAAGTGACACGTTGAATTAAACATGGATTTTTTAAAGCAGAAAGACTGGAGTAAAAAATTTTTAACCGTTAATTAAATCTAAAACAATTAAAAAACAAACAAGAAAGTATTTTTTTTTTTTTTAATGTGTACATACATATATATATATATATACATACGTAGTCAACATTTGAAGTGAATCAAAAAAAGTTAATCAAAGTTGTCCAAAGACAAGAGTTGTAAAGGTATTGTAAAAAATAAAAAATATATTTCTTAAAAAAAATGTCAAATATGAAAATACATACTATATATCTTAAGTTGAAATCAAATAGAAAGAACACTTATTTTATTTCAGCTACTATAGTTTATAGATATTTATAGATACAATTTATAGATATTTTCATGGAAACTGTCATACATTTTATTCTTCAGTATTCTTTAATATTTCACTATTTTTACTGTATTTTGATCGAATAAATGCAGTCTTGGTGAGCAGAAGAGACTCTTTAAAAAAACATTATGAATTCTTAATTATGCCAAATTTTAGGTTGAAGTAGGCTTCTAAACAACCCCAAAATAACAAGGAGCAGGTGTTCGAGATAAGCCTTAAATTCAAAGTTTATGTGAAGTAATAAAATGTTTTTTTTAAAAACAGTGAGAATTAAAACAAAAACTCAGAGGGAGAAAAAACAAATAAAAATCGCTGGAAAAAAATTGAAAGAAACAAAGATTATTTCATTTTCATCCACCATTTTAATCATTTAAAGACTCACCCCCAAAAGAAGCGTTAATGGTTAATGTTTTTATTAAAATGGCATTTCTTTCCAGACAGCTAATGAATGAATGAAATCCAGTCCTCCACAATGTTTATCATTAAATATTAAGTTTCATTTGGAAACATGTCACATCACGGAAATATGGTCTGAAAATGCCATAGTGTTGCTTTTAATATTTCCAAAACATATCCTCGTAGCAAAGCGACGAGTTTCTCAGCGCCATACGTTTCCATTGTTTTGCGGTGTAAACATGCGCTAAAATTACGTGTTTCTCTGTTGCTCTAAAAAAGGGGTTAAAAAAAAGTTCAACTTTTAAAAGACGAGTGTCTTGACCTTGTGCTTTTCCACCGACCGGCATCAAAAACGGTTCCGTGAGAACTAGCAACCGACAAGCAATCGCGTGCCGTATATTAACATAGTTTCGTATACCTTTATAGTCGAAAAAGTACATTTATCAACGTGGCGATGAGGACTTCTTCTTCATCTTCTTTCTGCTTTGAATGGTGGGTAGCATACTATAAAGTACATTAATATACGAGATCGCGCGCTGCAGCTTTTAAAAAGATTGCGCGCTGCAGCTCGTCCAATCAGTGACACTGACACGCTAATATGCAAATAAAGACGTGCTATCACGTGCTTCGTTCTGAAGTGAAGTCGTGATTACGAGCTCATCGCATTCAAGTGTTTTGTTGTCGGAAAGAACAGAAATCGCTGAGAACACTAAGTTTATTCTTGCATATCGTTAAAATCTTAAAGCCAAAATAATATTTTTAGCATCCCATTCATGACAACCACTGATAGTCAGCCTGCTGGCGATTTTCGCTGTGTCCAATCAAAACGTGGTTGTTTTTGTGAGACACGTGTTAACTATGTTAACCATAGATATCATATAATAAAGGCTAGATGTCTCGTCCGCGCTGCTGGCCAATGGAGGTCGACGTCCGCACACGGCGGCCATCTTGCCACAGTCAGCTCGCTCACTCGTAACATTGTTTTAATGGCGCGTGTACTTTTTAAATAACTATAACTTGCTCAATTTTCAACCGATTTTCAAACGCGTTGGTTTGTTATAAACGTCAGAGATGTAGTTATGAAACTGCATACTTATGAATAATTATAATATTATATATTTTAACATTTTCAAGCATTCAGAATTATAGCCACGTGTTTGTAAGAAACCAAACCAAAAGATTTCAGCGAGATAAGAGGATTTGTGTTCGTGCCGATCACTCACCGTACATCAGGAACCACAGAGCCCGCCAGAACGCTTGCCTGTGACAAGATGGCCGCCGGTTGATGACGTTCGAGACTCCGCCTTAAGACATCTAGCCTTATATGTGGATATCTATGATGTTAACCCCTATTGAATGACACGTTACATTTTTAAGTAGAAAAACAATAGTATGTTCTTGTTTTACAGTAATGGAATGCATAATTTAAAATACGGCCTATGTATTGCAGACACAGATAATTCTCCTTAAAATCCTTAATAGATAAAGACACAAAATGAGCCAACCACTCACATCTTCCTCATCAGAACATGTCGTCGTGTTTATTTCTGTGCATTCATGCTAATTGTGTTTACATGCAGGCCTGCGTGGTGCGAGTGTTTTTATGTCTGCCGTGATTTCCTGCAGTTATCTTTAAATGTTCTCGGCGTACCGTCCTCGCTCATCAACAGGTCAGCATCAGCACTGCCTGACCGGTCATCTTCATCTATAATCAAGAGCATCCGTGGACATCGCGGCGGGGGGTCGAAGCTTCCGCTAGCATGCGCTTTATATGATCATCATCGTCTTGAGGCAACCATATTGCATGTAAAAGGCTCAAGTTAATGAGGGAACGGATCACAACGTTCACGGTTCGGATCATTTACGTTTTTTGAGCCACGGATCGTATCATTTTTCGGACCAACAAAACAAAAATATATATGGGGGGGGGGGGGGGGGGGGGGGTCTTTCATTTATTACTTGAAGCTCACTTCCAGTTCTTCGATAATACATCAAAAACTACTGATAAAGAAACATTATTTAAACCAAGTGAACAGTCAGTAATAAAATAAGAACAAATACACAAATTTAAAAGCAGAGATGAATATGTTGGCGAGCGCCAAGTCAGAAGCCAAATCATCCCGTTTGCCTGTGTGAGGAGTTCTTCCTCACCGTACGTTCACACCGCCGGCGGCGAGAGCGTCAAAGTGGCCGGAAGCCATTCATTTTCAATGAGAGCCGGCGGCGGCGCGGCGCGTCTTGGACGGCGAGAAGAGTTGAAATCAAGTCAACTTTATGCTAATAAGCTGTGACGCGGTTCGGCGGCAACCAGCGGCAACCAATCGGAATGTAGAAGTCCTCCGCCTGAGAGGATACCAGAGAACACAATCCTGTACACTTTGGTTCTGACCACATTAGTTCCTAAGCAAAATGGAGGAAAAGTTGATTATTTCTGTTGCGGGTTTCCCGTTATTGTACGACGTGTCCCTGTTTACATACAGGGACATTAATAAAAAGAACGACGAATGGAAAAAGGTGTCTGAAATATTTTAATAGGTTAACTTATACCCTACGTGTGGCCAGTCTGCACAAAACAGGATACTGATTTATGTTCAGTTCTTATTTTGCTTTGCAGCTCCTTTAAATAAAGTTTTTTTTAAAAATCACGCATTCTAAAATCTACGTCAGAGCGCCAGAGAGTCCCCGAATCTCACGGCGTCGATGGCAGGGCGGCGAGAGCGAATTTTGCCGCTCTCGCCGGCGGCGGTGTGAACGTACAGTCAGTGGTATCGGCCACGGGGCCGTACAATATTTTCATTGTAGCCTAATAGAAAACACATTTTGGACTCAACATTCTGTTATTTAGCCTACTACTAATAATGAATGCCTATTTCACTTAAATTTTTAGCAAAAAGATAGAAAGCTCAAATAAAATAACAAGTCATTTACATTATAGGCAAACTCTACGCACTGTCATGTCAGGGTGACGACTCGCCGCCGCTCCCATCACGCGCTGTGCGTAGGGCGAGCTGAGGGAGCACCAAAAAATAGCCTAATGAAAAATCAATAATTATAATGCCGATATTATTTCTTTATAGAAATGCAGACATCCCAAGTCTCCCGGAGCTTCGGGAGTATCCCGCATATTGATAGCGGTTCACTGATGCCCGCAAATTAGTTAAAATCTCCCGGAATCTAGAGCGAGCGCGCCCGCGAGACTGAGACTGTGCTCCACACCGCGCAGCGCGTGTACGGCAGAGCGGGAGAGAGAGAGAGCAAGAGACTGCGCGTGTGCCTCATGAAGCGCATGTAATATCATTCCCCTATTTTCTTTTTTTGGAGGTAGGTATAGTCAGATAACAATATTTAACTATGTATACATATATTTTTCATTTGATTGGTTCAACCGCCTGCCAACCGCCCGAATTTAATTAAAATATAATTTTTCGTCACGTCATCCACCCGATCCGCGGCTTCGCCCGATCCGAGTCCGTGGCTGTAACCGCCAACCGCGCATCTCTAGTAGCTTGCCGGACATAGCGACAGTAACTAAGGGGGGCGGGTCTTTGCGAACGGTGAATTGGGTCTTCCAGAGGGGGCTGTTAGCAGCACTGCACACTTGCTCTCCCTGATCCGTTCGATGACTTGTGGAGGCCTCGTGACCGGGGGGGGGGGGGGGAAGCCTACAGCGGGCGGCTGGGCCAATCGTGGGCCGGCGCCAGCTCTCGTCAGTGGTGGAAAAACAAACAGGTTCTGAGAAGATTCGCAAGTTGAACCAACTTTGAACCAGCACCAGTTCTGGACCAGTTATTTTTTTGGTGGAAACGAGGTATTCGTTATCCCCGGCCCTCATATGTGTGCTATTAACTCTCAAATGCCACAATACACCACATTACCCAGAGACTTTATTGCCCATAGAAACTACTGCGAAACAAGAGAGAAAACAAACAAACAAAAGACTGATACCAAATATTAAGAAAAGTTGCTGTTGTGCGGTCTTGAAACTGTGGACAGTTTGAAACTTTCTTGTTGACACTTTTTGAATCTTTTTCTTGCTTGAAGGTAATACAGACTCTTGTGGTAAAATGATTGTTTGTTGCAAAAATACTGAAAAAGAA
Source organism: Phoxinus phoxinus (assembly GCF_949152265.1). NCBI lineage: Eukaryota > Metazoa > Chordata > Actinopteri > Cypriniformes > Leuciscidae > Phoxinus > Phoxinus phoxinus. The sequence continues at coordinate 1,666,711 of NC_136893.1, forward strand.
GAAGAAAAATAAATGTTGTGCAAGGAAGATGTTGGTAACAGTGCTGTAAAATCTGATGTTGCACACAACAACTGCGGGGGGGGGGGGGGTAAATACTGTAAACTGAGCATCGCTGTAACTGATTACTTCAGCAATATGATGACGGGACAACCTCTTATTTTATTCATTAGTGTGATAATGTTTATTCATTAGTGTGATAATGTTTATTCATTAGTGTGATAATGTTTATTCATTAGTGTGATAATGTTTATTCATTAGTGTGATATAGTGGATTTTATGTTTATTAATTAGTGTGATAATGTTTATTCATTAGTGTGATATAGTGGATTTTATGTTTATTCATTAGTGTGATAATGTTTATTCATTAGTGTGATATAGTGGATTTTATGTTTATTAATTAGTGTGATAATGTTTATTAATTAGTGTGATATAGTGGATTTTAATTAGTGTGATAGTGGATTTTATGTTTAATAATTAGTGTGATAATGTTTATTAATTAGTGTGATATAGTGGATTTTATGTTTATTCATTAGTGTGATAATGTTTATTCATTAGTTTGATATAGTGAATTTTATGTTTATTCATTAGTGTGATAATGCTTATTCATTAGTGTGATAATGTTTATTCATTAGTGTGATATAGTGGATTTTATGTTTATTCATTAGTGTGATAATGCTTATTAATTAGTGTGATATAGTGGATTTTATGTTTATTCATTAGTGTGATAATGTTTATTCATTAGTGTGATAATGTTTATTCATTAGTGTGATAATGTTTATTCATTAGTGTGATATAGTGAATTTTATGCTTATTAATTAGTGTGATATAGTGGATTTTATGTCTATTCATTAGTGTGATAATGTTTATTCATTAGTTTGATATAGTGAATTTTATGTTTATTCATTAGTGTGATAATGCTTATTCATTAGTGTGATAATGTTTATTCATTAGTGTGATATAGTGAATTTTATGTTTATTCATTAGTGTGATAATGCTTATTAATTAGTGTGATATAGTGGATTTTATGTTTATTCATTAGTGTGATAATGTTTATTCATTAGTGTGATAATGTTTATTCATTAGTGTGATATAGTGAATTTTATGTTTATTCATTAGTGTGATAATGCTTATTAATTAGTGTGATATAGTGGATTTTATGTTTATTCATTAGTGTGATAATGTTTATTCATTAGTGTGATAATGTTTATTCATTAGTGTGATATAGTGGATTTTATGTTTATTCATTAGTGTGATAATGTTTATTCATTAGTGTGATATAGTGGATTTTATGTTTATTCATTAGTGTGATAATGTTTATTCATTAGTGTGATATAGTGGATTTTATGTTTATTCATTAGTGTGATAATGTTTATTAATTAGTGTGATATAGTGGATTTTATGTTTATTCATTAGTGTGATAATGTTTATTCATTAGTGTGATATAGTGGATTTTATGTTTATTCATTAGTGTGATAATGTTTATTCATTAGTGTGATATAGTGGATTTTATGTTTATTCATTAGTGTGATAATGTTTATTCATTAGTGTGATATAGTGGATTTTATGTTTATTCATTAGTGTGATAATGTTTATTCATTAGTGTGATAATGTTTATTCATTAGTGTGATAATGTTTATTCATTAGTGTGATAATGTTTATTCATTAGTGTGATATAGTGAATTTTATGTTTATTCATTAGTGTGATAATGCTTATTAATTAGTGTGATATAGTGGATTTTATGTTTATTCATTAGTGTGATAATGTTTATTCATTAGTGTGATATAGTGGATTTTATGTTTATTCATTAGTGTGATAATGGTTATTCATTAGTGTGATATAGTGGATTTTATGTGTATTCATTAGTGTGATAATGTTTATTCATTAGTGTGATATAGTGGATTTTATGTTTATTCATTAGTGTGATAATGTTTATTCATTAGTGTGATAATGTTTATTAATTAGTGTGATATAGTGAATTTTATGTTTATTCATTAGTGTGATAATGCTTATTCATTAGTGTGATAATGTTTATTCATTAGTGTGATATAGTGAATTTTATGTTTATTCATTAGTGTGATAATGCTTATTAATTAGTTTGATATAGTGGATTTTATGTTTATTCATTAGTGTGATAATGTTTATTCATTAGTGTGATAATGTTTATTCATTAGTGTGATATAGTGAATTTTATGTTTATTCATTAGTGTGATAATGTTTATTCATTAGTGTGATAATGCTTATTAATTAGTGTGATATAGTGGATTTTATGTTTATTCATTAGTGTGATAATGTTTATTCATTAGTGTGATATAGTGAATTTTATGTTTATTCATTAGTGTGATAATGCTTATTAATTAGTGTGATATAGTGGATTTTATGTTTATTCATTAGTGTGATAATGTTTATTAATTAGTGTGATATAGTGGATTTTATGTTTATTCATTAGTGTGATAATGTTTATTCATTAGTGTGATATAGTGAATTTTATGTTTATTCATTAGTGTGATAATGCTTATTAATTAGTGTGATATAGTGGATTTTATGTTTATTCATTAGTGTGATAATGCTTATTAATTAGTGTGATATAGTGGATTTTATGTTTATTCATTAGTGTGATAATGCTTATTAATTAGTGTGATATAGTGGATTTTATGTTTATTCATTAGTGTGATAATGTTTATTCATTAGTTTGATATAGTGAATTTTATGTTTATTCATTAGTGTGATAATGTTTATTCATTAGTGTGATAATGTTTATTCATTAGTGTGATATAGTGAATTTTATGTTTATTCATTAGTGTGATAATGTTTATTCATTAGTGTGATATAGTGGATTTTATGTTTATTCATTAGTGTGATAATGTTTATTCATTAGTGTGATAATGTTTATTCATTAGTGTGATAATGTTTATTCATTAGTGTGATAATGTTTATTCATTAGTGTGATAATGTTTATTAATTAGTGTGATATAGTGGATTTTATGTTTATTCATTAGTGTGATAATGTTTATTCATTAGTGTGATATAGTGGATTTTATGTTTATTCATTAGTGTGATAATGTTTATTCATTAGTGTGATATAGTGAATTTTATGTTTATTCATTAGTGTGATAATGTTTATTCATTAGTGTGATATAGTGGATTTTATGTTTATTCATTAGTGTGATATAGTGGATTTTATGTTTATTCATTAGTGTGATATAGTGGATTTTATGTTTATTCATTAGTGTGATATAGTGGATTTTATGTTTATTCATTAGTGTGATATAGTGGATTTTATGTTTATTCATTAGTGTGATATAGTGGATTTTATGTTTATTCATTAGTGTGATATAGTGGATTTTATGTTTATTCATTAGTGTGATATAGTGGATTTTATGTTTATTCATTAGTGTGATAATGTTTATTCATTAGTGTGATAATGTTTATTCATTAGTGTGATAATGTTTATTCATTAGTGTGATATAGTGAATTTTATGTTTATTCATTAGTGTGATAATGCTTATTAATTAGTGTGATATAGTGGATTTTATGTTTATTCATTAGTGTGATAATGTTTATTCATTAGTGTGATATAGTGGATTTTATGTTTATTCATTAGTGTGATAATGTTTATTCATTAGTGTGATATAGTGGATTTTATGTGTATTCATTAGTGTGATAATGTTTATTCATTAGTGTGATATAGTGGATTTTATGTTTATTCATTAGTGTGATAATGTTTATTCATTAGTGTGATAATGTTTATTAATTAGTGTGATATAGTGAATTTTATGTTTATTCATTAGTGTGATAATGCTTATTAATTAGTGTGATAATGTTTATTCATTAGTGTGATATAGTGAATTTTATGTTTATTCATTAGTGTGATAATGCTTATTAATTAGTTTGATATAGTGGATTTTATGTTTATTCATTAGTGTGATAATGTTTATTCATTAGTGTGATAATGTTTATTCATTAGTGTGATATAGTGAATTTTATGTTTATTCATTAGTGTGATAATGCTTATTAATTAGTGTGATATAGTGGATTTTATGTTTATTCATTAGTGTGATAATGTTTATTCATTAGTGTGATAATGTTTATTCATTAGTGTGATATAGTGGATTTTATGTTTATTCATTAGTGTGATAATGTTTATTCATTAGTGTGATAGTGGATTTTATGTTTATTCATTAGTGTGATAATGTTTATTCATTAGTGTGATATAGTGAATTTTATGTTTATTCATTAGTGTGATAATGCTTATTAATTAGTGTGATAGTGGATTTTATGTTTATTCATTAGTGTGATAATGTTTATTCATTAGTGTGATATAGTGAATTTTATGTTTATTCATTAGTGTGATAATGCTTATTAATTAGTGTGATAGTGGATTTTATGTTTATTCATTAGTGTGATAATGTTTATTCATTAGTGTGATATAGTGAATTTTATGTTTATTCATTAGTGTGATAATGCTTATTAATTAGTGTGATAGTGGATTTTATGTTTATTCATTAGTGTGATAATGTTTATTCATTAGTGTGATATAGTGAATTTTATGTTTATTCATTAGTGTGATAATGCTTATTAATTAGTGTGATATAGTGAATTTTATGTTTATTCATTAGTGTGATAATGCTTATTAATTAGTGTGATATAGTGGATTTTATGTTTATTCATTAGTGTGATAATGCTTATTCATTAGTGTGATAATGTTTATTCATTAGTGTGATATAGTGGATTTTATGTTTATTCATTAGTGTGATAATGTTTATTAATTAGTGTGATATAGTGGATTTTATGTTTATTCATTAGTGTGATAATGTTTATTCATTAGTGTGATATAGTGAATTTTATGTTTATTCATTAGTGTGATAATGCTTATTAATTAGTGTGATATAGTGGATTTTATGTTTATTCATTAGTGTGATAATGCTTATTAATTAGTGTGATATAGTGGATTTTATGTTTATTCATTAGTGTGATAATGTTTATTCATTAGTGTGATATAGTGAATTTTATGTTTATTCATTAGTGTGATAATGCTTATTAATTAGTGTGATATAGTGGATTTTATGTTTATTCATTAGTGTGATAATGTTTATTAATTAGTGTGATATAGTGGATTTTATGTTTATTCATTAGTGTGATAATGTTTATTCATTAGTGTGATAATGTTTATTCATTAGTTTGATATAGTGAATTTTATGTTTATTCATTAGTGTGATAATGCTTATTCATTAGTGTGATATAGTGGATTTTAATTAGTGTGATATAGTGGATTTTATGTTTAATAATTAGTGTGATAATGTTTATTCATTAGTGTGATATAGTGGATTTTATGTTTATTAATTAGTGTGATCATGTTTATTCATTAGTGTGATATAGTGGATTTTATGTTTATTAATTAGTGTGATAATGTTTATTAATTAGTGTGATATAGTGGATTTTTTGTTTAATAATTAGTGTGATAATGTTTATTCATTAGTGTGATATAGTGGATTTTATGTTTAATAATTAGTGTGATAATGTTTATTCATTAGTGACGTCACAAACTACCTTGTAACCAATCAGATCAACGTGTGATCGTCAACCAGTGGATCTCTGAGCTGAGTGAGTGAGTGAAGGCGGGGCTCATTTGCATATTCATAGAACCGCGTATACTAAATGAGGCAAGAGTGTCGAGTTACATTCAAGATATTTTACAGGCACAAGAAAAAACAATCAAGGATTTGACAAAGATGACACTATATTTAATTTCTACAGTGAACAAATTGTGTTATTTTACATTTAGGCTAAATTACCTCGACGACTGGCTAACATAACATCTACATAACAGCCCAGAGAACATCTAGCTCGGGTCTCAGAAGATAGTGAGGGTCAAACGGGTCACATCTCCTCCTCTCGTGTTAGGTGAAGGGAGACTGAGATGTGCCAGCACATGAAAGTGTGCATAATTTCTCACCAATTTCATCCTGAAGACGTTCAAGCTCATCCATTTCTGGCGGCCGTGTAGACCGGCTGGTGAGGTGTGTTTAACTGACTGACTTGACCTTGTGACTACTGGTGACCACCACTCTTCCCGAATGCCTCACGCTGCTCGTCCGGGTCACTAAGAAGGGGATGATGTTGCTAAATTTTTAGATTTAGGGGTACCAAATTATGGAACAGTTTTTCCCACTTAGCAATAAACTCCTCCTCATTAAAATGTTATAAAAGAGATTTAAAAGCCCATTAAATTGCTGTTCTAAATTTTTAATATAGATATTATTATTTTTATGTTATGATCATATTTTTTGTTTATTATTTTCATTACTGTAATCGTCATTAAAATTTGTTGATGGTATGTGTATGTATACATGTATGTGCATGTGTGTTTTGTGTGTTTGTTATGGATATATGTATTCATTAGTTGGTTGTTACTTTTATGTAGTATAATGTTTTTGTTTTTTATGTTTTTTGTTTTAATTTTATTTTTATTGTAATTATGTCTATAGGTGGAGGCGTTAAATAAGCCCAGTTGGGGTTTTTTGCCTCTTCCTGCACATCATTAAATTGATAATATTTGTTTTATTTTTGATTATATATTTTATGTTTTGTTATTATTATTTTTGTCATTTTGTATTTTAAGGTGCAAAAATAAAAATAAATATAAATAAATGGGCTCTACCGGTCAGGGAGTCACTCCACCGGACATCAATCCCTGGAATAAAGCTGTAAAAAACTATTTAGTCAATAACATAAAACTCATGACTTATCTAAACGTTTTTTCCTTGAAAATAATTTTTAATCCCTTAAAATATCTTGATTGTAACTCGACACCCTTACCTCATTTAGTATACACGGTTCTATGAATATGCAAATGAGCCCCGCCTCCACTCACTCACTCACTCAGAGATCCACTGGTGGACGATCACACGTTGATCTGATTGGTCAAGGTAGTGTGTGACGTCAGAAACACCAGCGATTTCAAACCGTGTTTTTGAGACTGTCTTTGGTTCACTGCAGTTTTAAGCAGAAAATACTCAGCAATGCTGTCCACTTATGAACTTACACATGGTGTGTGTTAAAGCAGATTAATAACTCCACATACACACATAAACTACATTAAAAACGTGATTTCCACCACAGCGTTAGATAAGCGTGTCTGTGTTTGGTCGGTTTAGGGCCGTGTCTTCAGTGTTTGGCATGAAGTCCTGTCATTTTCTAAGTTTAGCTCTGGCAGAAGCGACTGATTCCTCAGTCCTGACGATTCGTCTCTTTAATGTTTTTTTCATGTGCGTACATTAAAATAGAACAAGAGAGAGACATAAAATCCTGCTTTATTGACCGCAGGGTTTTCAGACGGTTACATTCAAGCTATTTTAAGACATGGAGATTTTTTTTTCTCAAGGAAAAAATGTTAAAATATGTCATTTTGGTGATCAAAGATGAGTTTTAAGAGATAAAATGATCGACTGCAGGAGGACTTGTAAAGCTGACAGTGTTATGACGACACAGGACTGTATTAGTAATGAGGTTTGTGGAGACAGGAGGGTTTTTCTCTCTAGCGGTGAGGTTTCCCGACTCGAAGACGAGTCAATGTTTGACCACACTGGGTTATTTGTGTCTCAAGCAACTCCGAGGCATCAGACTTCGACCCGCCAGCTGTTTAGTGTGTGTGTGTGTGTGTGTGTGTGTGTGTGTGTGTTTGCAGGGACTCTTGTGTAACTCCAGAAGTAGATTAACTGGAGTCGACCGTTCGTCTGTTTGCCAAAGATCCTCTTTAATGTTGTTGTAATGAAACTGCGGTATTGGCAGGATTTGAACTGAACATGTTATGAACATTAATAAAAAAAAATATTTTCATGAATTTTTATAGCTTTCATGCGTTGAACTAAAAACATGCCTAGTCAACATTTCACTCAAAACTAAATATAATTAAATAAATGTCACAATGCAAATAAAAGGCAATTTTAAAACAAAAAAAACATGCAAATTAAAAACAAAACATCTTCAAATCCTTGTCACACAATTTCTGAAACCTGACACTCAAACAGAATCACACACCAGATCTGCAAAACCAGATTACACTATTACACTTCAACTCAGTTTTGAATGTCATATAACACTTTTTTTTTTGCAAACCACAACACACACTCTTGACTTCTAACACACATCTAACAGGAAGGATCTTCTTGATTTCCTTTTTCAAACCCAACCTATCAAAATGCCACGCTCGACTCAACGTCTCACTTCACCTGCTTCTACTACACCCTGAAACTAGCACTCTTTAAATCAAGAAAAAGTGCTATGCAGACGAGTAGACAAGCTTTGGGATAAACTATCACGTCATACAATCGTGTCTTAAAGGGGTGGTTCAGGATTTTGGACAAGCTTGGGCCGGTTTCTCAAAGCTATTTTAGCCCGGTCTATAGTGTTAGACAAGTCTAAAATTTGCTCATAGACTAGTCTAATGCAAGTTAGACTGTTTCACAAAAATAAAGACTGACTTAATTTCGACCAAAAAATTAGACACCTTCCCCCCAGGCTAACTTCGGTCTAAAGCTGCGTTTCCACCGCGGGAACTTTCCCCAGGAACTGGGAACTGTGGGCTGGCACTCGGTGTGTTTACACCGCAGGGATCAGGGTCTAAATGAAGTTCCGGGTAAATATTTCCCCCTCCGAAAGTCCCTGCTGGCGAGGTGGTACTTTTTCAAAGTTCAGGAAGTTCGGGGGCGGGACTTGTGCGCTGAACGTGCTGATTGGTTGTGTTCACGCCGCATTTTGATTGGATGACTCCACGCAGCATTCTATTTTAACCGGCATTTAAAAAAATCTATTGCGGTTCGTGGCTTCATGCAATGAGAGTCGTCTGGAAATATGGAATTTAATAAAAAATAAAAAACACAGCTGGACCGACGACGAGCTTCAGGCTTTATTAAGCGTATTTGTGTAACAGGAGATATTCTGCGCGTTCGTCCCAGCCGTCTCACGGTCAATGTCCGCATCGTCTAATTTTATAGCATTACGAGCTTTCTGAACATGCTTTAGTATCAGTGCTCGTCTCTTTTCTGCCGCTTTGTTAATTACCTCGTTAGTAAACCAATACATCACAAACAACTGCAGCACAGTTTGAATCTCCTCCATACTTATTATAAATGTGGCGCTCAAAGCTGATGACTGTCCGTCTAGACTGGGAGGAGCAGACGCGCGCAGTTTATAATCTTCCCGGTGCTTTAGACCGCGGTGTAAACGCAGAGAGCAACCGGCCTGGGGCAAAAAAAGTTCCTGGGAAAAAAGTTCCTGGGACAAATTGTTCCGGGTAATTTCGGTGGAAACGCGGCTTATGGCTCTGTTACCTTGGCAACCAGCAGTAACAATCAGTTACATCACAAACGGCCAAAAGAAAAGGGAAAATGGCTCATAATTTGTGGTTTGCAGACGACGTGGAGAGCGCTGAGAAGGGAACGGGTTTTTAGGGACCGCAGTAACTACTGGAAAAATATAATAATGAGGACTTCATCGTCGGTTTCGTTTTTGTATCTTTTCTGCACGTCTTTAACGCTCAACGGTCGGATTAACGCTGTTAACTGTCATAGCAATCTTTTTCCAAACATTTCTTCTTGTTACTACATTCTCCGCTAAATTTCCCAAGTAAAATGTCCTTGTAGCTGTTATACTCCTCCAACAAACTGGGATAAACTGCACTGAGCGGCTAAATGCGCTTACTCGATCCGCCATGTTTTTTGTTTTGAAAAGTGTCTTAGTTTACCCAGAATGCATTGCAGTGTAGTCCTACTTAAGATAGTCAAAGTCTTAAGTGCTTTGTGAAACGGTCTGATTTAGATGTCTATCTGAAGTCTGACTATCTACTATATCTAAGCCATAGTCAAAGTCTATCTTTGTGAAACCGGCCCCCGGGGGACCTCATTTTCAACTTAGCCTGGTTGTTATTCATCAGTGGAGACAGTTTGAAATTTTTCATCCAGTCCTTCCAGTTGCATAGTAGGGCTGTCACTTTTTCTGTCACTTAGCCACGAAATTTCATGCCAATAAATCATCAGAAATATTGTGCGTCTCAAGCGCCCTCTTTACGCTCGTCCTAATGCCGGTTAGTTGTCCGTGGATTTGCCTATATTTGGCGTTGAAAATGGAAACGTCTTTAGACATGGAAAATCGATTTTACAATCGATTCAATGAACACTTATGTCTCGAAAATCGAAAAGGATTTTTTCACAAAAGTGACAGCCCTATTGCATAGTTTGCAAATCGTTTGTAAATCGTTTTTTCTTTGAGACTGGTGGCTCATCCGATTTTGTTGTGTTATCCTCCTCGTCCGTCTCTCCCCCCATTTCACAAAACTGAGTAAATATTCAATTCAATTCAATTCAAGTTTATTTGTATAGCGCTTTTCACAATACATATTGTTTCAAAGCAGCTTTACAGAAAATGAACGTTTAAAAAAAAGCTATAGCTAGCAACTGAACTTACACTGTTTTACCCGTGTTTACCTGTTTACGGACACAGGATTGGATGTACACAACCATGAAGATGACACAGTAACAGTAGAAGGAAACGGTTTAATTTGAAACCAGGAAATTCTACTGTAGGGGGCTTTCACACCTGCCTTGTTTAGTTCGGTCGAATCGCACTAGAGTTCGTTTTCCGAATTGGTGCGGTTCGTTCGGGAAGGTGAGAATGCAGCAATCGCACTCGGGTGCGCACCAAAAGCGGACCAAACAAGCGTTCGAGGAGGTCTCGGTACGCTTTCAAACGAACTTTGGAGCGGTTCGTTTGTGGTGAGAACGTGATCCGAACTCGAACAGACCCAGGGGCGGCGCTAGGGGTGGGCTAAGGGGGCTTAAGCCCCGAATGTTTTGTCAAAAGCCCCGAATCTTTTAGTTAAAAAAAAAAAAAAAAAATTCAACTTTGTTTCATTTCCTCTCAGTCTTTCTGACTGGAGCGGCAAAAAATGAAACAAAAGCTCTATTACCGTGCGTGGTGGCGGACGGTAATGCATCGCGCATCACTCAGCTTGTTTGACAACTGCCAATTAAACTAACGAAGAATATAAATCTTCTTCTTCGTCGTTGTCATCAGGGGCTGGCGGGCTATTGTATGTTACACCGGCGTCGTAGCGAGCTTACTGGCTAACCGGCTGAAGTCAATATGGACAAAGTTTTTTATATCCTCGCTTCATTATGAAATGTATAACGTAAGATAACGTAAAACTCGTCTCTTCGTGGAGGTGGAAAAAAAACGAGTTCTTGTGACCCGCAAAATTTATTGCCTAAAGATTTAAATACAAAACTAAAGGTGTGAGAGTCAGCTGTTGTAGTCAGTTGTTAGTTTTGTGTTTAAGGCGAGACACAGCAGGCAAAAACATCAGGTTTTTTTCACTGGGCTATTTGTCTTCAATAACATGTCTTCTCTCAGACTTGTGGTGGAAAAAAAGTCACATTTAGGTCTTTATTTTACTACACTGTGTCTGTTTGCGTCTGTAGATTTCTCCTAAATTCAACAAAAGTTGGCGTTATAAATCATCATGATCCGCGATCTCCTTTACAATACTGTCAGATCCAAATATGGTAATTTCCTTTTTAACAGCAACCAATCGTGAAAGTACAATGGGCATTTAACTCTAAAAGCGAAATCTCATTGGCTGATGTCAATGTCTGACAGCGTGATTGGTTCAGATGCGTCACGTGACGCGCTCTGACACTCAGATGTGTGTTTTTGACTGTTTTTCTGCTCAGTTGAAGGCCATAAATGCTGTGTTTATAAGTTTTGATGTGATTTAGGTGGTTTGTATTGTTGTTGCTAATGATTTGATGAGATATTGTGTCTGTAAATAGTTGTTTCCACTAAAAAAGTATGATTTTTTAAATTACAAATCTTAAAATGCCTTTTTCTCAAAATTAGTTTTTTGTCATTCTCCAGTGACACATCTCAGCCGATGTACACCAAACTCTCCAGTTACACACTTAGCAGTATTCTGCAGATATGTTCAGAGGGATTTGTTAATAAATCATTCCTGGCCTGATTTATGTGACATTTTAATCCAAAAAAT
>NC_136893.1:1683751-1711251 GCF_949152265.1 Phoxinus phoxinus
TTTCTAGTAATAACCCAGCTGTTGGGTTAAATATATTTGCTGCATGTACACTTGTGTATTTTGAATTTATATACACAATTATGTATATTTACATTAAATTCTAGACTCCCAAATATTTAGTTTGTAATTAAAAAATATATTTGTTGAGACATATTTATTGTTTTATACAAATAAACAATCTGTTCGAAACAAAGTGTATTTTATTTATTAAAATAATGTCATAAATAAAAATAAATAGTTAACGTAACTGTTGGGTTACTTTTAACCCAACTGGCTTTTAACCCAGTGCACAGGTGCTATACCACCCCATAGTTGGGTTATTTTAATCCAACATTATTTAGTGAGTGAGTTTGACAGTCCATCATCCATCTTTTCCAACATTTTTGGAAAATAACCCAATATAGTGACCCAACATGTGTAACCCAATGGTTGGGTTAAAAAAAATAACCCATTTTTTTTTTTTACTGTGTAGCTTCTCCAAAAAAGCAGATTTTTTTGGGGGTGAAGCTACACTGTAAAAGAAAAAGAAAAAGAAAAAAGAAAAAACGGGTTTTATTATATATATTGGGTTACTATGTTTGGTTATTTTCCAAAAATGTTGTGTCATTTTTTTAATCGTTGGGTAATTTCTAGTAATAACCCAGCTGTTGGGTAAAATATGGTTTCCGTATATTCTAATATTTTTCCTGCAAAGCAATATTGCTATTTATTCATGTCATTATGTTTGGATATTTCAAAAGCCATGTTCTTTCATTAAAATGTTTGTGCATATTCTTGCAAGGTTTCAGACAAAAGCACATTCAGTTTGATCAATAAACCTTGAAAACTCTGAGAAGAATGTACTTTGCATTTATTTAAGATGTTTTGGTTATTTAGAAGAAAAGGTCAAACAAAGATGGAACATTATTTTGAATAAAGAATTATGCTAATATTGTGGACTCCATGTTTGGACAAACAATTCTTCTAAATAAATAAATAAACTGGTATTGATGTTGTTCATTATTACTATTGTTCGACATTACTAAATATAATTTGCCAACAATGTTGATAGAAAACAGGTTTGAGGGGGTCATGGGAATAATAATAGCCTACTTTAAAACTGCAGCATGATTTTGTTGCAAGGTTCTTCCAAAGTTATAAACAAACGTGTATTTAAAGTTGTCTGGTCTTTAATACCGTTCTCAAAACGTTTGGACACAACATTGTTCGTGTTACTTGTTGTTGTTGTTGTTGTTGTTGCCAGACACGTTTTAGTTGGTAAGCTATAATTTGTCTAAAAAAAATTAAAGTTAATACATTCAAAAATAACGTTCTGATAATGTTTGCAAAATTCTAAAATGGAACATTCCTTTAATCTTTTCTCTAACGCTCGCATAAACAACGATTTTTTTAATAAACTGTATGTTTCGAACATTAATACAACGTTTTTAGAACATATTTGTGTTAGTTGCTCTGGGAAAACAACACAGTGTCTATAACAAACTGGGTTTAGTGATGGAACTGTTTCCAGAAGCTTCGAAACCTTTGCGAATCATTTGTTGCGAATCAGTGATTCGGAGTTCGATTTCAGTAAACGAGGCTTTGTTGCGTCATTACTGTTTGGAAACGCCATTGGTTCGCCGCTAGGGGGCGATGATCTCTCATCTCAGTGAATGATGATTTTTTGAAAAAAACCTGATTTCGGGTCAGTTTGATAAATGTGTAGACATGTAATAACGACACATTTGATTGAATAATAAAAAGAAAGCGTTGTAGTTAAAAATCTCTTATTGGCAGGATTAACCAAACTCACAAAACAAGTGATATTTAATTAAAAATAACACATATTATAGAGACACCGTATTTAATGCTATCAGATCATTTGATAATTGTATTTAATAGATTGCACTTTCAATAAAACGTTCGTAATTGTTTAGTAAACGGTGTTTTGTGCTCAGTTTTCACTGCATTTACTCAGTTCTGAACGGCGTGTGGCTGTACAGTGAATCATTTTTGCGAAGCAATTGATTCAAAAGTTTCGAAAAGCTTCGTTTCTCCCAGCACCATCTGGGCTACTTACCGTATTATTTCCAGGTTGAAGTGAATGGGAGTTCCTGATTTCATCTCCGGGTCCCGATTGTCCCAGTATCCAGACCAGTGACTGTAAACGGCTCCAGACACGTGGTGATGTTCTCATCTATACTGCCATCTAGCGGTGTTCACAGGTAGTACTGCACACGAGCTTACAACTTACATCATGGTATGAATAAATAAAGACATAACTGAGAACACATATTGACAGAACACACAAACACAAACAGCAAATCCTCTTAAGAAGATTCCAGAGTTTCAGTAGTCAAACTAAGTCCATATATGCGATAAAAATATAAAATAAAAGTTTTTTTTTTTTGGTTGCACAAAGAACCTTTTTTAAGTGAACAGTTCTTAAAAATAAATAAAAAAATCTTAGTGTGGAGAACATTTACATAATTTAAAAAACATTTTGTCGAATGGAAAGGTTGTTAAAGATGATACCTTTATTTTTAAGAGTGTGCATGAATTAAACATCTCCTCGCGGTCGTTCACACACTCCTCAAGCTTGTCTTTTCACCTCAGATAAAGCAGGCGTTTGAGGTGAATTATTGAGGGATGTTGTGATCACAGTTTATGAATAATATAATGAAGTGTTGTGCTGAAGGAAGGTGGTAAAGCGCTTGGGGTTTAAACGAGGCCTTCCATCCCAGAAACTGTTCTGGCGAGATTCTCTCAAACGTTATACAGAACGCTCGAGCAAAGTGATTTGGTCTTTAATAACGTTCTCAAAACGTCAGAGAAAACATGTTAAAAAAAATAATAATTCTAATTTTAGTTGGACGTTCGTCAAATAAGAATGTTCAAAAGTAGCCTAACGTTTAAAATAATGTTTGGAAATAAATAATCTTCCCTTAAAGGGACAGTTCACCCCAAAATTAAAATTCTGTTATATATTATTATCATTATAATTTTGTATAATGTATTTATCCGAAGCACTTACGATGAGAAAATAACCGGCAAGTCGTAGGCTAATTTGATTGACAGATTATATTTGCCAAAACAGCTGCTGTAATGTTACGTTCCTTATTAAAAGTGTAGACGTACACTTTTAATATAAAATACTTTTATATATAATTTGTATATAATATAATACTTTTAACAACACTTTTTTTTTTAGTTTTCGCCGGTCCCATGGTGTAATGGTTAGCACTCTGGACTTTGAATCCAGCGATCCGAGTTCAAATCTCGGTGGGACCTCGTCCTTTTCAGACGAATCAAAGAATGAGGATAAAATAGGAAAATAAAAATGTGCTTAATAACGCGAAAATTATAAAATAAAAAATAAAAAAAAGGATCATATTTGGAGACGGAGTGGTTAAAGACATGGACAGAACCAAAAGGTTGTAGGTTGAAATCTTACTCCTCCCACATTTGAAAATGAACTCCGCTGTCCTTGATCAAGAAAGTTATGAAAGCAAGTTATTGAAAACACTGTATGCTACGTCATATAGTGAAACGTCAAACGTGTGTGCGACTCGTTGTGCACTATCATAAAGACCAAGGTTACTCATTGATGAGCATGGATGTCCTTCACGGATTGAGAATGTTTACATTTACAGACGCATTATCCAAAGCGAGTTACAATAAGAGCATAAGCAATTCGTCAGAGACAAAACTATTTGCAGTAGTTATACAAAGCCAGGTTTATTAGAAAGGAAACGAGCTTGAGCAAAGGAGAAATGCAGAGAAGAATACGAACAGGATTTGTGTGTGTGTGAGCAAGTGTATCAGGAAAGCAGTGTGACTCATTCTTCATTCATATGAACAATACATTTTTGTGTACATGACTCAGTATCCTGAAATGCTATTCAAATAAATAAATGAAAACTGTGCTTCTATTTATGTACAAGGATCCGTGTATCTTCCTCAGGAACCCTAGAGTGAGGAGAAAATGTGCAGAAGAGCAGAGGCTTTATCGTTAGTTAGTGGGTCATTCCTGGTATTCAGCGCCTTATGGCCATCATAAAATGTAGAAAATAAAACAAAAGTTATTTTTGTGTAGTCATGATAGAGTGAAGTAAAAGTAAAACATTGTAAAAAATGGTTTTGGTCAAGCTCTGGTAAATACATGCAACCATTTATTTTAAAAAAGAAAAGAAAGGGAAGATCAAAAATGTCCACCTGGTTAGGGAAAAATTAACAACAGTTTCAAATACTTATGATTGTAATTTATGGGCACTGTGTACATTATCTTTGTCCCTTTTAAGGGCATATCAGTTAATGCATTATCAGAAAATATAAATATTGTGTATGATTTGTTTACATTTTTTAATTTATCGTTTCAGATACAAATGTCTAAAATGTGTTTTTGTTTACTTTTAAAGTGCATTATTGATACTGAGATGTATTTTCATTGTCACTGAATTATTACTTTTAATTTGACTTTTGCTGATTTTTTTTTTAATTATTGTAAAAAAAAAGCTTAACAGAGTGGACAGAATCATAACAGGGTGGACAGAATCATAACAGGGTGGACAGAATCATAACAGGGTGGACAGAATCATAACAGGATGGACAGAATCATAACAGAGTGGACAGAATCATAACAGAGTGGACAGAATCATAACAGAATGGACAGAATCATAACAGAGTGGAAAGAATAATAACATAGTGGACAGAATAATAACAGAGTGGACAGAATCATAACATAGTGGACAGAATCATAACATAGTGGACAGAATCATAACAGAGTGGACAGAATAATAACAGAGTGGACAGAATAATAAGAGTGGACAGAATCATAACAGAGTGGACAGAATCATAACAGGGTGGCCAAAATAATAACAGAGTGGACAGAATAATAACAGAGTGGACAGAATAATAACAGAGTGGACAGAATCATAAGAGTGGACAGAATAATAACAGAGTGGACAGAATCATAAGAGTGGACAGAATAATAACAGAGTGGACAGAATCATAACAGAGTGGACAGAATCATAACAAAGTGGACAGAATCATAAGAGTGGACAGAATAATAACAGAGTGGACAGAATAATAACAGGGTGGACAGAATAATAACAGGGTGGACAGAATAATAACAGGGTGGACAGGATAATAACAGGGTGGACAGAATAATAACAGGGTGGACAGAATAATAACAGGGTGGACAGGATAATAACAGGGTGGACAGAATAATAACAGAGTGGACAGAATAATAAAAGGGTGGACAGAATAATAACAGGGTGGACAGAATAATAACAGGGTGGACAGGATAATAAAAGGGTGGACAGAATAATAAACGGGTAGACAGAATAATAACAGGGTGGACAGGATAATAAAAGGGTGGACAGAATAATAACAGAGTGGACAGAATAATAACAGGGTGGACAGAATAATAAAAGGGTGGACAGAATAATAACAGGGTGGACAGGATAATAAAAGGGTGGACAGAATAATAAAACGGTAGACAGAATAATAACAGGGTGGACAGGATAATAAAAGGGTGGACAGAATAATAACAGAGTGGACAGAATAATAACAGGGTGGACAGAATAATAAAAGGGTGGACAGAATAATAACAGGGTGGACAGGATAATAAAAGGGTGGACAGAATAATAACAGAGTGGACAGAATAATAACAGGGTGGACAGAATAATAAAAGGGTGGACAGGATAATAAAAGGGTGGACAGAATAATAACAGAGTGGACAGAATAATAACAGGGTGGACAGAATAATAAAAGGGTGGACAGAATAATAACAGGGTGGACAGAATAATAACAGGGTGGACAGAATAATAACAGGGTGGACAGAATAATAACAGGGTGGACAGATTAATAACAGAGTGGACAGAGTCATAACAGAGTGGACAGAGTCATAACAGAGTGGACAGAGTCATAACAGAGTGGACAGAGTCATAACAGAGTGGACAGAATCATAACAGAGTGGACAGAATCATAACAGAGTGGACAGAATAATTACGGTGGACAGAATAATAACAGGGTGGACAGAATAATATAAGGGTGGACACAATCATAACAGGGTGGACAGAATAATTACGGTGGACCGAATAATAACATGGTGGACAGAATAATAACAGGGTGGACAGAATAATAACAAGGTGGACACAATAATAAGAGTGGACAGAATAACAGAGTGGACAAAATAATAAGAATAGACAAAATAATAACAGGGTGGACATAATAATAACAGATTAGACAGAATAATAACAGGGTGGAACTTTTATTGAGTTTCACTGTAACACAAATAGTAATAATCCAATGTTCACAAGTCAAATGGAATGTTTTTGTTTGCATGTTCCAAGAATCACAAAAATCTAATGTGACACGACATCTTACAGGCTTTAACACAGAATAATAAAAACTCCTCTCAAAGGGCTCATAAAGCAGACACATTCAGTGAAAACAAGTGCTTATACAATAGCTTATTTACAACAATATGTTTTACGCATTCCACTTCGCCTCGCGCACAGTCGTAAGCCACAACCACCCCAACGGGGACAGACGCTGGTGTACTAGAAAGTACTTTTTTTGCGGCCATGAAATAGCCTAATTACTTATTCGAAACAAGTACCTACTAAAGAGAGTATGCGATTCTGGATGCACCAATGCTGTTTTACGCCTACTATATATTAGGGAAGTATGCGATTTTGGATGCAGCCTATGATCCCTAAAAATGTTGTACAGTGGTACAGTTTGCTATAGTATCAGAAGATAAGTCCACTAGGTAGTGCACACACTGTTCTGATGACGAAAATTAGGTCACATAGTCAACAGACGGAGCGGAACGCAGACAAGTGAACTAATCGCTTTTTTTAATATCCATTGGTTTTTACATTTTAACACATGCGCATTTAGATTGAAATATAAATCTGTGAACAGTTTCGACTGAATAAATCTCGCTAAAAGCAACTTTACAGTCAGACTGATGTGTTTAAATGTACAAATACAACGTGATACCAATAAATGTATTAATAATCCATAACAAACACGAAAAACTCTTTCACTAGTCATACGTCACATCACAGAAGTAAAAATGTGATGTGATATTAGTGCATAAACAACCAACAGGGATCGCTCTGAGCAAACGTTCTTCCAGTAACGTTAATAGAACGTTCGTTCAAAGTTATTTGGTCTTTAATAATGTTCTTTAAATCGTTTGCACAGAGAACATTCAAACGTGACGTTACCAACAGAACGTTCCCTTAATCATCCTTCCCTCGCACTTTCTAACACACATCTTTCCCTCGCGGGTCAAAATGACCCGAAACCCTAAAGTTATTATAAATAAATAAAAAGTGTTCAGAAAGCTTATTTCATTTCATTTTGATCATATTTTATTTATTATTAATGCAAATTTTTTGGGGGAGATTTTTTGTTCTTTTTTATTTACCTTTAAATTACTAGATTTGATCAATAAATAATAATAAAAAAAATAGTAATTTAAGTACATTCCTCACATTCTTTCAACTTAAATTCAAAATAACTCACAATTTCATGCATAACCCTTTTAATTCAGCTCTAAATATCTCACATCGGGAGTATTTGCCGACCTCTTGTGGGAAAATAATAATAATGATGATATTTCATGACTCTAGATGGCCTTATAGGAGTAAATGAGCTGTTCCGCTGGGTCCTAAAGTCAGTTCTCCTCAGTGTGCATTCAGATACACATGTAGACATTATAAAATATTTTTTGGGTAAAGTTTTAGCATTTTTAGTTTGAATTTAGAGCATTTTTAGGTTTTTCTATGTGTACTGAAGCATTCCTCACATTATATTCATTCCTAAATGGGTTAAAATGACCCGTGAGGGAAGGATCCCAAAGTTTTTTGTGTATTCATGGTTCAAGTGCGACAAAAGTCCTAGACCACTCTGATGAACACTCAATAAAATAAAATAAAAATTATATATATATATAAAAAAAAAAGTTTCGTGTTAAAATGACCCGAGGGAAGAATGAGGGTAACGTTCGCATAACAAAGAAAAAACATTTCGAAAACATTCAGAAACAACTTGTGTTGTGTGTGTTTGGCTTCAGGGAATCTGAACAGATCTTTTGGTGACGCTCATATCTCAGTCGACTGGAGCACTTCTCCGCTGATCTCGGGCTCGCAGGGATTGCCGTTGCTCCGGCCGTTGAGTGAGTGTGTGTTGGACGAGCCGTGCTCGAGGCTGATGGTGACCCGGCTGGTCTCGGTGATGGAGGAGTTGGTGTGATAGTTACAGTGAGAGTCTGTGGTCACCAAACGCCTTCGCCTCCACTGACCGCGATACTGAGCGAACTTACGCCTGAGAGCCGACTGCACCTGCGGGACCGCACACACACACACAGATGCACACAGACAGACACACACACACACACACACACACACACACAGACACACACGCACGCACACACACACACACACACACACACACACACACACACACAGAGAGAGACGCACACAGACAGACACACACACACACACACACAATGAGAAAATATATGTTGAGTGAGTAGAAATAATGAGATACTAAGTCATAATTATGAGATGAAAAGTCGACAGTCATAATTTTGGTGAACTAAATAAAAAAAAATCAATTATGAGATTAAAAAAAGTCTAAATCATGACAAAAAGTCACAAAATTACAAAATCATGTCAAAAAGCAAAATAAAATAAAAATACAAAAAGTTGAAATTTAAAATCAAGAAAGTCATTAATTTTTACTGGTCTTATAACTTTGCCTTTTTAATCTCATCATTTGCTTTTTTTATCTCATAATTAAACATTTTAATCTAATAATTTTGACTGTATGCCATAATGTTGTCTTTTTAATCTAATAATTTAGATTTTTTAATCTCATTATTTCATTTTATTAATCTCATAATTAAATTTTATTAATCTCATAATTTGGATTTTTATATCATACTGTAATTTTCACTTTTTCATCTCACAATTATGAGTTATTATGTCATAATCTTGTCTTTTTTAATGTCCTAATTTAATTTTTTCTTCTTCTCATAATTAAAAAACAAAAATCTAATTTCGATTTAGTATGTCATAATTTTGACCATCTCATATTTTAAATATTTAAATCTCATAATGCCAACTTTTTAAAAATCTTAATTTACCTTTTTTCTTCATATTTTCAATCTCATAATTATGACTTAAAAGTAAATTTTTTATCTCATAATTTCATTTTTTCTTCTCATAATTAAACATTTTTAAATCTCATTTCGATTTTGTATGTCATAATTTGGCATTTTAATGTAATAATTTTTACTAATATTTTAAATATTACAATCTCATAATGTCAATTTTTTTATCTTACTTGCCTTTTTATCTCATATTTTCAATCTCATAATTATGACTTACTATGTCATCATTTTTCTTTTTAATGTCACAATTTTGACTTTTTAATCTCATATTTTTATTTGATTCTTATCAAATAATTACAAAGAAAAAGTTAAAAATCACAGTTGATATTGGGTTTATTGGTCATTACTGCACACTTTCTCTAATGCTGTTTGTTCATCGAGGTTATTGCATGCAGAACATTCACCCCATTTACATACTGAATACTTTCTTTTATAGTTCCCCAACCCTCAGGAGTTCATGTTCATCTAAAGTGCTTTAATAAAGAGTAACGAGGTTATTAATGAAGTTTAAACAGGGTCATACCTCTCCATTACAGAAGCAGAAGATCACGGCCACCAGGAAACCCTGCAGACACACACACACAGTTATTCATGTCCACTGAAACTTACACCATTACAAACACTTTAGCTACTTAAAACAAAATAAACCTTAACTAAAATTGACATTTCAAAAATTAAAGTTACTACCAAAATCAAAAATTGTCATTTCAAAAATTAAAGTTACTACCAAAATCAAAAATTGTGATTTCAAAAATTAAAGTTACTACCAAAATCTAAAATTGACATTTAAAAAATTAAAGTTACTATCAAAATCTAAAATTCTCATTTTTGTGCTAAACGAAAACCGAAATAAAAAAAATGATAAAACTATATGCAAAAATAATAAAAAAGACAAGTATAACACAGGGTTATAATGTTTGCTAAAACTAACAGCATTAGAAACATTTTAGCTACTTAAAACAAAATAAACCTTAACTAAAATTGACATTAAAAAAATTAAAGTTACTACCAAAAGCAACTTTTCTTATTTTTGTACTAAACACAAGAGATTCACAAGAGAAAAAGACATACATCAAAAAATAATAAAAATGACACAAAACACACAACAAAATGACTAAAAAAACGAACTATAAAACTATAAAAATACTTAAAAATAATAATCTCAATCTCAATTTATTTATAAAGCACAATAAAAACAATGTTGGTTCACCATTGTGCTGAAAAAAACCCCCAGAACATAAAACAATATGACAATAAGACACAAATACACAATTGATGTTTATGAAAAACCCATTTGAAACTCACGGTTATAAGCCTTCTCGAAGAGATAAAACCCATTACTATGAAACTAACAGAACACTGCTGTACACGTCTCAAATTTATCTGTTTAATAATAGACTTCAGACGGAATAAAAGGCCGTTTTGTGCTGCCGTGATATTAAAAACACACTCGAAGCGGCATTTCTTTAAATTAGTCACACTTTACAATAAGGTTCATTAGTTAACATTAATGTATTAACTAACATGAACTAACAATGAGCAATACATTAGTTACAGTATTTATTAATCTTTGTTAATATTAGTTCATAAAAATACAGCTGTTCATTGTTTGTTCATGTTAGTTTACAGAACATTAACTAATGTTAACAAATACAACCTTTGATTTTAATAACGTATTAGTAAATGATGAAATTGATATTAAATAAGATTAAAGGTACAATATGTTAGTTTTTTTTAATCAAAATCAAGATGCATTTACTAGATGAATAAAATGCTATAAGATATTAAGTCCTGTTTTCCGGGGGAATTCATCAAAATTAAGTGAGTTTTTTCTTAAAGGAACACTCCGACTTTTTGGGACTTTAGCCTATTCACCGTATCCCCCAGAGTTAGATAAGTCCACACATACCTTTTTCATCTCCGTGCGTGCTATAAGTCTGTTTGACGCACCCACCGCTAGCCTAGCTTAGCACAAAGACTGGATGTAAATGGTTGCAGCTAGCATACTAATCCAAATAAGTGACAAAATAATGCAAACATTTTCCTATTTACATGTTGTGATTTGTATAGTCACAGAGTGTACAAAAAACAAAGTCACATGAGACACAGACACATTTTAACCGTATAAATACTGGGAACTATATTCTCTGAAGGCGAAGCACTGCTACTTGGGCGGAGTGATAACCGCAGCACCTGAGACGCGCCGAGGTGAGGAGCAGAGAGTTCGTTCAGAGTTTGGGTAACGTTAACAGAGTCAGCAATTTATAAATAGTAAAAGCGTAGTTTACAATCATGGATTTTCGCTGTATTGTATAGAACTGTGACAATAAACAGGGGAGACCAGGTAATACCATGATGTTTCATAGAATTCCAACTAAAAACGCTGACCGGATGACCGGTTTGCTCGGTACATTTCACTGAGGACAACTATTTTCAAAAAATGGAATTTGCCACAAGGACCATGAAACGTGTGCTGAAGGATACGGCCATCCCATCGATATCACATACAGGACAAAGTGGAGCGGCTGCGGTAAGTGTTCCGTTATATTTTTTTAATGTTTAGCCTAACGTCACTGTAACAGTGCCATTAGCTAACTTAGATCTAATGTAACGTTAGTGACACTATTATATGAATAGGCTGGTAACTACTATTGCAGTTGTTTACGGGCTCCATGTATCCCCTGTAATGTTAGTATTGTTGCCTCGAACGCGCTCTGTCGTCCCAGTAACACTTGAGCGGAGCTAGAGGTCACGTAGTCACGTTGGTTTTGTTGACAGAAGAAACAACGGGGCGCGTCTCAGGTGCTGCGGTTATCACTCCGCCCAAGTAGCAGTGCTTCGCCTTCAGAGAATATAGTTCCCAGTATTTATACGGTTAAAATATGTCTGTGTCTCATGTGACTTTGTTTTTTGCACACTCTGTGACTATACAAATCACAACATGTAAATAGGAAAATGTTTGCGTTATTTTGTCACTTATTTGGATTAGTATGCTAGCTGGAGCCATTCACATCCAGTCTTTGTGCTAAGCTAGGCTAGCGGTGGGTGTGTCAAACAGACTTATAGCACGCACGGAGATGAAAAAGGTATGTATGGACTTATCTAACTCTGGGGGATAAGGGGAATAGGCTAAAGTC
Source organism: Phoxinus phoxinus (assembly GCF_949152265.1). Classification (NCBI taxonomy): domain Eukaryota; kingdom Metazoa; phylum Chordata; class Actinopteri; order Cypriniformes; family Leuciscidae; genus Phoxinus; species Phoxinus phoxinus. The sequence goes on from NC_136893.1 coordinate 1,696,061, forward strand.
CCAAAAAGTCGGAGTGTTCCTTTAAAACAAGCAAAATTATCTGCTAATAGGGTCTTAATTCAAACAGAAACAACATTATTTTTCTGACCCCATTGGCAGATCATTTTGCTCACTTAATTTTGATGAATTCCCCCAGAAAACAGGACATAATATCTTATGTAATTTGACTCATCTAGTAAATGCATCTTGATTTAAGCAATGTTTGATATTTGAACTGGAAACAAGACAAAAAACTGAGTAAGAAAAGCATTTTGTGCAGTGTGTAGGTATACGTCACCTGGAAATGCACGAAGATGTTCATGAAGAGTTCGTAGACGGCCAGAGAGAAGCGTCCGCTGGGCTGCAGTGGCACCACTATGAACTGCGCTCCCAGTAGCGGGACCAGTATGATGGTGGCGCGCACCGCTTTCATGTACACACTGCTCTCCGTCTGGTGTGTGACCCGCAGTTTGGTGATCAACACCCGCATGATGTTCAGCAGGAAGAACAGGTTCACCTGAGAGATTTCATTTATTTAATATTTTGTATTTTTAGGGGATTTTACGGTACTGAATTATATTAACACTGTATTTATAATCCATTTATTCAGTTTTTGAGCATAGACCTGAAAATTTAATTTCCAACTTAATCTGTGGTAAATCTTGAACTCTAGAGCGACAGACTGAAGTTTGATCTCTTGTTAAAGAAGACACTTGCAGATTATTGCTGAAGTGAAAAAGTTTTAAAAAGTGAAGTAAAAAAAATTTTTTTTACAGAATTTTACGTTTATTGTTTTGAAAAATGTGCAAAAATAAGATTTAAAATTTTTATATGACATATTTTCAAAAACACGTTTTACTCTAAAACTGAGAAAATCAAAGCCATAAATCTAAACAAGTCGTGCTATAAAACCTTTACCACGTTTCGTACCATTCTGATAAAGTAAACAAAAGTAAAAGTTTTCGGTCAAAAATGACCGAAGAGCACCAGAGGGAAACATCAAGATATATTTCCTAGAAAAGCCAAACGACTTCAGATATTAGGTCTTGTTTACTGAGGAATGTATCAAAATGAAGAGAGTTTATGCTTAAAACAAGAAGAAATATCTGCCAGTGGGGTCAGAAACATCAAAGGAGTTTTAATTGTAGGAGAAAATAGTTTATTTTAAGTTTTTTTTTTTCATCTTCCAGGTTTAAAATCTTCATCGAGTCGAAGTCACAAGATGTGATGTTTTCTCAAGATGGTTTAAATATTTTAAAATAAAACAAAATATTTTATAAAATTAGCTAAAACTCAAGATGTAAGCTGATGTCATATTTCTTATTTGAATTAATGTCATATTTACTTAAAGGGGTCGTGAATTTAGAAATCAAATTTGACATAAGAGGTCATTCTACTAGAAATACATTATCTAATGGAACCTTTTCAATTTATAATTAAATTTATACTGTTAATTGAAACTGCTGTCATAGTACATTGATGACTCATCAGTGCCTCATGATTATTCATGAGATTGCGTGTCCTTATCCTATAAGAAGACGCCTCACTTAATTATTCATTAATTAATTATTCAGCATTGCTGAGTATTTTCTCCTTAAAACTGCAGTGAACCAAAGACAGTCTCAAAAACACGGTTTGAAATCGCTGGTGTTTCTGACGTCACACACTACCTTGTAACCAATCAGATCAACCCTGTGCCGGAAGCAGCAGCTCATTTGCATTTAAAGGGACAAACACAAAAACAATACGTTTTTGCTCACCGTCAAAAAGACAACTTTAACATGCTATATAAAAATATCTGTGGGGTATTTTGAGCTAAAACTTCACATACCAACTCTGGGGACATCAGAGACTTATCTTACATCTTGTGAGAAGAGTTATCCCCCCCCCCCCACACACACACATAATTATTTTCTTGTTTTAGGCGTAAACTTGATGAATTTTTCAGATATCAAGACTTAAAATCTTAAGTAGATTGCTTCCCAGGTAAATGTATCTTGATTTAAGAAAGTTTCGATATTTGTACTGGAAAAGCAGACAGAAACGCTGAGGAAGAGGAGATGATGTTGATGAAGCTCACCAGCAGTGTGACGTATATCGGGCCGTGTGTGATGTACAGCAGGTTTGTGTTCATGACCCAACACCTGTCCAACACACAATGTCACTGCGATTAAACATTTAAAGGGTTAGTTTGCCCAAAAATGTAAATTCTGTCATCAAGCACTCATCCTCAAGTTGTTCTTAACCTGTATGAATGTCTTTCTTCTGTAGAAGATATTTATTTTGAAGAGTGTTGGTAACCAAATATTAGCATAATAAATAATAAGGAACATCTAACATTTATGGGGGCTCGTCCGGGATACAATCAATTTGATTCCCTTACAGATATACATTTAATGTGTGTGTGTGTGTGTGTGTGTGTGTGTGTGTGTGTGTGTGTATCTTTATGCTGGTGAATTTTAAGTGTTAAATCTCAGGTTTACCTGTCATCGAGGAAGAGCAGACGTGCCACAGCGTACATGACAGCCGGGATCACTGGGAAACCTGTAGGAATAACGCTTTCTTTAAACGAGTCGTTTGTCGAACGTCGTCCTCTAGATTTATAATGTTATATTTGCATTGAGAAAATCTACAGTCATCATTGTGTGATCAATCTTTCATTTCTTGCACAATAGATCATGATGAAAACAAAAGCTGGAAGTTATTTAACAAAGTCTAGATAACAATATATTCATTAATTATTATTCTGTGAACAATAAGTGAATCGAATCAATGAATGAATGATTCAATGACTTACTCATTTAGACATTTACCGCCACTGGAAGTTTTAGTTTAACATTTAAAAAAATGTGACATTAAAAAAAAATATTTGGGGGTATAGTTTGCCCAAAATTTGTTATTCTGTTTATTTACATTTACTCACTCTCGTGTCATCTCGAACCTGTATGACTTTCTGTCTTTTGCGGAACATAAAATAAAATATTTTGAGGAATGTTAGAAACCAAACAGTTTTGATCTAAATACCAATTCAGATGCAGCTTATGAAAAAAATCATGGCCGTTGTAGCCTAAAGGTTTATGTGTAATATATTCTACGTTAAAACAATTCAAATATTTCTTTCTATGGCTATTTGATGCTTTTATGATTTAAAGGGGCACTGTGTAATATTTAAGAGGATCTGTTGACAGAAATGCAATATCATATACATAACTATGTTTTCAGTGGTGTGTAAAGACCTTACATAATGAACCGTTATGTGTTTATGAGATTAGAATGAGTGTTTTCTATCTACACACACCGCGGGTCCGCTTACATCGACATGTTTCTACGGTGGCCCTGAACGGACAAACGTGTTTCGTCACTATGTTGTTCCTTGTGATAAGAAGCGAGCTAAAGTCAGCGAATAAAACACTGACACAATGATGAACAAGTGACAATAATATTCGCTATAACATCGTTTTACTGAATAATTAAGTAAATATAATTTCTTAATTAATCTTTGTAAAGAAACCTCATTGCTTAACTGGCTACTCTCTGCTGTCTCAGACGACGACATCACTTCCTGTCGGCAACTGTACTTCTGTTGGGTGCAATTCACAACCTCACCACTAGATGCTGCTATAACTTACACACTGCACCTTTAACACAATAATATTATATAATTATAAAATATAATTTCAACTGTTAAATAAACAGTTGTTGTGCTGTTTAAACAAAATTGTTGTGCGATTAATTAGATTAATTTACTGGCACATCATGTAATTAATTAGATTAATTCGCTTGACAACCCTAATATATATATATATGTTTATATATATATATATATATATATATATATATATATATATATATATATATATATATATATATCACGATTACTGTCCTTTGTGTGTTCTGTGTCTAGGACTTTTATTATGAAATGCATCTCCTTTTTACACAAGGGACGAACACAGGACAGGTGAGGGTGATTAATCACTATGGGAACAAACAAAGGCAAACAGGAACAAACTACAGAAAGTGAATAGAGAATCAGAAATTATACTTCAAAATAAAAGTCCTAGAACACACAACACACAAAACATAGGGGAATTCGTGACAAATGTATATACACACACACACACACACACAGGTCAAAGATGTATAGATGTTGATTTGTAGAGGGCGATCCAGGCTCGTGTTCAGTACGTACCCCAGCCGAGGACGTAGTACCAGCCCAGCTGCTGCTCGCCCACAAACACGGCCACGATGACGAGCGTGTGCAGGTAGATGCCCTCACACAACATCCAGAAGAAATTGGAGCATGAGGTGTAGTGAATGAGACTCGCCAGGATCTTACAGCCTATCTGAAACTGAACACACACACACATAAAATGGCAACGGATCCCTAAATGTGCCAATACCCTTGTAAGAGGCACTTTCCTAAAAAATACATCTATCTATCTATCTATCTATCTATCTATCTATCTATCTATCTATCTATCTATCTATCTATCTATCTATCTATCTATCTATCTATCTATCCATCTATCCATCTATCCATCTATCCATCTATCTATCTATCTATCTATCTATCTATCTATCTATCTATCCATCTATCTGTCATGCGGCGAAGTCAGAGACGAGGGAGAGATGGATCCGAACACAGAGGATTTAATAAAGTTCAATCAAAATACAAATAACTCCAAACTACCAAAAAATATGCAAGAAAACAGAACTGAGCACACCAACTTAACATCTATAGAAAGACAACACCAGACGAAGAACACAGGAAACACTGGGGTTTAAATACACAAGATAACAAGGAACAGGTGAGGGTAATGAGTTGCCATGGAGAATAAGGAGACTAACTGGAAACAAACAAGACTATGGGAACAAACATGGCAGCAATGGAAACAAATAAAAGAGAAACTAATCAAAGGAAGTCAAACAGCAGGAACAAAAATACACTTCAAAATAAGAGTCCTTAAACAAGACACGGGAAACGAGACAGGAATTGTAACACTAAGTCTTGTAACATATTTTTTTTTATATTTATATATGCGACCCTGAACCACAACATAATCTGAAAGCTGAATAAATAATCTTTCCATTGATGTGTGGTTTGTTATGATAGGACAATATTTGGTCGAGACACTATTATTTAAAATCTGGAATCTGAGGAGCAAAAAAATTTAAACATTGAGAAAATCTCCTTTAAAGTTGTGCATTTATGTTCACGATTGTGCTGCATTCACTCACAAAAATACATGTTTTATATATTTACGGTAGGACATTTACTAAATATCTTCATGGAACATGATCTTAAAGGAGAACTCCGGTCAATTTTAACATTGAGCTCAATTTTTAGTAAATTTGGAGTGCTGTCAATACAGAAAACAACGACAAAAATCGGTGTTGCCTACACTGTGTTATCCTATTTTTAAAATTTGCACCCTATTGACTTGAATGGGGCAAGTTTTAAACCTGCTTTTATCCTCTTAACATCTTTGATGTGTCATACAAGTGCCCAGCCATGTTGAATGATTCCTTAAGAGTGAACACGAGTGAATCTGACTGCAGGAGATGTGATAGATATGAATAAAAATGATGTTAATTCAGCCAGCGCACAGACCTGTATTTAGTTCCTGTTTTCGGTGGAAGTCCAAAGTAGTCGATTGTCGAGTTCACGCGCGTGATCATAGTAACTAAACCTATGCGCGTGAACTCGACAATCGACTACTTTGGACTTCGACCGAAAACAGGAACTAAATACAGGTCTGTGCGCTGGCTGATATAACATCATTTTTATTCATATCTTTCACATCTACTGCAGTCAGATTCACTCGTGTTCACTCTGAAGGAATCACTTAACATGGCTGGGCACTTGTAATGACACATCAAGGATGATAAGACTAAGAACTGGTTAAGTTTAAAACTTGCCCCATTCAAGTCAATAGGGTGTACATTTTAAAAATAGGATAACACGGTGTAGGCAACACCGATTTTTGTCGTTGTTCTCTGTATTAACAGCACTCCAAATTTACTAAAAATTGAGCTCAATGTTAAAATTGACCGGAGTTCTCCTTTAATATCCTCATGATTTTTGGCATAAAAGAAAAATGGATAATTTTGACCCATACAGTGTATAGTTGCTATTGCCACAGATATACCCGTGCGGCTCCAGACTGGGTTTGGGATCCAGGGTCTCATATATTACATAACTGAACAAATTATTATTAAACCATTGAAATGATTATAAAATATGAACTAGGCAGTTTTTAAATTAAAATTTGTATTAATATTTTAAAGTGCACACATTAACTTTGATAGCCTAAATTGCATTTGTAATGTTTTTCCTCTGAAATTATTATAAAACATTGTATTAATATTGAATGACCCTAAAAGTTACATTAAATCAAAATATGAGGGAAATATTTTAGATAAGAAAGGAGAACACTAAACTTGGTTAAGGTTTATATGACAAAAATATAATGCAAACAAAAACAAAAAAACAACAGAAAAAAGCTCACATTGACTACATAATCAATAAACATAATCAGTTATTAATATTTCGATGGTTCTCCTGTTTGGCATATAATTTCTTTGTATGACAGCCTGGCCAAATATTATGTTGCACAATTTGGCATGTTTTATTGCGTTATTATCACAAATAAAACACTCAACTCCAAGCACAACTACACAATATACACAATATTACAAAATCTAAAATACACTTTAATAATATATGGATAAAGGGTGAAGATGTAAATTTTCCTAGACCGGACATTACTTTTAGCCACTATTGTATATATAAATATATATATATATTAATATATATAGTATTTTAAGTGCACACTAACTTTAACTAAATCCATTTTGAAAACCCGTTTCACAGTAAAATTGAAGTGACAAGTGACAGTAAAAAAAGAGCAACAATCAAGTTCAGTTCATAACACTCATATGAATACTGTCATATACTGTACATATACTGTATGTGGACTTACAGAGTCTGTTCCGGTCTGCTGTTCGCCGATGACGAAGTAGAACCAGCCGATGATGGCGAAGGAGTTCAGGATGAAGGATGTGAACATGTTTTTATGAAGAGTGATACGCTGACAGCTCAAACACCTGCACACACACACACACACAAGCAAAGAGTGATACGCTGACAGCTCAAACACCTGCACACACACACACAAGCAAAGAGTGATACGCTGACAGCTCAAACACCTGCACACACACACACACACACACCAAGCAAAGAGTGATACGCTGACAGCTCAAACACCTGCACACACACACACACACACACCAAGCAAAGAGTGATACACTGACAGCTCAAACACCTGCACACACACACACACACACACCAAGCACTTGTTCCTTATACAGTAGGTGAGGTATAAAGCCGTTTTAAACATACAGAAAGGGGTCATGACATGTTTTCTTTTTATTTAGCCTATTTAAATATGTTCCTTGATTTTCACTTATAGTGTTAATAACATTTTATGCACAAAAAAACCTAATATATGCAGAAAAATGCTATTTTACGAACTTCATACTGTCTGAAATGATCAGTTTTTAATGCGCGGCTCCTTTAAGGCGTGTCAGTAAACGCCCACTGTTATGATTGGCTAACGTCACTGCATAGGAAACCGTATCACTTGCTATTAAAAACATGATCCATGTACAGACGAGGCATTATGAATGATGTCCTGAGGGTTTGTGATGCAGATTCTGTCAGATTAATACAGTCTCTGCTTCATCTGTCAACAGAAGTTTCTCTGTGAACTCTCCATTACACTGAGTCTCAGTCAAACGCTCCGAACAAACATATAATCCTGCGACGCGATCCGGGACGCCATTAAAATAAACCCTCCGCTTGTTTCTGACGCTGGGATCTTCTGAAGTCTCTACAGAAACTCAGACCAGCGGTTTAAACTGGACAAACACTCTTTCATTTCAGAGACTGAACGCCAGTGGGCGGAGCCTATGGGTTGTATGGGCGGAGCCTATGAGTTATGTGGGCGGGGTCTATGAGTTATGTGGGGGGCCTATGAGTTATGTGGGGGGTCTATGAGTTATGTGGGGGGTCTATGAGTTATGTGGGCGGAGCCTATGAGTTATGTGGACGGGGTCTATGAGTTATGTGGGGGGCCTATGAGTTATGTGGGGGGTCTATGAGTTATGTGGGCGGAGCCTATGAGTTATGTGGGGGGTCTATGAGTTATGTGGGCGGAGCCTATGAGTTATGTGGGGGGTCTATGAGTTATGTGGGCGGAGCCTATGAGTTATGTGGACGGGGTCTATGAGTTATGTGGGGGGCCTATGAGTTATGTGGGGGGTCTATGAGTTATGTGGGGGGTCTATGAGTTATGTGGGCGGAGCCTATGAGTTATGTGGGCGGAGCCTATGAGTTATGTGGACGGGGTCTATGAGTTATGTGGGGGGCCTATGAGTTATGTGGGCGGGGTCTATGAGTTATGTGGGGGGCCTATGAGTTATGTGGACGGGGTCTATGAGTTATGTGGGGGGCCTATGAGTTATGTGGGGGGCCTATGAGTTATGTGGGCGGAGCCTATGAGTTATGTGGACGGGGTCTATGAGTTATGTGGGGGGCCTATGAGTTATGTGGGCGGGGTCTATGAGTTATGTGGGGGGTCTATGAGTTATGTGGGGGGCCTATGAGTTATGTGGGGGGTCTATGAGTTATGTGGACGGGGTCTATGAGTTATGTGGGGGGCCTATGAGTTATGTGGGGGGCCTATGAGTTATGTGGGGGGTCTATATGAGTTATGTGGGGGGGTCTATGAGTTATGTGGGGGGTCTATATGAGTTATGTGGGGGGCCTATGAGTTATGTGGGGGGTCTATATGAGTTATGTGGGGGGGTCTATGAGTTATGTGGGGGGTCTATGAGTTATGTGGGGGGCCTATGAGTTATGTGGGCGGGGTCTATGAGTTATGTGGGGGGTCTATGAGTTATGTGGGCGGAGCCTATGAGTTATGTGGGGGGTCTATGAGTTATGTGGGGGGCCTATGAGTTATGTGGGGGGCCTATGAGTTATGTGGGGGGTCTATGAGTTATGTGGACGGGGTCTATGAGTTATGTGGGGGGCCTATGAGTTATGTGGGGGGTCTATGAGTTATGTGGGGGGGCCTATGAGTTATGTGGGGGGCCTATGAGTTATGTGGGGGGCCTATGAGTTATGTGGGGGGTCTATATGAGTTATGTGGGGGGGTCTATGAGTTATGTGGGGGGTCTATATGAGTTATGTGGGGGGCCTATGAGTTATGTGGGGGGCCTATGAGTTATGTGGGGGGTCTATGAGTTATGTGGACGGGGTCTATGAGTTATGTGGGGGGTCTATATGAGTTATGTGGGGGGTCTATGAGTTATGTGGGGGGCCTATGAGTTATGTGGGGGGTCTATGAGTTATGTGGGGGGTCTATGAGTTATGTGGACGGGGTCTATGAGTTATGTGGGGGGCCTATGAGTTATGTGGGGGGTCTATATGAGTTATGTGGGGGGTCTATGAGTTATGTGGGGGGCCTATGAGTTATGTGGGGGGTCTATGAGTTATGTGGACGGGGTCTATGAGTTATGTGGGGGGTCTATGAGTTATGTGGGGGGCCTATGAGTTATGTGGGGGGTCTATGAGTTATGTGGACGGGGTCTATGAGTTATGTGGGGGGTCTATATGAGTTATGTGGGGGGTCTATGAGTTATGTGGGGGGCCTATGAGTTATGTGGGGGGTCTATGAGTTATGTGGGGGGTCTATGAGTTATGTGGACGGGGTCTATGAGTTATGTGGGGGGCCTATGAGTTATGTGGGGGGCCTATGAGTTATGTGGGGGGCCTATGAGTTATGTGGGGGGCCTATGAGTTATGTGGGGGGTCTATATGAGTTATGTGGGGGGTCTATGAGTTATGTGGGCGGAGCCTATGAGTTATGTGGACGGGGTCTATGAGTTATGTGGGGGGCCTATGAGTTATGTGGGCGGAGCCTGTGAGTTATGTGGGCGGAGCCTATGTGATATGTGGGCGGAGTCTATGAGTTATGTGGGCGGGTCTATGAGTTATGTGGGCGGGGACTATGAATGCAGTGGGCGGAGCCTATGAGTTATGTGGATGGAGCCTATGGTGCGATGACGTGTAACTATTGGTCGATGTCTTGCTCTGGAGGCGGGCATATGCAAATGTATGATGTCACAGATCCCGGAATCTCAAAACGACCTGTTTTTGGAGATTGATTAAACAAATGCTTTGTTTATAATGAGGACGTTTTAATCTCTGAAACTTGCAGGATGTTTTAACGCTACAAAGATCTTTTATATGTCATATGACATTCAAAAGTAACATTCCAATAATGTTTGAAAAATGATGAAATGCAATGTTCCCTTAATGTTCGTATAACCAAGAAAAACTTTTTTGGCACATTTTAAACCTGGACGTTCAGAGTAATAACGTCTTGGGAACATTAACAAAATGTTCGTAGAGTATATTTTTGCAAGCTGGGAATTTAGTCTTGTTTGTGTTTGTTGTTCTAACGTACTTGAAGTAGGAGAAGATGCATATGGAAATGATGAGCGATATGATGGAGAGGACGTTTCCCACGATAGCCAGATAGTAACACACAAGCGTAAGCTGCAGGACAAACCAGACACACAGCTGTTATTAGACAGACAGGATTATGAAATAATGATTTAATATTTCAACTGAAGCTTAACCTTGAGCTTCTGCTTCGTGTAAGCGGAGCACTGAGTGTAATTGGACCAGAGTCGGTTGCTTTCTGGGTGACGAAACCAATGCCCGTCTGAGTCACACACTTTGGTCACTATTTCTGAATGAACAAAAGGTGAAATGTGAAAATACATCACGAGTTACTTAATCAAATTAGTCTTTTAAAGTAATGCATTGCTTTTAAATTTACAAGAAAATATCTGAATTTCTTCTTCAGTAATTAAGTAAAGGAAGTTACTTTGACTGACAGCTCTCCGGTCCCCATGTTGAATACATCTGCATTTCCTTCAGCCGGAGGTTTATTCACTTTACTTTTAGTGTGAAAGGAACTTTACATTTGCAAGAAAATTGAACTTTTTTTAATTTAAAAAAATAGAAAAAAGTTTAAAAAGTTTTTAAGTTACTAAGTAATGCAAACTAGTAACTTTTTCTTGGAGAAACGCAATATTGTAATGCATTACTTTTCCCAAAGCAACTTTTCCCAACACAATAATTTCCATTACAATCAAAATAACTTTATTTTTGGAATTAAAACTGCCGTGAAAAGCATTTGAAATCTTTTTAATTACAATATAATTAGTTTTGCTCTCAATTAAAAAGACAAGAAAGAAACTCCATATCAGCGAAGTAAAAAAAATAAATAAATCTTATTGTGCCACTTAAATTCGAGCCGCAGTTTTGACAAATTGTCAAATTTATATTAAAAAATCTCCCAAAAGTTTTTTTTTTTTAATTCTAAATTAAATTTTTACAGATTTAAATTACAAAAAAAATAACTAAATTAAAATTTCAGATTTTAAACATGGACTTTTGGAACCCAGCATTATTGCATTATGAAAAGTAAAGACATTTATAATGTTGCAAAAGATTCTATTTCAAATAAATTCTGTTTCTATTCATGAAAGAATCTTGAAAATCATAATGTATCATGGATTTCACCAAAATATGAACTGTTTTTAACACTGATAATGATTCTTGAGCATCAGATCATCATATTACATTGATTTCTGGAGGATCATGTGACACTGAAGACTGGAGTAATGATGATAAATGCAGCTTTGATCACAGGAATTACACTTTATATTCACATAGAAATTTTTACATTCTAATAATATTTCATAATTTTTTTCTGTATTTTTTATCAAATAAACGCAGCCTCGGTGAGCACAAGAGACTTAAAAAAACTGTAAAAAAAATCTTACAGACCACAAACTTTTGAACTGTAATGTAAAATGTATTTGTGTGATAAAGAGTCTCTTCTGCTTGTAATGTGATGATTGAATGTAAGCTTGTAAAACTTACAGTTATTAATGCCTTTCTGTTAATGTTCAACAAATATATGAATTAAAATAAAATAAATAAAGATTTTTTGCATTATTGTGAGTGAAAATCCGTCACCATCTCACCAGATGGTTCAAAATCGGGGAAGTAGGAGGGGCACTGCTGGAAGGCGGTGCCGGGGGCGGAGTCTCCCCAACAGAGCCACCCGTCCCATGTGCGGTTGCAGTACGGGCCTGCAGGGGGCGACACACACATACATACACTTTACACAACAACAGACATTCATATGAGACCCTGGACCACAAAACCAGTCACATGGGTCAATTTTATGAAATTGAGATGTATAGATCATCTGAAAGCTGAATAAATAATCTCTCCACTGATGTGTGGTTTGTTAGGATAGGACAATATTTGGTCGAGACACAACTATTGAAAATCTGGAATCTGAGGAGCAAAAAAATGTAAACATTGAGAAAATCTCCTTTAAAGTTGTGCATTTATGTTCACGATTGTGCTGCATTCACTCACAAAAATACATGTTTTATATATTTACGGTAGGACATTTACTAAATATCTTCATGGAACATGATCTTAATATCCTCATGATTTTTGGCATAAAAGAAAAATGGATCATTTTGACCCATACAGTGTATAGTTGCTATTGCCACAGATATACCCGTGTGACTCCAGACTGGTGTTAGTGGTCGAGGGTCACACACACACACACACACACACACACACACACAGATATACCCGTGCGGCTCCAGACTGGGTTTGTGATCCAGGGTCATTTAGAGCTACAAGCCAGTTCCATTTATTCATGTTCATTAAGCCTTCATCAACTTCCCTCGATAAGATCAAATTAATACATTATCATTTCGACTGAGCTTTAATACCACATGTATTAATGTAGTATTTGACTGTGAAATGAATCTAGAATGATCTCAGTGCTTGTTAGATGTTGCTATTTAAGATTTGCATGGCTTCTTCATCTTTAGTTCTTCAGAAAATGTTAATGATTAATATTGATCTGCCATGCTCACCTTTTATACTGATTCCTTAAAGTCTCCCTGTAGTCAATCATTTTATCCATTAAAACTCATCTTTGAATACCAAAATTTCATATATAAACGTGTTTTCCTTCTTCATGTCTTAAAATATCTTGAATGTAACTCGACACCCTTGCCTCATTTAGTATGCGCGGTTCTATGAATATGCAAATGAGCCCCGCCTCCACTCACTCACTCAGAGATCCACTGGTGGACGATCACACGTTGATCTGATTGGTTACAAGGTAGTGTGTGACGTCAGAAACACCAGCGATTTCAAACCGTGTTTTTGAGACTGTCTTTGGTTCACTGCAGTTTTAAGCAGAAAATACTCAGCAATGCTGTCCACTTATGAACTTACACATGGTGTGTGTTAACTCCTTAAGTGTCACCGGCCCACCGGTGGGCCCAAATTCATTATATATTTAAAATAGTAATATCCTATACTAAACCTAAACTAATATTGACAAACTATATATCATTTGAAAGCTTACAATCTCTAGTTTTCATATTTGGTGACTGATTTTCAAAATAAATTACAGAGGAGCTGTAATTTATCAATTTGCAACAATAATATTTTCATACTCCTAAGGTGTTCAGTCCTTTATTTTGAAATAGTGATGAATATGAAAAATTATGAAAAAAATGGTAGAAACCTCAGTTTGTTTTCATGCCAAGAGTTCAAAAGATAGCATTTGTTCAATTATTTTAGAAAAAAAGGTCTGAAAATGTTTTAGAAATTAAGAAAAAACACATATGGAAATGGAGGCGCCCTTATATGGGCAGTAATGTCAACTAGTGAAAAAGTGTGGTACTGCGCCCAAACAAAATCTTACTGAAAGCTCATTTTTTGAGATATCAACCTAAAATTTAAAACACAACTTGTTCAGATTTTTGGCTTTGATTTTTGTGCAGTTTTAGAGTCACCAGGGTTTTGAAAAAATATATTTTATATAAAATATGAATAATTAAATTTTTTATTTTTATATTTTCCTAAACTCAAACTTCTATAACTTTTTTTCTGTTACACTTTCTTAATTTATTTAACTTTATTGAAAATCTGCTAATTTTCTTCTTTAAAACAAGACCAATCTTACATCCATATTCCAAAGCATTCTTGAGTTACAAGCATTTAAGTTCGGAAAGTGCATTTTCATGTATATTCAAAAAAAGGGGCGTGACACTTAAAGGGTTAAAGCAGATTAATAACACCACATACACACATAAACAACATTAAAAGCTGGATTTTCACCACAGGGGGACTTTAATTCTATCCATTTTAACTTGGATAACTTTAAATTATTTAGCAAATTGTCTTTTATGACCGTCCTTGATTTATGACGTGTGTCGGATCGACGCTCACCTGGATCTCGTCGCGGAGGCTCGTACATTATTTTGAGGTAACACTCAAACTGTGCGGAGAGGATCTGCTCACGGGTCACGCTCAGATCCGCTGGGGATTCTGGGATATCGTTCATCTCGTCTACTGACATCCTCGCTGCCACGAGCACATCCTCACACTGACACACCTGTGCTCGTATAAACAGGAATATCAGACATAATATCACATTAAACAGGAATAAGCTTCTCTCTAGTGTATTTATAGCTAACTAATGAACTCTGAACATCAGATAACTCTCCTGAGGTAAATGTGACGTTATATCGTTATCAAGTTGTTTTATTGACGTCAATCAGTTGAAACGATAATTGATGGATTACATGACATGATCATTTCAGGAAGTTGTTCTGAATCTTTCAACATTCCTTCTGATGTACATTCATGTTTATTTGCTGCGGTAACTTGTAGTAAAAACGATTTTGTGCGTCCCTTTAAATGCAAATGAGCTGATGCTCCCCGCCCCCTTTCAAGAAGAAGGCGGAGCTTCAAAAGCATGTGCATATTCATGAAAAACTCTTCAAATGGGCGGAGCATACGTGCATATTCATAAAAAACTCTTCCAATGGGCGGAGCATACGTGCATATTCATTAAAAACTCTTCCAATTGGCAGAGCATACGTGCATATTCATGAAAAACTCTCCCAATGGGCGGAGCATACGTGCATATTCATGAAAAACTCGTCCAATGGGCGGAGCATACGTGCATATTCATAAAAAACTCGTCCAATGGGCGGAGCATACGTGCATATTCATGAAAAAC